>NW_012113475.1:1181201-1214089 GCF_000951035.1 Colobus angolensis palliatus | reverse complement strand
GCAATATCTGTGTGTAAGCCTTTTATAGAAGTATAGAATTAGGGATAAAGGAAAAATTTGCTCTGCCTGGATTAAACTAATAAGATCCATTTGCAATATCTGTGTATAAGCCTTTTATAGAAGTAAACTCCAACTTTTCTTTTCTAATTTTTTTTCTTTTTTAGTTTTATGAAGTATGACTAAAGACATTTTAAGAATCTTGGGTCAACATCAGGCAGTTATTTTCAGAAAATACATAATTGGAATAGAATTGGAATGTTTGAATTTAGAATATTACCTGCTTGTATTGTACTGTGTTTAGAGTAGTATTTGTCAGAGCAGAGTAGGGGGGATTGTCAGTCCAGAGAAACAAGAGACCCAAACAGCTAGAAGCCGGCTATGCCCATTTAGAACTTCATATTTGTGGAGGCAGACACGGCCTCATCAGGAGGAAGGTGCATCAGATTGTTTTGACAATATGCCATGAAGCACGTGAATTGTAAAACTCCCCTTGTTTTGATCCACGCTCAGCAGGCAGGCTTCTGATGGTAATTTTGCTTCCTGAACATCACATTTAATCGGAAAGATTCTATTGATGCAAGCATTCTAGTTTGCTTACCATTGCATTTATTACTGTAAATTAGTCAATCAGAGTTATGGAGATGTGTCAGTTTCCACAAGCTTGAATAACATAAGCCTACTCCTGAAAGGTATGTCAGTTCTCAGTGTGCTAATAAAACAGCATGAAAATAAGGGGACCAAATTCCAAAATGATGAACTCACCAAATGATTATACCTATACCTGCGTACAAGGCCTCTTCAACCCAGAGAGCTCTGTACAACATAACAGTCATGGTGCAACTGGGCTGGGAGAAAATTAATCCAGGGATAAGTTCTTTTTGAAACCAGCTGTTTCTCACTGTCAAAACAACTCCCAGTGTAATCCACTGGTCCATACATCTTATAGGAATCCCCATCCCTCCCTGCAAAAATAAAACAGCAATCCGCACTTAAAGAAAATAATACACAACAGAAAACCCTAGTGAATATATCTAATACATGGAAAAAAAACTCCTCCCTCAGCTAAATACCAGACATGCAGTGGTGTAGCGATACTTTAGTAGCAGCTGGAACTTCAATAATTGTGCTCTTAAAAAGACAACTGTCACCCCGTGCTCAAATGATCAGCTGGAACTCCGTTGTCCAATAAAAAGAACCAGGGCTCTTTGAAGAAATGGCTACTTTTAGAGCTGGGGGCATGGGTTAGACAAGGTAAATTAGGAGTATCTTACAGTGCCAGGATTTAAGGCAGTGCTCAGAGAATAGAAGGATGCAGGCATGTCAGAGCCAACCTGAAAGACCTTCTAATGGCCAAAGCTGGAGCAATGAGAAGAAAATAAATAAGGATAATATTGGGTGATAAGGCAAAGCATAAAAGAAATATCCCAAGTCCATGCTGATATAAATAAATGACTGAGTACATAAGCAAAGGTGGAGACGAGAATTTCAAATCGTCTATGTGGCTTACCCCCTCTCCAGGCAGTGGAGCTTAAACTGCCAACCACTTTTGACTGTGGGCTACATGTAATGACTTGTTTCCAATGTATAGAATAGGGAAAGTAGGGAGCGCGGGTGACTTTACAATGGAGAACCCAGGTCTGGTGATTAAGATTAACATCTCCATATCTGCATCACAGGAATAGCACGTAGCCTTGATAAGATGTGATGTGAATTTGCCTCTGTGATTTTTCTCACAAAAGCCCAACATCCCAGTTAAACCATGAAAAAATATTAGACACATCGTATTTAAGGACATTTTACAAAATACTCCTCAAAACTGGCAAGGACATACAAACCAAGAATGATGGAGTAACTGTCACATAGTGGAGATTACAAAGGAGGCATGATGACTAAATGTAATGTGGAATCCTTGAGAGGATCCTGGAACAGAAAATGGACATTAAGGGAAAACTAGTGAAATCTGAATAAAGTCTGGAGTTTAGTAAACAATATTGTACCAATGTTGTTTTCTTAGCTGTGATATATGTACCATAGTAAAACAAGATGTTAGCATTAAGAAACTGGGTGAAGGGTACAATGGAGCTCTGTGCATTATCTTTGCAATTTTCCTATAAATCAAAAAGCATTCTAAAATTAAAATCTTATTTTAAAAATTATTGCTTTCTTTAGATTTTATCTGTATTGTATTTTAAAGGTATGCAATGAAAAATTCTGTAAGGTGGATTTTGACATTTCTAATTGTTTTGCAACGGTCAAGTCAACTTTGAAAGATTTCATTTGGATTTGAGCAACACAGCAATTCAATTAGATGCCACATCAAACCGTCTGTACTCAGGATCTTGTAAGGCACAAGCCCTTTGACCTCAATTATAATAGTAGAAACTTGTTTTGATCTGGCTCCTTAGTTTCTAGTAAAGGTTAAACCTGGTAGTGAAAATGAATAGATAGCAAATGAAGAAAAACAAGATCAATAAAGCAATCTTGTCCTTATAGATTCTCAGTTTACCTCAGAAGAAAATAAACAGGTGTGTTTTGAAGGGGTGCCCCATGAGAAGCAGAGTTGTGACAGAAAGTTATTTATTCATTCAATAATCTACACAATAAAAAATAGTGTTTGCCTATTGTGAACTGGCTAATCTACAAATAGAAAATAAAGCCCCTGTTATCATCATCAATGAAGTCATAATCTGGGGACAGAGGTAGGCAAGGAGAGGGAGAATATAAATCACTGATGAGTGCTAGAACGCCAGCTTCATCCAATGTTCATGCTTGGTGAAATGGGCAAGAGGCTGCCTCAGTGCACTGCCTCTCTCCACACTATCAATGGGTAAGAATTTAGAGATCATTCCAGATTTATGAAGAAAAAAATTCAGATTAAAAACTACCTTAAAAATCTTATCTCCTTTTTAAGAAGTCATTACTTAATGAAAATTTATTGTCTCCTTCAAATTTTGTTCCTGCTATAACCACCTAGACCTTTATTACTTAACCATTTTTATGCCCACTAACAAGTAAGTCACCATAGTGACCTAATGGTATTGGCCTATCCTTAAAAGGAGATTTATGATTCCTAAAGATTTCTAAATGCAACCCCTAAATGAGTGAAGACTGTTTTTGCCAATATTGTACCATACAAATTCTTTATCTCCTCTGCCTTTGCAATCTGGACATGAAATGTTACCTGGCCAGTATCTGCCCTGACCAGCAAGTCATAGGCAGCATTTGAGATTATGTTTTGTTTTAAATCATTTTTACTGATGAACAAAATATACCCCCTTTCAGTGTACATTTCAATGTGTTTTGATAATGAATATGTGTATGTAACTACTGCAATGACAAAGATATAAAACATTTTTCCATCACCCAAAAATGTCCCATACTCCCACTTCAGCCCCAGGCAACAATTTTGTTAATCTGAGTATTCTGGGAAGCAGATGCCGAGAAAGGATTAACCATGAAACAGGTTTAGGGGAAATGCTGTGAAAGATAAAGGGAAGAGAATCCTGAGAAAACCTGGAGAGCCTACAGAGTATGCAGTTCCAACACCTGTAAAAGAAAGGAAGAAGGCAGGATGAGGGGGTAAAAAAAGGCTTAGACTGCAGTGCAATTCCAAGAAAGGTTTGGTCAGGCTGAGGGGGTGTCCTCAAGGCAGTCTCCCACTGGAGGATTCCTGTGTCTCTTAGGAATGGGCCTTAATCAGTACATCCTCTGTGCTCAGCTGCTGGCTGGGTGTAGTATCCCATTGTAGGACTACCACAGTTAGCTTACCCATTCACCTGCTGCTGGACATCAGCATTGTTTCCAATTTGGAGCTATTACAAATAAAGCTGCTGTGAACATTTACGTGTAGCTCTTTGCGTAAATGTGTGCTTTCATTTCTCTAGGTAAATACATAAGAATGGGACTGCTGGGGCCTATGGTAAGTATTAATAGTTTAACATTACAAGAATCAGCCAAATTTTTTTCTTAAGTGTTTGAGTCAGTGTACATTTTACAAGATTTCCAGTTGCTTCCATCTTCTCCAAAACACGGTGTTAGTCTTTTTAGTTTTGTCACTTTTAAGTGAGTATATAATGGTATTTCAATGTGGTTTTAATTTGCCTTTTCTTGATGACCAGTGATAAGAGTCATCTGTTCATATATTTATTGGTGACCCCTTTTAAAAGTTTCCAAGAGTCCATCCCATTATAGCATCAGCTAAAAGGCCCATTACAGCATTAGCCCAAAATCACTGAAATCAGACCCAGCCATAAATGAAGTTCCAGGGTGTAATCTGTTAAGTACTGTCCCTGGGGCACAATTCCTCTCTTTTGTCAGATATATGTTGAAAATATTTTCTCGGCCGGGCGCGGTGGCTCAAGCCTGTAATCCCAGCACTTTGGGAGGCCGAGACAGGCGGATCACGAGGTCAGGAGATCGAGACCATCCTGACTAACACCGTGAAACCCCGTCTCTACTAAAAAATACAAAAAAACTAGCTGGGCGAGGTGGCGGGCGCCTGTAGTCCCAGCTACTCGGGAGGCTGAGGCAGGAGAATGGCATAAACCCGGGAGGCAGAGCTTGCAGTGAGCTGAGATCGGGCCACTGCACTCCAGCCTGGGCCATAGAGCGAGACTCCGTCTCAAAAAAAAAGAAAAAAAAAAAAAGAAAATATTTTCTCCCAGTCAGTGTTTTTCCTTTTCATTTGCTGGGACTTTATGATAAGCACAATCCCTAGGCAACATATCACCGGAAAAATAAAACAAGTTTATATTTAATATACCTATGAGTGTAACAGCTCACGTTGGACACACTTAGACCAAATATATGTCTTCTTAAAGCACCATTCTGTAAAAGATTTTGTTGCCTGCTTCCTCTCAGTAGGAGATCTTAACAGGAAGAACATCGGGTAGGTTGATGAAGTCTAGATAGCTAAATATCTCAAGACCTGAAGATATGGTAATTCAAAATGGTACCTAGTAATCACCTACTACACACCATTTTGAATTGCCAACTACCTACTGGATAATTCCATCTCAATCTTTAATTTGGGACATCAGAATTAACTGAAATTATTGATCCCACGAGGTGGAATGAGAATTAAAACAACTATAATTTTTAATAATCACAAATAGCATAAAGCAGTTTCTCCTTACTAAACAGCTGGAAAAACTGACTGGCCAGACTGGATGGCTAAGATCATTGTTTCTCCTGTAACGCAGATGATTCCCTTTCCTTCTCTGTCCAGTTTCTGGTGACTCAACTCTGTATCCCAAGCTGCCCTCCACAGGGATGTTGCTTGAAGGTAACACCATTTATCTCTATATGTAGAACACGTTTAGTCTCTGGATTTGAAACTCTGAAGTTTTGCTCAGTGATTTTGAACACTCTTCCACGGTAATACTGATTACTTTTTCTCTCCTGTCAAATAGTATTTAGAAAATGCCTGATGCTCTGTTCTTATCACAGGGCATGGCTTCTTATTCCCTCTGTGTGGTGCATCGCGTCTGTGTGCCTGTGCATGAGGGGCCTCCCTGCTCTCCTGGTGGGTTGAGATGCCTGAACCCTCTTAGCTGGTGAATATCACTTTATTTGCTTACAAGACCAAAATAGTTTACTTGTTGGAAAGACATATAACACCATTATATTTCCTGTGCAATGTTTTAAGCTAACTCTTCAATATCTTCCTGTCTGCAGAGATTTTATTGTTCAAACACTTTACATCCATTTATTCAAAGTTTATTAACCTCTTGATCTATCAGAAAGCATCTTACTTATCAGGAAAGTAGGAGACGGAGAGACAGAAGAAAGATGGAAAGAAGAGGATGGAGAAAATAAGAAGAAAAGTGAAAAGACGCACATTTTTATCAGGTTACTACAGAGTACCTGACAGTGAAGTGATTTATCCATGTTCCTTATTGAGGGAAAAATAGTAAATCAATCTAAAAAAAATAACCTCAAAGAAGTTGTAAGATACTACTTTGACTAGAAATATAGATATTCTTTTAACCTTATATCATCTAGCTATTGCACTTTGTCAGTTTGTATTTGGCTGCTAAAAACAGTGCCAACCATGGGGACTTAAAATACATATTTATCTCACATAATAGAAGTAAACAGTTGATGCCATTGATTGAGGACTTCAAGCATACTAATGCTAAAGTATCTGATATTCTCTTGACCATTTTTACAAGGTTCCAAGATGGTTGCTGTGACTTCAGCTATTTCATTTCCATTTCAGGAAGGCAGAGAAAGGAGAGGGGAAAAGGACATGTCTCCCAGCTGAGTCAGTCCTTTAAAGAGCTTTCTTGGAAGCCCAAGCCCACACAATGGGTGGCCATTACATCTCATTAGTCACCCAACTGCAAGGAGGCTTGGTAATGTCATTTTAAACTGACCATATTACAGTAATCAAAATTAGAAGGACTCTGTTACTTAATAAGAATTGAAATTGACTAGGCAACCAGTAGTCTTTGCAGTCCTCTTGCCCTCACACTCCAGGGCCTTAAAAGAACCACCTTACATTCCTGTTCTCTACTTAATCACTTTTCATTCACCCTTTAATACATCTAGCTTCTGCCTCTACCACTTCTCTATAACTAGTATATTTCATCCTCTCAGCATATTACATGCTCTTATCTGGAGTGTTTATCCATAATTAAATCCCTTCTTATAAAAATGTCTTGCTTGCTTTATAGAACATTAAGCTAATTACCACCCACTGTCCAGCTACTCCTCCTCAGCTTCCTTTCTTGGCCCCTAACCCTTCTGATTCCTATGCATTCTCTCTAGCAATATCTTTCACATCTGTGGCATCAATTTTAATATGACCTATACTTCTCAACTATGCTTTCTTCTCATTCTCAGACCTTGAATTGCTAATCACTTACCAGAGACCATTTTGAAATGCCAACTACCTATTTAGATAATTCCATCTGGACATCTTACAGGAAAATCAGATTTTAGATATTCAAATCAAACTTGTCTGCCTCCTCTTCTTTCACCGGAAACCTTCCATATTTTCTAACCCAACTGATGTTACAGAACTAATAAGAATCAGGGGGAAAAAAGACATGACCAAAAAGTATTCATCCTTTATTATGAGGCAGAGTCAATGGTTAAATATTTTTGTGTCCCGTCTTGAGGCAGCCCTCCTTTCACGAGCACACTAGCTGAGGGGTGTCTGTTCCTGCAGACCCCTGATTCAGCGACGGATGACTGAGGTACAATGACACACAGATATTCTGCTCTGCCAGTCCAGCTGAGGGCCCGAGCCCCTTACAGACTCCAAGCCGAGTTCTGTAAATAGTTGTGACTAGGCCCTCATCCGCTAGTCAGGCTCGCATTTATTCAGTAAGACTAATTAACAAAAGTTGTAAGTAAACACCACTAGAGGGTAAAGATTAAAGGTCAGGTTCCCAGGCCTAAACCAAACACCACTTGCGGGTGATAAACTTCTGCCAACCCCTACCTGCCCCCAGTAGGAGGCAGTAAAGTACCCGCGGGTAGGTGTAGTTTGAAAGGTTAGTCTTAAGCCCATATAAGTAAGCAGGTTAGTAAGATAAACTTCCCACATTCCTTTGTACTTGCACCCTATCTTTCCGGCTCCTGCAAAGAGACCCTGGCTGCCTTCAGCCAAGCAATCTGAAGCTATGCAAACTCTCGGGTCTTCCAAGAGAGTTTTCGGCTATTATATAACCATCTTTAATATTTTTTCCAGCAGCCTGACTGAACCCCAACACCATCTCATTTCATTGTCACGATAATCCTACAAGAAAGGTACTTTATTATCTGCAGGATACAGGTAAGGAGACTGAGACTTAGAAAGGATTAAGAATTAATACCAGAGAGAGAGTAAATGTTACTCCCTCCCGGCCTCAAATCCAAAATCATTATATTAGGCTGTTTCCCCTTTTTTTCCTATTAAGATATCTGACAAAACTTTCCTATATATGTATCTGCCTAGGTAAAGTGACTTATTCTACCACAACCTTCACAAAATTCAGTGGAGTGTACCCTATAACAAATCTAAATAATTCATTTATCCCACAGCCATTGCTTTAATGCAGGATCTTTGCATTTCTTATCCCCGCTAATACAAATAGCTGTTGAAGTCTCCATATCAGTGTCACCAGGTTTTACTTTCTTCCTTCTCCCCTGAATAAATATTTGTAAAACTAAATTCTGACCATGGCAGTACCTGGCATTCCTTCAGTGACACTGTATTACACACAGCATGAGGGCCAGGCCCTCGGGATGACAAGCAGAGTTGACCATGGCTGGGTCCACGTCTGCTTCTCCCTTACATTTGCCCTCTTCTTTAGCTATGAGGAGCTTCTTGGTGACTTGTTGTCCTTGCATATAGTGGTCCCTCTGGAAGTTACCTCCCCTCAGCCCATCTTCATAACTTCCTAACATCTTTTGACATTTGGATTACCTATTGTGCTCTCATTTTCTGTATTAGTCTGTTCTGCATTGCTACAAAGGAATACTTGACACTGGATAATTTATAAAGAAGGATTTATTTCACTGAAGGTTCTGCAGACTGTGCAGGCATGGCACCAGCATCTGCTCGGCTGCTGGTGAGGCCTCCGGAAGCTTACAATTAGGGGCAGAAGGTGAACGGGGAGCTGATGTATCACATGGCAACAGAGGGAGCACGAGAGCGAGGCAGAGGTGTCCGGCTCCTCTAAACAACTAGATCTCACATAAACTCATTGCAGAGAGGCCACCAAGACCATTTATGAGGGGTCCATCCCCATGACCCAAACATCTTCAACCAGGCCCCACCTCCAACACTGGGGATTACAATTCAACATAAGATTTAGAGAGGACAAACATTCAAATTATAGCACCACTCTGGGAAGTTCCCTAGCTCTTCCAGGCAGAAATAGGGCCTTAAATGCTCACAATCAAGTGCAAGATACACGTGAAAATGTGTAATATATTAGCATGATGCCCTGCCACAGGATAGATTTCAGTTGCCATATTAATATAGATATTGTTATTTTTCTGTAAACTTATTTGTTTATCCCATTTCTTCTCCTACCTCACAATTAACATAAAATAATGAAGTAAGTTAACTGAGTTTCTGTAAGATGTTATTGGCATAAGAATGAAACGAAGAAGTATCTTGTCCTTTGGCAATACTCTGGGAGGAAAAAGCATAACCAATCATGCCCATGGACAAACAGCCAAGAAAAGCAAGAGGTATGTTCTGAATGCACAGGAATTTCTTCCTTTCTTACTTTATACCACATGGGATAATTACTCCTGATTTTCAGAGTATTCATCAGCTTTGCTGTAGTAACAAACCGTCTCAGGTTTCAGTGGTTTCCTACAATAAATTTTTCATGCCCATTCATGTTAAATGCAGCTGCAGCTCTGCTACAGGCAGAGGCACTGCTCCATGGGTTTTCTCATTCAAGGACCAGGACGAAAGAACAGCCACCATCTGGGACTTGTCATAATAGCATGATAGCAAGATGCCTCACACAGTTGCATTTCATGATTCTGTTGCATCTACTCACATTTACCTCAGCAAGTCACACAATCAAGGCTAGGGCAGAAAGTGAGAAAGTACAGGGAGATATTGAAAGTGACACAGCAAGGGCAAAGAGTTACGATCTTATAGGGAAGGGGACAAAACAATATTTCAATCTACCTTATTCAACCATTTGTTTCTAAATTTCTTTTTGTAGACCTCATACCACAGTGGAAAGAGGACACATCAGAAGTCAGATGGGATCATCTATCTCAGCTCTTGTCCAATTCAACCTCACTGAGGTTTGGTTTCTTCATTTATAAAATGAAGGGATAGGACTAAATCATCTAAAAAATACCTGTCCAAATAAGCCATCCAAGTTTTGTGTGACACTTTCTTATTCTGTCATAATTGGGAAGGAAATGCAAAATGCAACAAGAAAAACTAGTTTCCGTTTATAAGGACTGGTTCAAACACATGATGTCACAGATGTAAATTCTATTATATTTTATTGGGAGGCTGCTGGTTTTTTGTTTTTTTTTTCCTTCTTGTAACATATTGAAATAACCAATTTGTTACTCTTTCATTTGACAAATAAACATGTCAGCCACAGGTACTCAAGTCTGCTATATTAGTTTGTTTTCAGGCTGCTGATAAAGGCATACCTGAGACTGGGAAGAAAAAGAGGTTTAATAGTCCTACAGTTCCACGTGGCTGGGGAGGTCTCAGAATCATGGTGGAGAGCAAGGAGGAGCAAGTCACATCTTAAATGGATGGCAGCAGGCAAGGAGAAACAGAGAGATAATCTGTACAGGGGAACTCCTTTTTAAAAACCATCGTATCTCATGAGACCCACTCACCATTGCAAGAACAATGAGAGAGCTCCACCCCCATGATTTAACTACCTCCCACTGGGTCCCTCCCACAACTTGTGGGAATTGTGGGAGTTACAATTCAAGATGAGATCTGGGTGGTGACACAGCCAAACCATATCATCAAGAAAGTTGCAAATGATAGTCTTTCCATTGCAAATAACAGAAAATCCAACTCACATTGTTATACACAATAAGATGATTAATGGGTAAAGATAGCTCAAAAGTCTATAGGGGGAAATGGCTCAAATCAAGTGTGACTTGATTTGATAACTAGATCATTTCACCAAGACCCTGCCAGCTTTATCCCAAGACTAAGTCTTCTCTTGGTCACAAAACAATTACCAGCTGCAATTTGAGTAATGTATGCTCTTCCTTCCAGTCACAAAGGAAGATGTTTGCCACCCTACCTACTGACTAAAAGTTCTGGGCTTTACTCTGAGTGGACAAACTTGTGCCAAGTTCTTAACCTTTAACCAGTCTCAGTCAGAAAGAGAATATAAATGTGCTCTTCAGCTTCTGACTACTCAGATCCCCTGGCTTTGCCCAGTGGGGAAGGAAAACAGCAAATGCTGGAGAAGCAACCAGTCAAATCAACACGGAAAGTCAGAGATTTAAAGAGAATATTTTAATGACTGCTTTGTAAACTTTATCAATACTAAGGAATATAACACATAAGAGATAGAAGATGTTAGGAAATAATCCATGACATTCACATATCCATGAGCATATTTTATGCTTCTAAAAAAATTATGACTTATTCTAATCTGAATTTTGTAAATTTTCAGTGTGTTTTCCTACTGAGAGTGTTTATGTTGAAGAAAGTTAAATTTTCCTATTTTTAGAGTTTTTAAAATCTTTCTTAAAAAAACAGGTTCCACTATAAATAGTTCAATATTTATGGTGGAGAAAACATAAATCTGATTTATCACCCTTAGAAGTTACTCCTGATTCTTTTATATTGATTTCAACTTATTTTGCTTGATTACCTCTTTTGTTATCATAAACAGAATGTTCTTTTACCTGGGGGCAGAAATAAGAAAGCACTCTATTTGAGGGGAAACAGTCCTAGATTAAAACACACAGCACATGACAAGTATCAATCCCTTTTTGTTCCTTTTAATTTAAATATTATTCTCTTATTCCCAGAGGAGTCCCTGGAAAAGCGGGGCATATGAGTAGCTTGTAGAGGAGCTACACAGGAGAAAACAGCTTTTAGCTTCTGGAGAATCAGGTCTTACAGATATGCCTTCAGTCTTTTGTATGAAATATTGGGAATTCCTACAGCATCAACCACATTTATTCCAAAGGAAATGCCAAAATGTATTCCAAACAAATATAAGTGATTTTTGGATTATCTACTTTTGGTCCTCTCCAATAGCTTAGAATATTGAGTCAACTGCATGTGAACTTCTTATTCACAGTTAAACAGAATATAGCCTCCTCTGAATTATTCCTGCTAATTATGGGGAAAGAGAAAAAATGTCACAAATAAATTGAATTTGTAGGTGAACAAAAATAAATGTATTTTCATGGCGTATTGTATTTATCCTTTAGCTAGAATGTCTCACAATACATTACAATTTTGTATTACAAGTCTAATGTTTTACCTATCAGTCTTGAAGTTTTGGGGTGCCAAGTTACAAGGAATTGAGGCAGGTACTATAACTATAGAAATCAGCAAGTCATAGTTAAGCATCTCCAGGAATGTAAAGTCTTACAGAAGACACAGATAAGAATACTAAGGTTTACAAAACAGTAAGATAATTGCTACAATTGCTGTAGGGGAACAAGAACAGGAAGAGGGGGAGCCTGAAGAATACAGAAATTCTAAGTCTAGGTAATATAGGAGCTGAATATTAAACGATGAGGTATCTAGACAGCTGATGAGAAAGGTCATATGTGGCCAACATACCTGAAATAAAGAGATCCAGGGCTTGCAAAGAAAACCAAACAGTTCCATAGAGCTTTGGCCAGCTCCAGGCAGCAGTACAAATCTGGGGTGGGCTGCTGCCAGAACCTTTTTTGGCATCACAAGCAGTTACGGAATAAGACTACAGTATCATGCAAAGAACCAAATACCTAAAGATTTACTCTTAAAACATAGATTTCTGGACTCCACACCTAATCAGGAAATGAGAACACTGGAGCTGGCCCCAAGATTCTGTATTGTTAACAAATAATCCAGATATTTTAAATGTTTACTAAAACGTGAAAATTATTGTTTTATTACATGGAATGCACATTATAATCACCTGGGAAGCCTTAAAAGATGCCAGTGGCTGGACCCCACTGCAGATATTTTTACCCTGGCATCAGAAGTTTTTCATAACTCCCCGGTGATTCTAATGTGTATCGGCTGAAAACCACTTGTCTGGGGAAACAATCAGCATGTTTCGTTTTCTTTTTGTTGATGTGTCCCCAGTGACTTTTTAGTAAAATAAAATCCATTTCTCTAAGTACTAAAACTCACTTTTACCAGCATCAAAGTAATGACACTCTGTTCTTTGTGTTTGGGTTTGCCAATAATTTGAAAAAGACTTACAATCTAATATAACCACCTAATTATGCCTAAATTCAAAAAAATAATCAAGATAACTGAAAGAAGGTTAGACAACACCAAAGCTTTAGGGAAAATGTATCTGATATTTTCAAGTACTGTGCATTAAAATTAAATATTTCAGGAGCTCCATTTCAGGGGGCTCCAGAACTTTTGCTTCATGAATGTAATTTGATGATGGTATGTCTTTCTACATATGTGAATAAAACTACTAATCCTTGTGAATTTTCCAGTATAAATTCCTTCTTTCATGGGCTGGCATTTGTTGTGATCATTTAGGAGACATTCAGAGATATTTTACCTCATTTGTTCATTTGCTTGTTTTTCATAATAACTATTTATATTCATAACAAAACCATAAGCTGCCTTCTAAATGGACCATCACCCTCAAACCTGCACTGTATAGTCATTACCTGTTGGGCAGTGCATCCTCTATTCGTTAAGAAGGAACAAGGAGGCAAATAGCCAGCAAGCTAATTTCCAGGTGTACCAGAGGATAGAAATAATTTTTGGACTAATCTCATTGCTTTGGATACAACAACAGCAAAAAAGATAATAAAGAATATAAAAAAGATGGATATAGGAAGATAATCCATTCATTTGTTGGTTAAAATAATAGCAGTACCAGAATTTTTAGTATATATTAATCAAGCAATAGTGGGAGAGATGGGAAGGAGTAAGAAAAAGGCAATAAACTATTCATCTTTATCTATTGATGAAGATAGTTCTTCACTGTTTTAAGTCTGGGGCCGGTGTTAATTTACCCTGGAAACTAAGGTGGCTGAAAAGAGCAAACAAGGCCATGCCTAAGTTTGTGTGTGCTAAGTAGTGAAACAGCCAACCTTCTCCACATCTCTCAAAACTGTTTCTACATATTGACGGGAAATGACAAAGAAAAGGTAAAATCCATTCTAAAGTGTCACCTTTATCACTTTCCTAGCAATGCCTTCAGGCCAGATAAGAGTATTTGTTTCATATTGGCCTAATAGGAAATGAACCTAATTAGATCCTATTTTTTGCTTGGCCTTATAAACATAAGCATCACCATAAGCATTCATAATATTACATGAGGTATTGTCCATAGGAAACCAAATACATTTACTTTCTGTCTTCTTTGAGGCTAAACATCAAAAGCAACTGATTCTATGAATGGCGCAGGCAAATACCACACGAGTCTGAAATGTCTTGTAGTGCCAGAAAGTAGGAAGTACTTAAAAAACAAATGATGGGTCATGTCAAAGGACTCAGGAGCCAACATGAAAGAGGTCACAATGATTAAAGCTGGAATAATTTGAACAACAACCTAATTAACTCAGTACTAGATTATAATCCAAAGTATAAAGTAAATACCCATGAGCCCATACTGATGTAAGTAAATGACTGAATAAACAAATGGGGGCAGAAGAGACAAATCTGTCTTAAAGAAGAATTCTGAATAATTTATGTAGTTACTCTCCCCTCCAAAGGGTGGAGCTTAATTCCTGATTGATCTTTCATGTGGAATGGATTTAGTGAGTTGCTTCCAAAGAACTGACATCATAATCAAATACTATCTAGGTATCCTGGATTGGGTCTTAGATCAGAATATAATTGGTGGAAAAAACTAGTACTATTACCTTGAAACTATTACCTATTACTAGTACTATTACTATTACAACTGACTTAGATTCTCTGCAGTAGGATGCAGAAATCTAGTTGTAACATTGGCTCCCAGGTGACATTTTTGTTCCCCTCTGTGGGAGGTTACAACTCTCTGGACTTCCTAAAGGATTTTCATTCTAGTTTTAGCTTCTTTCTGTGGAAGAATGTGAAACATTTTGGGGTAGTCTCTTCTCTCCGCATGACTGTTGAGGCGTTCCAGATTTCAGAGGCTGAGGAAGTTGTGTCTTAACTCTTCATTAGGAAGAGTCTTATCAGTCCCAAAATAAAGGACTCATAGAAATAAAACTTATGTGACTATTCCTCAATCTCCACCTTTCCAAGGACGCTATCCAAATAAGGCCCCTACTACCACCCAGCTATGGACAGCTTCACTGAGAAGTGTTCATACATATTTAAACATTGTTTTAATCACTTGCTTCACTTTCTTCAATAGATTTCTTCCCACACTTACTATACTAATAATATAATAGGTTTCATATACATGATGTAATAGAGAATTAGGTTGACCCTATATGAATAACAGGTCATTTAAGCTGATACTACATAGTTTAAAGATTCTCTGAAAAGATATTATTTTCTCAAAGCTAAGATAATTTGAAAAATGTATGTGGCTTATACTTGTTCATCTTTTCTTTCACAGCTAAACTTTCCATTGCCTGCCTCACTGTGGACACATCATTTTTACTTTCTTCATTTTTCATTTAAAGTGGTCAAATTGTCTTTCATGTTAATTAGCTTTAAACAAAAGAAAGAATCTCTGTGTGTGTAATATCTAACTCCAGATAGGTATTATTTCATTAACTTCATGCTTTGGAGATATAATGGCTGATTGTTATAGCACAACAGAACTGGTATAAATTAAACCTAAATGGGTCATTCGTTAAACAGGCAGTGTGAAGTATCCTGAAAAGCAAGGTCCCTTCATTTAATTTAATGGTATTTTTCCCATAAAATCACAATGTTGCTCTAGTAGTTCAAACACGTATCTATTTTAATTAATTTCTAAATTCTTTACTCAAAAATAATAACTTCAAAAGAAGAGATTAATGCTGATTACAACATAAGACAAAACAAACCTAGACTGCCAGCCTCATTGATGTTCCTGGGCAAATGTGACTGATACCTGTACATATATTTCTGTTTGTGGATACAATATATCCTAAGAAAATATTATGCAAAAACCTTTCAATGTTCACTAAAATATCGAATTTAATTATTTAAGAGATACTGGTAATTTTATTCCTTTAATATTTTGAATTCTGAAGCAACACAGTATAGACCAGGTTACATTAATAAAGTCCTTTAAACAAAAATCCTTTGTGTTCTGAAAACCTTTCTAGCACTTTTTCTCCAGCTGAAAGATACATGTGTTCTCATGATATCTGGCTGCGTTTTAGTATATTCAGGAGGAAAAGCCTTACATTTAGAACATATAGAAGTCTAGTTGTGACTTTTTAAATAAAAATTCTCCTATGCATTCATTCAGCAAAAAATTTCTTAGCCCTTATCATATGCCAGGCACTATACTAAACCCTTTAAGAACAAATGCAAATATAATATTTTCCCTGCCCTTACAGAATCTCTGGAACCTACTGCTATTATTATTTCTAAAAGTATAGTGACTCTGTCATTTTCACACTAGGTAGATTCATAGCTTATTAATCCATAAGTTTTTTTAGTACTTAATTGTTAGTGTCTCAACACACAACAAAAAACAAATGGGAAATTTTAAACATGGTAGAAACCTAAGCATATATCAAAGATGAAATAATCCATGATGAAGGCATTTTACAGAATTAGTAATCACATCGCATCTTGGCCTTTTGGCTAAGATCAAGTGTAGTAATCACAGCATTTATTATATAATTCAGCCAATTATATGGTAACATCAGAAAACAAGAAACTATCTGACAAAATGCTAATTCTGTGATATAAATTACACTCCCTAAAAAATTAGGAGTTGATCCTTAGGAAGTTTATTAGAAGAAATAAACCCTGAATGTAGAAAGTCAAGATCTTGTCCTTTCCAAGTAAATGATAATATGACAAAAATAAATGGAGGAGGAAAGGCTATCTCTTCCACTCCCCTATAAAAGTATGAAACCATGAAGCCCTTAGCCTCTTCTGATTGTTACTCTTCAGAAAATCATATTATGCAAATTAACTAGGAAGATTAATTTTAATTAATTCACAAAAATCCTGAAACAGTTTTTCACTGTGAAATTAATATTATATACACATATTAAAATGTAAAGCTTAGACATTTTATAACCTAACCCATAAATCAAAAACGACCTAGAAACTGCTTGGTTTCTCCCAACTTTTGGTGCAGCTCAACCTGTCCATTTGCCACTACTAAGTCAGTAAAGAACTTCTGCTGGTTGTCTAGAAAACTATAATATAAATTGTGATAATCTCATTTTCCATAAACCTGTAAACAAGAGATAAACTGAACAGAGAAAGCACAAATTGACTCACCATCCACTTGGAAAACAGCAAGTTTTAAATTACCCTACAAAAAGCCTCTTTGAAATGTGGGGCATGCTGTTTTACAATAAGAAAAAAAGAAACGCAAGAATCTGAAGATTCTCAAGAGGTACTAGGATAAATGAAGAAAGAAATGGAACATGAAGAATAATGATATACATTCATTGCAAATTCAGGAAGCATTTTTTCTCTTGTCTAATTTAAAAATTAGACTCACAAGCCTGCAATTCTGCCAGTATTACTTTGCCTTTATCATACAGTAGGACAATTTTATTTGTTCATATAATATAAGCAATTTCAGAAAAGGTTTAATGAAAACAAAATCTCAGCAGTAGCATTTTTGTATTTCACTGAATAGTTTTAGAAACATCCAGAACTATCACTTTATTAAAATTCTAGGAATTGACTTAAGTGTGTAAAGGTTTTCAGTTTCCTATTTTCCAATTTTGATGTTATAAGACTAAAAAACAAGTCTCTTTATCAAAAAAGGAGGAAAAGGAGGTGGAGGAAGAGAGAAGGATGAGGAGGTGGTGGTGAGAGCAAAGTGTTAGCAATTATATCAGAATTATTGTATGGCTCATTCTGATCATTTAGAAACCCAAGTAAGAGTTAAGAGTAGTAATGGAACAGAAAAAAAGTAATTATGTAAAATATTGATAGTAGGGAAGGTCACCAATTGAATCAAGTTTCAATTATTTTACAATTGAGATCAAAACAGCCCCTACATAGGCAGCTGTTTTATTACAAATAGAATATAAGATATAAATCAACACCTAGTTGTATTAACAAGATATGTTCCTTGACCAAACTTTAGTCAGGCTCCTCTGAACCCTCTACCCAACTAAACTTCAACCTGTGGATTTTTCTGTCTCTGCATTGTGCTATTTTAGCAAAAATCCTAAGTCATTTTAGCAAGAATCCTCCATCCTTAACATCTGATGACCCTCGGTATCTTTTTTTTTTTTTCTTTTAAGACAGAGTCTCACTCTGTTGCTCAGGCTGGAGTGCAGTGGCATGATCTGGGCTCACTGCAACCTCCGACTCCTGGGTTCAAGCGATTCTCCTGCCTCAGTCTCCTGAGTAGCTGGGACTAGAGGCATGCGTCACCATGCCTGGCTACTTTTTGTATTTTTAGTAGAGACAGGGTTTTGCCATGTTGGCCGGGCTTGTCTCAAACTCCTGACCTCAGGTGATCCACCCGCTTCTGCCTCCCAAAGTGCTGGATTATAGGCGTGAGCCACCGCCCCTGGCCTGATCACCCTCAATATCTGATGAAGTTCCTCATCCTTCACCCACCTTCCAGATCTGATCACCCTTGCCTCCCTCTGGTGAGAATTCTGTTAGGTTTGTTTAATCAGAATCCCCAACTTCTGATGTTTCCTCTTTGTAATTTTTCGTTCACTGACCCCCAGCCTGATCCTTGACTATAAATCCCCTCTTGCCCATGCTGTTTTCGAATTGAGCCCAGTTCTACACTGAAGTCTCAATAGTTTCCAAATGAACTCCTTCACTATCTAGCTCTGGTTTTCTTTCAAAACACTCAATTAAATATTTTGCTACGTATCACTTTCTATGGTCCTCTATTTCACACTGGTAATATCCATCTTGACAAATACTAGAACTCTCAATCCCTTGAGATCTAAAGTGTGCTATAGATTTCTCTCATGCTCCTCTGTTGCTCCCTCTACAGGTAACCAGCAGAGAAATAACAAATATTCCAAAGATATAAGTAAATTAGACAGGAATGGGATTGGCTTCCTTAAAGATTGAGTAGGGTGGTACTTTTTCAGTCTTGAATTATTTGCTTTTACCAGTAGAGACATATGTTAACATCTTCCAAAGCTGCTTTTTGAGATATGCTTCTCATTGAATTACTTTAAGACTAAAAAAGTCTGAAAGTCTTAAAGTTAGTCGTTAACAGAGCCATCAAGGTTTAAGGACTTAGAAAGTTCAAAATCTATTTAGTGTACTTAGAATTCATTTGACAGATTTTCCCCTAAAATGAAGAAAGTAAAGGGAAATGGAATAATGTAACATGCATAGGCTTTCTCTAGAATAAAAATGTATCTTCCAAAATAAAACTTCATGTCCCATATTTTCTAAAAACCCAGTTTCAATTTCTACGGGAAAGATGCACATAATGCTATTGCTTGCCAGCTAAGGGATATGACCTGAAGAACTAGATACTTCTCTGCTGCCCTTCTTAACACCCAATGTGGCCCTATCCAAGCACTACCATTGGTCATTCCTGCAAGCATGGACTGTGAGCACGAAAGAGGGACTGTGCCAAATTTGTGACTAACTTAATGCACAGATACTAAATTACCAGTTTTGTGTAGTTTTCATCTTTATAAAAAAAGAAACCAAGTAATTGTGAATCTAATTAGTAATAATAGCAATCCTGCAAATTCGTATAATGCTTACACACTTATAAATTAATGTCGCAGAGATTTTCTAATCTGACCATCACCACAAATCTCTGGAGTGGACCTAACAGTTATTATCTTTATTTCACAGCAAATGGAAATCTGACTTAGAGAAGGTTTAATTCACTATACCTAAATTTTTAACCCCAGGGACATTCAATAGTACAAAGCAGAAATACGCCTCTTGAAGACAGCATTTGAAAAATACATGGTGATATTCTGATGGACTAGAAACCATATAAAATATGAGATATCAAGTATGTCCTACTTTGCTATATCGAGTGATGTGCAGGGAAAGAATTCTATGGCCCAACTAGAACTCAAGTAATACAAACATCTGCCATAATAGATTTCACTCTATTTAACATGTGATTTTTCCTTTTTGGTATGACTTAAAAAAAAAATAAGTCAGCTGGGCATGGTGGCTCATGCCTGCAATCCCAGCACTTTGGGTGGCCAAGGCAGGAGGATCGCTTGAGTTCAGGAGTTTGAGAACAGCTCTGGCAACATAGCAAGACCCCGTCTCCATACATACACACACACACACACACACAAAAGCAGCCAATAGAATTTAGTAAAACAATTTAGTATGCATTTTAAAGATCAAACCGTTACTTTATACCAATGGAATTACATTGTTAGCACTCTTATCAGGAACCGCCCTTTATCCATAAGCGTCATCCAAAACTAGTACAATAAGTGATAAATTTCCTTTTAACAAAGTAAAACATTGTGTTCTACTGCAATGACCAAATATTCTACCAGTAAATGTCAAAGGTTGGGAACACAGAACTCTTGTTTGAGATGATGGAAGGACATTTCCTGAAAGAAGAGCCTGGCAAGCAACACTGGAAATTCTACTCTTTAAACTTCCCTTTATAAATCCCAATGAAGCACCTCTCCCACTTGCGACATAGATAAAATGGAAATATTCTCATTCTTCTTTTCTGTATTAGTGTTTATATGTTTTATAAACATATATAGAGGCTTATGTTTCACATTTGTGTTTTTAAAATAACAACATACTTTGAAAGGTGAATCCAATGTTATTTAAACATATGTGTACAAGCCTTGGAGTTCAGTCACAAAAGTCCCATTGGGACAATTTTTTCTTTTTTCTGAATGTCACAACAGCTTTGGGTCACCAATAATTTTCCTTCGTTTTCCTTCCTGTCCTTGCCATGATCCAACCATGCCAGCAGGGAATCGGCATGATGCTTTGCAGCCAGCTTCAAAAAAGCTACATCTTCCCTAATGAGGTACTGAGAGGAGACAACCACAGAGTCTGATAAAATTCCACTATGTAACTTCGATGCTCCTAGCTCCATCTTCCACCCAAATCAGATGAAAGTAAGGAGATATGTAAGATCATGAAACATACTATAATAGAGATATCATAGTCAGGTATATCCACAACATGGAGACCCACACAGCTTTGAAATTTATTTAACTCTGTATAATTAGAACTCAAAGATTTATTAAGTTAAAATTTTAAATAATGCTGGGCATTATTTCAATTTTTATCACAAATTGCCTTGACAATGAAATAAAAATCATTTTCTGACCTAAAAATGTACTGTTAATAAGATGAAAATATTGCTATCATTAAAAGAGAAAACTTGAATGATCTGAAGTCTAACCAAACTACACAGAATGACTTCAGCCCTGACAAAAACCCTCATGGGTCCCTATGGTGAATGTAGATGCTATGGTGGGAGGTGCCCCACCTCTGTTCTCTGCTGCCAGGTGAACATCTGTTTTGGGTAGACCACAGACCAATCAAGATCAACACTAAGGTTGAGTCTTGCATAGGACTGTGGGAACCCTGGAGTAAGGAGAATTAAGTAATAGAGAGCACTCCTTACATTCTTTTCTTCAGCATAATTCGATGACTGTATTTGTATTCCACAGTTTGCGTTAAATACAAGTTATAAGCCAGGTAGCTTAAAATTTCAAACCTTTTCTCCAGACAATTCAAACGTGCTCTAGTGAAGAAGAGGATTTTCTGCATTGTCATTATGAGCATTCAGACACATGAACTCATCTGGAAGACCCATGGAGCTGACCAAGAGCCCACCTGGACAGCCTCCTGAGAAAGACTGCGTTACCTGGCTTTGGAGGAGAGAAGCCAAATACCTCAGAATGTCCTCACTTTGTTGTCTAGTTGAGACCTCATGGTCTATAAAAGTTATTAAGACAAAATTCCTACAAGGAAAAAAAACATTGATTTTACAAAGAAATTTTTGTGATATACTAGAAACAATGCTGGAATGATCTGAGCCAAAATGAGGCTCTCAGGAACAATTCTAACAATTCCTTCCTAGCTCATTGCACACAGCCCCCTAATAGTGCTCTTATCTCCATAGGTGTACAAGCAGTGTCCTTACAGAAAAAAAATTCTTGGTAGCTTCAAACACTCAGAACATGTGGGTGTCTGAAACACCCAGAAATACCCAAAAGAATCTGATTTTAAGCAGCATCCTTTCACTATATAGTACATTGTTGGGATAACTAGGTAAATCAGAATGAGGTCTAAGGATTAGATAAATAGTGGTATTTATTTCCATATTTGGATGGTTGAATGGTTGTATAGAGTGTTTGGACGAACGGAGGCAAGATGGTGCACTTCCGGGTTCTTCATCCCCCCCTCCCAACTCTTCCCCCCTCCCAACTCTTCCCCCCTCCCAACTTATCCTGCGCGCGCGAAAATGCAGCCGGCGACCAGGGAAGGTGCAGACCAACCAGGCATGCGCCAGGTGACGTCAATCTGAAGAGACCAAGATTTACCTGGTCGCACCTGCGGAACGCCCCCCCGACACGCCCTTGCCCCGCCTATTGCCCACCCACTCCTAGAAAAGCCGCTCTCCGCCAGTGAGCCAGGCCGCCTTCCTCCAGCCCCACTGATGTCGGGATGCAGGAACCCCGCCCCAGAGCCCCACGGGGGGAGGACACTGTCGGCCTTCTTTGCCGGAGGCCGACAGACTTCTTCCCCACACCTTAAGTTACCAAAATAAACTTGCAGTTTTGCTCCTGACCTTTGCCTACTTGCTGGTTCTTTTGTGCTCGCTCTGGTGGTCTTAGAAAAACAAGTCATAGAGGAATGTCCTTTTTTTATATGAAATGCATACCAAAGTACTTGTGATCATGGGCTATCAGGTCAGCAAGTTACTTTCTTATGATTGAAGAAAATAAAAGTTCCATGTATTAAGCTTGCAACTTTTTATAAGTAAAAATTTCTTTAATTTTTGCATTTATTCGTTTACTAGTTTTTGCTTATATGTGCTTTTAAAAATTACAGATACACACACACACACTCTACAACCTGGCCTAAACCGGTTATTCCAGTATCTTTACTTACATTCCCCTTCATAAATCTTGTACTCCCATTTGTCTAGTTTATTGGCTGTTCCCCAACATAGTCTGCAGACTTTTCCACTGACATGACTTTGCTTTAAATGTTACCCTCACCCAAGGAACTTTCCCTGCAAAAAATCTGCCATGAAATTCTACTCATCCCTGAAGACCAGTTTAAATGGTGCTATCTCCATGAAATCTTCTATCAGAGCCTAGTCTGATGCTTCATACCTAGTATGTGCTCAAAATATATCTGCTGAAAAGAATTCAGTCACTGAGGATTGGAACACGTAATGGTAAGTTAATAGAAATTGTACATGAGAAATTAGTCCAAAGGTAGACGAACACTTAACTTTTATTCTATGAATAGGAGGTAAAGAATGTATTATCCAGGGTTCCCCAGAGAAACAGAACCAACATATAAAGAGATTTTATTTTAAAGTATTATTTCACACAATGATAGAAGTGGAGAAATCCCACAATCTAAGAGATACAGGAAAGCCAGTGGTGTTTATTGAAGGAAAACCTGAGAGCTGGGAGGGCCATGGCATAGAATCCAATGTGGGCCTGAAGGCCTGAGAACCAGGAATGCTGAGAGGAGCAGATCAATTCCAAGCTCAAGGAGTCAGGCAGAGAGCAAATTCAAACTTCCTCTGCGCCTTTTTGTTCTATTCAGGCCCTCAATGGATTAGATAGTGCCCACCCACACTGGGGAAGGCCATCTGCTTTACTCAGTCCACCGATTCAAACGCTAGTCTCTTCCAGAAATGTCCTCAAAGACACATGCAGAAATAATATTTAACCAGCTATCTGGGCATCCCATGGCCAGTAAAGTTGACACATAAAATTAGCCATTAGAAAGAAGAGGGTCAAAAAAGGGATATATAGTGCTTATCTGCAGGTAAATTTGAGACTGCAATGTAAAGACTCATGGGAAAGAGTATAGAAGAGATCCAAATAATTTTAACTGGCAGTATAGAAACCTAGCCTTGCTATGTTGAAGCACTGGCTAATAAACTAGAAAGCTATTAAAACAAAATAAACTAGAAAGCTATTGAAACAAAAAATAAATGAAGACATTTTCATGTACAAGCAATTAAACAAAGCAAAACAAGAGCTCTAAATATATAGATAACGTGTTTAGATAAAATTTTGTCTGAATGCTTGAAGAAACATGGGGTTGGATCACAGGAAAAGATTAATGATAATCCTAAAACATTGTGAGGGGTAGAACAGCCCCCCAAAATGACATATTCTGACTGTATATTTCCTAAACCATTCTCTTCAGAAAAGACGCTCTAAATGTAAAATACAGTCATGAGTCACTTAACAACAGGGATACATTCTGAGAAATGTGTTGCTAAGCATTTTTGTCATTTTGTGAACATCCTAGAGTGTACTTATACAACCTAGATGGTACAGCCTACTACACGCCTAGGGTAGTTGGTACAGCCTATTGTTCCTAGGCTGTAAACCTGTACAGCATGTTACTGTACTGAATACTACAGGCAGTTGTAATACACTGGTGGGTACTGACATATCTAAACATAGAAACAGTACAGTATAAAAACAATATAAAAGATAAAAAATGGTACACATATATAGGGCACTTATTATGAATGGTGCTTGATGAACTGGAAGTTGCTCTGGGTGAATCGATGAGCGAGTGGTGCATAAATGTGAAGGCCTAGGCCATTACTCTACACTACTGTAGACTTTATAAATATTGTACACTTTGGTTACACCAAATTTATTTTTAGAAATTTTTCTTTCTTTAATAATAATTAATCTTAGCGTACCGTAACTTTTTGTATTAATAAATTTCTTAATTTTTTAAACTTTTTTGACTCACATAATAACACTTAGCTTAAAACACAAATGCATGGTACAGCTGTAAAAAAATTCTTTACATCTTTATTCTATAAGCTTTTCCTATTTTTAAAAGTCTTAACTAATTTTTACTTTTTAAAATTTTTTGTTAAAAACTAAGACAAACACATACATTAGCCTAGGCCTACACGGGATCAGGATCATCAATATCACTATCTTCCACCTCCACATCTTGTCCTACTAGAAGATTTTCATGGGCAATAATATGCATGGAGCTGTCATTTCCTATAACCATAGCTTCCTCTAGAATACCTCCTGAAGGACCTGCCTAAAGCTGCTTTACATTTAATTTATATATATAATATATAAGTAGAAGAAGTACACTCTAACAAGTACAATTACAGTAATTACAGAAACCAATAACATAGTTGTTTATTATCATTAACAAATATTATGTACTATACATAATGTATGTGCTATACTTTTATACAACTGGCAGTGCAGGAGTTTTGTTTATACCAGCATCTGCAAGACATATGAATAATGCGTTATGCTACTATCTGAGGCATTCAAACCAGAGTGACTCCATCTTGAAAAGGGGCTGGGTAAAATGAGGCTGAGACCTACTGGGTTGCATTCCCAGGAGGTTAGCATTTTTAGTCACAGGATATTTACAGTTGGGTCTGTTATATCCTGGGTCTGTTAAGTCCTGGGTCTGACAGGAAATAACAGACCCGGGAAATGTCCTGATGTCCCAATATCTTAAGAACAAAAGCATTCTTAGTTTAAGTTTCACTTTAAAGACAAAAATGTAGATTATTAAGACAGTAATTATACACCAATTAACAATCTTTCTGTCACAGCCCTTGTAGTAGAGCACATCTCTTCCATGATATTTTGTTTTCTTACCTTATGTGCAAACAAGCATTGTACCTAATGTGGATGTGTTCCTCCTCTTGCTTCTGGGAATGCCCTCCTCTGTCTATGGAGCAGCTATTCTTTCATTCCTTGCTTTCTTAATAAACTTGTTTTTACTTCACTCTGTTAACTCACTCCAAATTCTTTTCTTGCACAAGATCCAAGAACCCTTTCTTGGGGTCTGGAAAGGGGCTTATTTCCCACAACACTGGAACGTCACTAGGCAATAGGAATTTCTCGGCATCACTATAATCTTATGGTACCACCATTGTTTATACAGCCCATCATTAACCAACATGTCATTGTGCAACACATAACTGTGTATGTATGTCATAGCTATGAAAGGCCAAGCATATAACTGCTAAAGAGACAAAGCATTCCAGCTTCTGCTTGAATTTCCTGTCAAATAAAACCTAGAAGTCAATGATAGTAATTCCTATACATCCAGAGTATTTAATCAGAGGGCTACCATGAATTGAGCAGACATTGCAGACTGTTACATTAATATGAATTCTACATTTTAAGAGGACTTCCTCCAAAGATTGGAAAAAGAACAAAAATGGTTTCAGTTTCTGAAGGAAAATATTGGAATTACGCCAGTTTTCAAGACTCAGCAGTTTGGCAAATGAAGATCTCACAAAACAAAAATAAATAATTTCATACTCAAAATTGCCATAGTGCAACATCTGTCACTTCACCCTTAACCTTAAACTGTTTTTCTCTATGACATTTTAGGTGGTTAAATATTTCTATTAAGCTGTGGATTGACTGTTTCTCAACACACTTCACTAACCAAGTTCACTTATAATATTCAAGAAACAAATCTTGCAGGGTCTTTACAAAGAAATGCATTTTTATAAAGATTTCCTGAGTAAAATATATTGATCTCAAAAGCGCTTGGAACATCTCCGTTTATTTATGGCTTCATGTTTCCCTGTTTCTAGCATGTCCCACAGACAGATATGCTAGATTGCTTTTTCTTTCTCACAGCAGCCTCCTGAGCCTAGTGTGCCTTGAGTAGGAAGACCCTTAAAATACTTTTTGACCCTGAGATTCAGTCATCTATGAATGTAAAAGGTCTTTGAAGTGATCAATTAGAATTAACATCGTAGGTTTCAAGTCCCCTTTAGCTTTCTCCTTTTCAGAGTCGAAAATTAAACTCATTAGGCAAAAAGAAATCATGAGGCCAATTTTTTGCAAATTATGGTTCCCTTGGGGTGCTTTCCTAGAGAAGAATTAAAGGATAAGAGGCTCATTTGCACTCTAGGAATGAATAATAATGGCTTATAATGACCATAACAATAAGCACCAGCCTATGCAGTCTAGGGTTTGGAATAAATCAGGGTGGATCTAATACTAACAGGCAGTCGGCAGAGGGCCTAATGAGAAAGGCGATTTCTGTCATGCCTTTCCATTAATTTGTGGTTTGCTTTTTGTGGGTATTGATCTGTAGGTGACCTTTAAGAAATGTCTCTTCCAGACATGCTTGCTTTCTCTTATCTCTTGATTTGGAGATCACTAGATGTTACCGAGGAAGACCAAGAAGAGAAAAATATGTCTGAAATATGTGAAGAAGGCCTAAGCAAATATTCAGTCTATTTTAGTCTATTTAAGTGAGTTGCTAAGCCTAAAATATTAATAATTGTCGAGAGGGTTATTTGGGAAGACCCAGCAAATTGTAGTAAATCTTTCTGCATAAAATATTTCCTGAACCGAATTCTGAGTGGAATAGTAGAAACACTTCACACTTACAAAGTCGATGATATCACAACATCTTCTTAAATTTTTCCATAAAATAACACTATAATTCTTTCATCCGTAAATGGAATATTCTAAGGCCAGCTGCGTCTATGATAGAAACAGGAAGCAGCCAAGGCCCCCCACCCCTACCCCCTCCCAGGTGAAACCCTGCCTTCAATCCGAAAAACAGCCTGAAGGCTGAAAAGCTGAACTGCCAGTCCCGGATGAAGCCCGCCCTTTCCCCCGCAGCCCCCGAGACCTCCCCTCCACCCCGACCTCTCCCACACGACCTCCCCGCCTTCTCCCCTGCCCCGCTTCCCTTTATTCTTTCTGAAGAAAGAAAGAGAGGCTGCGCACTGAGAGGCCAGGGTGGGGCCTCGGGAAGTTCCGCTGTTTGCAGGGAGAAGCAGCCTGGCCTAGACTCTGCTGTTCCTGGGTGGTGACTTGGGATTCAGTCTGTGAGGTGGAGGCTTGTTAACAGGAATTCCTCTCGCTTTGCTGAGTTTTTTTCCTTTTCACCCAATAAATTTCGTTCCCCCTCATCCTTCAAAGTGTCTGCGAGCCTAATCTTTCCTGGTCGTGTCACAATAACCTAGTTTTTTCCTACAATATCTATACAAACAAATTCATAAATCATGTGGCTTCCCCTGGTCTTTTGAAAAAAGAGCAAATTAACTTGAAAGTAAATGTTAACATTTTAAACAACCAATTAGAAACTAGTATTGAAAATTAGTTGTTTGGTTAAGACAAGCTGTATGTTCTATCAAGTGATGATTGATTTTTGTCACTTCGGGAGGAAAATTTTTCAAAAGAATTTGTCCCTTAGTATGTAAATACTAAGTTCCAGAGAAAAAAACATAGTCTAAAATTCAACAAAGCTGAGTAGCACTGTGTTGAATTTTACTGTTTTCAATTATTAACAAATTCTTACTTTTGGCTACTCTCAATAAAATTTAACAGTAAATAGTATAGTGTAGCGTTTCAAAGTTAATGAGAATTATTAATGGTAATTTTTATCATATGCCCTCCCTACAATGCTAGTAGATTAATAACTAAATAGGGAAGTTACCCACAGCTTGGCTGCCAGAAAGAATTACATAAACTAATTAACAGAAAACCCTGGAGGAAACTGGTTTCATTTAAAATCTTGATAAAAGAAGGGAAAGATGCCAAAAAGGAAAAAGTAAGCAGATTTTCCTACATACTAACTATTGTTTCTTTATAATAAAATATATTGTAGCCAGAATAAAAGGTAAAAGGCTAATAAATATTTTCAGAAAAAACATGACACTGCAAAGATAAAATGCAAGCACATATAAGGAAAATTAGTAAACAAATAAAAGGAAAAATTAAATAAAATTTTCATTAAAATTTGAAAAACATATACCTAATAAATACACACAGTGAAAATACAGTAATAATTTATGCTAATATGTATAATAAATGTGTATAATAAAATAATTTATGATGATGTGTATATCTACATTGATATCATTTTAGAAATCATTTTTACTCTGGGTTCCAAAAATTACATAAATGTTAGTCTCCTTCAATGCAGTAATCTCACTCTAGGAAATTTTCCTAAAGATTATCTAAAAGAACTAATATTTCTATTCATTGCACATTTACTTATAACAGAAAAAGACCTAGCTACTTGGCAATAAGAAACGGTTAAGTAAATTCTGGCCTATCAATTCGATGAAGTATTATTGGGCAACAACTAAGTTGCTATTTATGAGACTTCTGTAGCAACATTTGACAAATATTAAGTGCAAATAACTGTCAAAAACTTTACATAGCTGCCAAGAATAGAAAAGAACATGGAAAAAATTTTGAGTGGAAATATCGTGAATGCTATGTCTAATCTTTTGTCACATCTTTATTCTAGCTTATTTACAGGGAAAGACAGATTAAAAGCTTGCTCAAGCTTTTATTGGAATTCAATGATTTCAAAATAGTGAAATATCAGTTATTCTAGCTGAATTTGCATTGTACTTTTTTTCCAAAAACAACGTCCTTCAAGTATAAATGTGCTGTAAAATAATATTCAATACAATATTTCACCAGCGCAGTTAACTCAGACAGACAACGTTTGACAGGATGTTATACTGAACTAATTGATAACGTTTTGGATTTCAGAACTAGGAACTAAGGTCTGGCACAGACCGAAGGCAACCCAGATAGAACCACAGCTGTTTTAGGTAGATATCATCTCGAAGTTCTTGGTGAGGAGAAAGTAAAACTGATACGAGAACTCTCTTCTATAGTCTTTATAATTTACCTATATGGTTATATGAAAAAATTGTCACAGGAATTTCGTTAGAATGTAAGCTCAGTCTGCCCCCAAAATGCTTTGGCTGCTTTCTTAAAACCCTGAGTCAATTAGAGCAGGGGTCAAAAGCTAAGGGCCTGGGGGAAATCTGGCTTACAGATTTTTGTTTGTGTGGAAATAGCTTTGATAAAGTTTGAACTGAAATACTTTATGGTGGTGTTAGCAGTCTAGACCAATTCAGACATTTATGTTACTTGCCTGGATCCCAGAGGCATTTAAGCTGATGATGTCTGTATTAGGACATTTGAGACCCAGAAATGGTGAAGTGACTGTGATCTGAAAAGTCTTCCGAGTGGGCCCATTATGGGAGCCCCCTAGAGCTCCCTAATTTGTTGATAGCTCAATTTTTCTAGGAGGCCTAGGACTGTGGCAACTGAATTTCAATTCTTCAAGGTATGTGGTTGCAGAGGTTGGGGAGATAGGATCCTCTCAACCCTGAACTTTCTTATCTTAGCCCCAGGGGTTGAGATATTTTGTAGCGGTTGTCTTGGGATCAAACCATCAGTGTAAGGTTGGAATCGGCCAGCTTTCAGTAATTCAGAAAGTACTTCAGTAAGTTAGAAAGCACTTTTCCCCTTTCTGTGCCTCCTACTGGAGAAAGGCAGCTCCCAGCAACACTTAACTGACTATCAGATATAATATTCTAATATAACGATGTTGGCATTATTGATAGTATATGGAGAGTTTTCTGCCCCTGTTTAAAAGAAAAATACAATCATTTGGAACATATTGCAATTAGGCATGCATCTCACATAACACCCTTTACCTGAGAATCTCAGATGTGTATAGAAATTAGCTGATTTACCTTTAATGAATGATATATTTTTAATTCTTAGAGCCTGCAGACTGCATATAGAAAACATAAATGGAATTCCAAGGTTGAAAGAAAAAGACATAGTAAAACAAATAAAAAACATTGTCTTTTGAGGATGGTTGAATATGTCCAATGGGAAGAAACATTGTGTACAACAGATAAACGCATCAGTGTGACATGATTAGGAAAAAGCACGTTTTTCCCTCTAGCATTTTTCACAATTAGATTCAAGTAATAGTTAAACATTTCTCCTTTGTACCAAGAGCATCTATTACTCAGGCATCTTTAACTTTTGGTGACATCTACTGTACAAAGGGGAAAATGCTATGGAGTCATTCTAGGAATGATAGTTGAACTGCTCAGAGCATATCTGGCTGTTATTTCTTCTTCTTCTTCTTTTATTGTATTTACAATGCTATAACTTTTTTGATATTTCTCCTCAATATAAATAGTCCTCATTTTAAAAAGTAAGTATATTTAAATAATTTCCATATGCATTGTGTCATAGAAATATTGACCTGAACTGGCAAATTCTAACTTAATTTTCTGGCAAATAATTTAAAGATTGTATTTCAACTTAATAACTTTGCTAAAACTCTGGTCTAATACTAGGAATGACATTAAAGTGGATATTTAAAGACAACTACATCTGATGGCTGATTAAAATGTTATCAATATTATAATAGTAATATTTACAGTTAAGACTTGAATTTTAAAGGCAATTAAAGCTCCTAATAGGTTGTCAACTTTACTTTCTAGTCCCTGTTCTAGCTATAAAAAATAAGCACAATTATCTAGTATGCACCAGAAAATAGGCATCATTTATACACACTCCTAATTACGCTGTATCTCAATCCTCTGACTCTGTTCCACAAGTGATGGTTTGAAGAACATTTACATACTTCTTAGCTCTTGATTATAACTAGGAAAATCTCTGAGGCATATGGTAAATCAACAACAAAGTAAACCACTTTTTAATTGAGTATTCATTATTTGCAGGTATTCTGAAAGACACTTTTACCAAGGTAACATGGTAAAATCATCTAGCTCCCAAAGAAAAGTTCAAAATAGGAAGATCTCAAGTTCCATAAAACAGCCTAGTCTCACCCACTCCTGTTAACAGATGAGAAGATACTTCCCCCAACTGACTATGGTTCTCCAGTTCTTGAAAACCAAACATAGTTTTTTCTAATTCTGTGAAGAATGTCATTGGTAGTTTGATAGGAATAGCAAAGACATGGAATCAACCTAAATGCCCATCCATGGTAGACTGGATAAAGAAAATGTGGCACATATACACAATGGAATACTATGCAGCCATAAAAAGAAATGAGCTTATGTCTTTTACAGCATCATGGATGGAGCCAGAAGCCATTATCCTAAGTGAACTAACACAGGAACAGAAAACCAAATATCACATGTTCTCATAAGCGGGAGCTAAACATTGAGAACACATGGACACAGAAAAAGGAAACCATGGACACTAAGGCCTACTTGAGGATGGAGGGTGGGAGGAGGGAGAGGGTCAAAAAACCACCTTATTGTGTACTCAACTTATTACCTGGGTGAAAACATAATCTGTACACCAAAACCCCATGGCACACAACATACCTATATAACAAACCTGCACATGTATCTCTGAACCTAAAATTCAAGTTCTAACAAACAAAAATGCTTATTCTTCTAATCTATGCATTGTAACCTAGCAGACAGCCTTTTCAAAGTTCTTGGTAGGAGAAAAACCGTATGTGGTTGAAATAAAGAAAACTAGAGTCTCGTGCAATGTTACACGAACAGGTTAAACTATTAAGCAATTCCTTTCCTATTGTGACTTCCTTTTCAGTCCTCAATATCCTTTCATTTAAATGACCCTGAGACCTAATAACCTTCTTGAAAGGAATAACCCTTATCAATAAATACATATATACATACCTGATTACTTTTGTAATTATGTGATTTAGTAATTACATATTTAACAATTATGTGATAATTATATATGGTAATTAATCTTACTTATTCTGTGAATATTTATCAGCAAGGTTGGCTTGCCTATGAACAAAAAAATACATGCTATCTCTTAAGGCTTTATAGCCTAGTAAAAGAATGCATCAACAGTTGAAACCAAAACAGAATGCATTAAGTGACCAGATAAGATATTTAGCATAAATTTAGGATTTAGAAAGGAAGAGTACTGGCCGGGCGTGGTGGCTCAAGCCTGTAATCCCAGCACTTTGGGAGGCCGAGACAGGTGGATCACGAGGTCAGGAGATCGAGACCATCTTGGCTAACACGGTGAAACCCCGTCTCTACTAAAAATACGAAAACTAGCCGGGCGAGGTGGCAGGCGCCTGTGGTCCCAGCTACTTGGGAGGCTGAGGCAGGAGAATGGCGTAAACCCGGAAGGCGGAGCTTGCAGTGAGCTGAGATCCG
>NW_012113475.1:1178410-1180681 GCF_000951035.1 Colobus angolensis palliatus | reverse complement strand
AATCAGAGGAAAATTTATGGACAAACTGACGCATTTGATCAAATATGAGCAGTGTGTTTATTTTCAAAGTGGTGGTGTAGAAAATCTAGGTAAAGAGAAATTCAAAACCCATGTCACCATGGCAGCAGGAAGGCACAGACAAGAGTGGTCCATAGGTCTACTCATTGGATACACACTGACTATGAAAGAAACAAACAGAGGTTGGGCCATTTCATAAACGGTATTTAATTGCAAACGAAGGAGTTTGAATATTTTCACCAGGAAAATTGAGTTGCTTATTTCAGATCCTCAGATCATGGTAGAGAAGTATTTTCATATCTGCCTCTCGAGTCATATTCCTTTTAGCGTCTACTGAGAGCTATTTTTCTGGGTTGGGTTTACCCTAGCCTTATTCTTCTTATGCTTTTGATTTCTTACCAGCCGTAAACTAAGGCTTTTGGGTCTATTATTTGCTATAAATATTTTACACTGGATCAGTTTATGCTTTGGATTCTGAAAAATTTTTGTTTTCTCCAATTTTCTAAATATTACAAATTACAGACCACTGGTCCCCAACCTTTTTGGCACCAGGGACTGGTTTCACGGGAGACAATTTTTCCACAGGCCAGCGGGGATGGTTTGGGGATGAAACTGTTCCATCTCAGATCATCAGGCATTAGGTTCTCCTAAGGAGTGTGCCACCTAGATCCCTCACATGCGTAGTTCATAACAGAGTTCACTCTTCTATGAGAAGCGAATGCCAAGGCTGATCTGACAGGAGGTGGAGCTCAGGCAGGAATGCGCACTCACCTGCCACCTGCCACCCGCCTCCTGCTGTGCTGCTCAGTTCCTAACAGGCCACAAACTGGTACCAGTCCATGTCCTGGGGATCGGGGACCCTGTTACACAACCACCGTTTTGTCTTCAGAAATTACTTATTATACTTACTATCAATTTTTAAATACTTTACATTTCCTCCCCAAATACATTTTATCATATTCAGTCCTTGAATTTCCCTTATCACTTGTAGTAAGTAAAGGAGTATTCTGGGAAACCATCCGTCATCTCCCCTGACTATAGAAGGTGGGAAAATAATAGCATAGAAAAAGGCCAAGAGGCAGAAGGAAACTTCACCTAGACTTAATCACTCTCCTCCACCTTCCAACAACCCTGAGTTATTTTCTGTTAAGGTTTGAAGTAATCTTTCTGTGACCTGTCAATATACATAAACAACAGTTTTGAAATGCCTAATATATAGGCCCCAAAATATCCACAGCTAATTAAATTCAGTTGATAATTCAACTGCAAATCATAAATATACATGCTACTTGAAATTCTGCCTATAATTTAATTTTCATACTAATTCTAACAATAACTCACCATTTTTCCGCTATATCAAGTTTTGGGTTTTAAACACTAGTGTGTCCGGAATTGGTGGGTCCTTGAACTCGCTGACTTCAAGAATGCAGCCGCCGAAGTCGCGGTGAGTGTCACAGTTCTTAAAGATGGTGTGTCCAGGGGCCCGCAGAAAAAAAAAAAAGGAAAGAAAGATGGTGTGTCCAGAGTTTGTTCTTTCAGATGTTCACATGTGTCTGGAGTTTCTTCCTTCTGGTGGGTTCATGGTCTCGCTGACTTCAGGAGTGAAGCTGCAGACCCTCCCGGTGAGTGTTACAGCTCTTAAGGTGGCGCTTCCGGAGTTGTTCATTCTTTCTGGTGGGTTCGTCGTCTCCCTGGCCTCGGGAGTGAAGCTGCAGACTTTCACAATGACTGTTACAGCTCATAGACGGAGCACGGACCCAAAAAGCGAGCAGCAGTAAGACTTATCGTAAAGAGTGAACAAAGCTTCCACATCGTGCAATGGGACCAAGCGGGTTGGCACTGCGGCCTGGGGCAGCCTACTTTTATTCTCTTATCGGACCCCACCCCCAACCCAGGATTTTTCAATCCTGCTGATTGGTCTATTTTACAGAGAGCTGATTGGTCCATTTTGACGGAGTGCTGATTGGTGCAATCCCTGAGCTAGACACAGAGTGCTGATTTGTACATTTACAATCCTTTAGCTATTCATAAAAGTTCTCAAAGTCCCCACGCAACTCAGGAGCCCAGCTGGCTTCCGCTAGTGGATCCCGCACTGTCCCCCAGTTCCCTGCAGCAGTGTGCGCCTGCACTCCTCAGCCCTTGGGCAATGGATGGCACCAGGCGCCCTGGAGCAGGGGGCGGCACCCGTCAGGGAGGCTTGGGCCACGTGGGATCCCACGGCGGGCAGGGGGCTCGGGCATGGCGGGCTGCAGG
>NW_012113475.1:1054770-1178355 GCF_000951035.1 Colobus angolensis palliatus | reverse complement strand
GGCGGTCGGCACTGCTGGGGGACCAGGCACACCCTCTGCAGCTGCTGGCCTGGGTGCTAAGCCCCTCATTGCTCGGGGCCGGTGGCGCCAGCCAACCGCTCTGAGTGCTGGGCCTGCCGAGGCTGCACCCACTGGAACTCGCGCTGGTCCGTGAACGCCTTGCTCAGCCTCGGTTCCGGTCCGCGCCTCTCCCTCCACACTTCCCTGTAAGCAGAGGGAGCCGGCTCCGGCCTCAGCTAGCGCGAGAGGGCCTCCCACGGTGCAGCGGCAGGCTGAAGCTCTCCTCAAGCACGGCCAGAGAGGGCACAGAGGCCAAGGAGGCGCCAAGAGCGAGCGAGGGCTGTCAGCACGCTGTCACCTCTCACTAGGTCAAACAAACACAATCTTCAGGTTTCAGTCTATGAGTTTATACATTTTTTAAATCATCACTATTCTTCTACTAATCTCAGCTTATTGTAAAATTAAGTCACCATATGTTCTTTTTAGTTCATGGTTTCAGGGAAAATAGGACAATTTCAACTAATAAAGGGAATTATAAAGATTTTTCACATTTCTAAAACTAGTTATTAAAATGTTTGCATGAATCAACCAGCTTAATTTGGGCCCTGCACAAGTCTACAGTAAGTAAAATGACCATGAATAAGTCACAGTTCTCTCCATCATTTCAATTTGGTCCATTTGCTTTGAACTGGTGTTCCCACCTGCTTCACTCTCCCTTAGATCACATTATCAGGACTGCCATCTACTGACAGAGCTAGCTGCATCTAAGTGAGATGATTTAAGAAGGGGGGCCATGTCATTTGTTGACCAATCAGGACAGCTTTGACAGTGAAAAAATATTTTTTTACATACTGCTTCTCAAAAAAAAAGTTAATTTTTTTCTAAAAAGAAAACTACATATCTGTACAACTGAAGCAAAATGTTTAAAACTTCGTTATGTTCATTTCATTTTCTGAACCTTAAAAGATAATATAAGCAGAATAAATATTCTTGGTACATATCCATGTTCTTAAATACATTTTTCTAGTGATATCTGTCTCTAATACCATGTCACTGGAATTTTCCTGAAAAGTATTTTTTTAAAATAGGATTTTATTATTTTTACATTTTTAGATTTAAATGCCTTTCTGAAATCGTTTGATTTAATGTAAAGAATAATATATTTTCATTTAAATTTATCATCTTATTCAGTGCTTTCTACTTTTCTTGCCTATTTTATATTCCCTTGTCTCTCCATTCTTGCCTTCTTTTTTTTTTTTTTTTCGACTTTTAAGTTTCAGGGTACATGTGCAGTGTGTGCAGGTTTGTTACATAGGTAAAACGTGTGCCATGGTGGTCTGCTGCATCTGTCAGCCCATCACCTAGGTATTAAGTCCAGCATCCATTAGCTATTCTTCCCGATGCTCTCCCTCCTGTCTCCCCATACAACAAGCCCCAGTGTGTGTTGTTTCCCCCCATGTGTCCATGTATTCTCATCATTCAGCTCCCAATTATAAGTGAAAACATGAGGCGTTTCTGTTTCTGTGTTAGTTTGCTAAGGATGACAGCTTCCAACTCCATCCATGTCCCTGCAAAGGACATGATCTCGTTGCTTTTTATGGCTGTATAAATATTCCATGATGCACATGTACCACATTTTCGTTTTTATTTTTATTTTATTTTAGGTTACGGGATACATATGCAGAACGTGCAGGTTTTTTACATAAGTAAATGTGTGCCATGGTGGGTTTACTGCACTTATCAATCCATCATCTAGGTATTAAGCCCTGCATGCATTAGCTATTTGTCCTGATGATGCTCTCCTTCCCCCGCCCCACTGACAAGCCCCAGTGTGTTTTGTTCTCCTCTCTGTGTCCATGTGTTCTCGTTGTTCAGTTCTTACTTATGAGTGATAATATGTGGTGTTTGGTTTTCTGTTCCTCTGTCAGTTTGCTGAGGATGGTGGCTTCCAGCTTCAACCATGTCCCTGCAAAGGAAATGATCTCATTCCTTTTTAGGGCTGCATGGTATTCCACGATTTAAATGTACCACATTTTCTTTATCCAGTCTATCATTGATGGGCATTTAGGTTGAATCCATGTCTTTGCTATTGTGAGTAGTGCTGCAGTAAACATACATGTGCATATATATTTATAATAGAATGATTTATATACCTTTGGGTATATACCCAGTAATGGGATTGCCCAGTCAAATGGTATTTCTGGTTCTAGGTTCTTGAGGAATCACCACACCATCTTCCACAATGGTTGAACTAATTTACACTCCCACCAACAGTGTAAAGCATTCCTTTCTCTCTGCAGCCTTGCCAGCATCTGTTGTTTCTTGACTTTTTAATAATGCCATTCTGACTGGCATGAGATGGTATCTCATTGTGGTTTTGATTTGCATTTTTCTAATGATCAGTGATGTTGAGCTTTTTTTCATACATTTGTTGGCCTCATGAATGTCTTCTTTTGAGAAGTGTCTGTTAATGTCCTTTGCCCACTTTTTAATGAGGTCGTTTGTTTTTTTCTTGTAAATTTGTTTAAGTTCCTTGTAGACTCTGGATTTTAGAATTTGTCAAATGGATTGATTGCAAAATTTTTCTCCCATTCTGTAGGTTGTCTGTTCACTCTAATGATCGTTTCTTTTGCTCTGCAGAAGCTCTTTAATTTAATTAGATCCCATTTGTCAATTTTTGCTTTTGTTGCAATTGCTTTTGGTGTTTTCATCATGAAATCTTTTCCTGTCCCTATGACCTGACTGGTATTGCCTAGATTTTCTTCTAGGGTTTTTATAGTTTTGGGTTTTACATTTAAGTCTTTAATCTGTCTTGAGTTAATTTTTGTGTAAGGTGTAAGGAAAAGGTCCAGTTTATTGATTATCCAGTTTTTATTGATTTGCAGATGTTGAACCAACCTTGCATCCCTCCTGAGGATGAAGCCAAGTTGATTGTGGTGGACAAGTTTTTTGCTATGTTGCTGGATTTGGTTTGTTCGTATTTAATTCATGATTTTTCCATCAATGTTCATTAGGAATATTGGCCTGAAGTTTTCTTTTTTGGTTGTATCTCTGCCAGGTTTTGGTATCAGGATTATGCTGGCCTCATAAAATGAGTTAGCAAGGAGTCCCTCCTTTTTAGTTGTTTGGAATAGTTTCAATAGAAATGACACCAGCTGCGCTTTGTACTTCTGGTAGAATTCAGCTGTGAATCTCTCTGGTCCTAGGCTTTTTTTGGTTGTTAGGCTATTTATTACTGCCTCAATTTCACAACTTGTTATTGGTATATTCGGGGATTTAGTTTCTTCCTGGTTTAGTCTTGGGAGGGTATGTATCCAGGAGTTAATCAATTTCTTCTGGATTTTCTAGTTTATGTGCATAGAGGTGTTTATAGTATTCTCTGATGGTTGCTATTTAGGATAGTTGGCTCTTCTTCTTGAATTGCACCCTTTACCGTTATGTAATGCCCTTCTTTGTCTTTTTTGATCTTTGTTGGTTTAGAGTCTGTTTTGTCAGAAACTAAGATTGTGACCCCTTCTGTTTTCTGTTTTCTGTATTTCTGTGGAGTCAGTGGTCGTATCCCCTTTATCATTTCTGATTGTGTCTGTTTGATTCTTCTCTCTTTTCTTCTTTATTAGTCTAGCTAGGGGTCTATCTAGTTTATTAATTTTTTCAAAAAAACAGCTCCTGGGATTCATTGATTTTTTGAAGAGTTTTTTGTTTCTCTGTCTCCTCAGTTCCACTCTGATCTTGGTTATTTCTTGTCTTCTGCTAGCTTTGGGGTTTGTTTGCTCCTGGTTCTCTAGTTCTTTTAGTTGTGATGATAGGTTGTTGGTTTGAGATCTTTCTAGTTTTTTGATGTGGGCATTTAGTGCTATAAATTCCCCTCTTAAAAGTGTCTTAGCTGCATCCCAGAGATTCTGGTACATTGTCTCTTTGGTCTCATTAGTTTCAAAGAACTTCTTGATTTCTGCCTTAATTTCATTACTTACCCAGGAGTCATTTAGGAGCAGGTTGTTCAATTTCCGTGTACTTGTGTGGTTTTGAGTGAGTTTCTTAATCTTGAGTTCTAATTTGATTGTGCTGTGGTCTGAGAGACTGTTATGATTTCAGTTCTTTTTAATTTGTTGAGGAGTGTTTTACTTCCCATTATGTGATCATTTTTAGAGTAAGTGCCATGTGGCTATGAGAAGAATATATATTCTGTGCTTTTGTGTGGAGAGTCCTGTAGATATCTACCAGGTCTGCTTGATCCAGAGCTGAGTTCATGTCCTAAATATCTGTTAATTTTCTGTCTCAATGATCTAATATTGTCAGTATGGTGTTAAAGACTCCCACTATTTATTGTATGGGAGTCTAAGTCTCTTTGTAGGTTTCCAACAAATTTATGATTTATGATTTTGGGTGATCCTGTTTTGGGTGCATATATATTTAGGATAGTTGGCTCTTCTTGAATTGAACCCTTTACCATTATGTAATGCCCTTATTTGTCTTTTTTGACCTTTGTTGGTTTAAATTCTGTTTTGTCAGAAACTAGGATTGTGACCCCTTCTGTTTTCTGTTTTCTATTCCCTTGGTAAATTTCCCTTTATTTTGAGCCTATGTGTGTCTTTGCACATGAGATGGGTCTCTTGAAGACAGATGGGTCTTGGCTCTTTATCCAGCTTGCCATTCTCTGTCATTTAATTGGGACATTTAGATCATTTACTTTTAAGGTCAGTATTGTTATGTGTGGATTTGATCCTGTCATCTTGATGGTAGCTGGTTATTTTGCAGACTTGTTTATGTGGTTGCTTCATAGTGTCACTGGTCTGTGTACTTCAGTGTGTTTTTGTACTAGCTGGTAATGACTTTTTCCTTTCTATATTTAGTGCCTCCTTCAGGAGCTCTTGTAAGGCAGGCCTGGTGGTGATGCAGTCTCTCAGCATTTGCTTGTTCGAAAAGGATCTTATTTCTCCTATACTTATGAAGCTTAGTTTGGCTGGATATGAAATTCTGGGTTGGAAATTCTTTTCTTTAAGAATGTTGAATATTGCACCCCCACCCCCCATCTCTTCTGGCTTGTAGGGTTTCTGCTGAGAGGTCCACTGTTAGTCTCATGGGCTTCCGTTTGTAAGTGACCTGACGTTTCTCTCTGGCTGCCTTTAACATTTTTTCTTTCACTGAAATAATTTTAAAAGGTAATTTATCATTAACAAATTTAAAATTGTTGGCATGTTCAATTGACTCCTTTCTATAGGCCATAATTAAGAAAACACTTCTCTGCAGGTGCTGAAGTACCAGAGATATTCAGAGTAAGTTCAATTAAACGGCAGCCATTGTCATGTACACCATGTGGAATGTTGTAAGATAAACCAAACTTATAATTTGTGAAGTAGATAACTACATTGTATTTTAAATGGAATGTCACAAACTGATACAAACTAACTAATTACAAATTTAAAGAAGTGGGAGATCAGAGGCCATACAGATTGGGCCCTATCAGAAATTTTAACAAAAATATGGTATGTTTCCAGTCAAAAATTAAATTTTTTTCTTAGGCTTTGGAGACTAGAAAATCCTTGTTCTGTATTGTGGATAAAACAAATTTAGATGTTGATTTTATACCTTCATTTGCACTGGCCATCAGGATGCTCATCGTTAATAATTGTGCAAGATCATAAGTGTACATATTGTCATTATTGTTGCTTGATTTTGCCTTTAAGTTTATTTGAATATATAATATAAATACAAATATAATACAAATTTTGAGTGTTTCAAATGAAATAAAAATGTACACATGAAAAGTTATCTTCACTCTTCTATCCTTCAGCTACTCATACCCCCACTCCCATGAGGGAAAAAATATTGTCAGTTTCTTTTCTATTCTATCAGTGGTTTTCTAAGATCACTGTGTGTATACTTTTTCTTTTCTTCTTTTTTGTAGAAATGGAGCAAGCCATACACATGATTCTACCTTTTGCTAGATCCTTTTAACAATATATGTAATATAGTTTCCTATAAGGACATAAAGATCTTCTACATTCTTATTTATAACTGCTTAGTATTCCAGTTTCAGAATGCTGTACCAAAATTTGGCTATTCCATAATTTATTTAACATGACATGTACTAATAACATTCAGATTTTTTTCAAGCTTTTGCCATTTCAAAGAGTAATATAATGAATAACCTTATAAATATATTATTATTTTACACACATAAAATATTTTTAATTTTGAAGGTTTTCTTCCAAAAGGTACTTTATGCAAGTATTCTCAATTTACATTCCCACACTGATGTGCTACATTTTTATTATATTTGCCAGTTTGGTGAGAAACAGTATCACAGTGATAGTATTCTCTTATTGTAAGTGAAGTCAGGCAGTTTTTTATGATTAAGATCCATTTTTATTTTCTGCTAATTCGTATTATTTGTCCTTTTCTATCGGATTGATGATCTTTTCCTTAATGATTTTTTAGAGTTCTTTTTATGTTAGGAAAACTACAATTTTGAGTGTAATAACTGCAAATATTTTTTCCAGTTCATCACTTTTCTTCAAGATATTTTACCTTGCAGAATTTTATCAATATCATCATCATCATCACTGTTTTATGAAGTTGAATTTATTAATCTTTTTTGTATATATTCTAAGTTTTAGATCACACTTTGTATATATTCTAAGTTTTGGATCATACTTTCCCTCTCTGAGATTATTGAAAATATATTATCTTGTCATTCTCCTTGATTCCAGCCCTGCTGTTTGACCTTCATTGTTTATGGAATCCTTTCTAACTATTTTTCAGTCTGGGGTTTATCTGTCAGCTGGTTTTACCAAAGAAGTGATTCATATTCCATTTTCTTCTTGTTGCTTTCTTGTGATTTCTTTAAAAGGAGAAAAATTTTGACTATATGTATTCAGGTTCAAACTGAAAGTCCTTTTTTAAAAAAATCTTATTGTATCCAATGTATTTCTTTAAGTCAAGTCAAATCCTTTGTAGAATGTGAATACTAATGCATAAACACAATTATTTTGATATACAGTTAGTGTTGGGTTTTTGTTTATTAGCATGTTTGTTTTACAGTACTCAGCTTCCTTTCACCAAAATATATGTTGAGTTTTTAAATTGTCTTGGGAAAAAGTCCTTGTAGGATTAAGTTGCACTAGAATAATTTATACTTTTACACACCAACTTTTCATACAACCTCAGGAGCTTGAGAGGCCTCCTCAGAAATCCTAATGCTCATCATGACCTCATTTGAGTATTAGAGAATCCAAACAAAATCATTTATGATAAAAGAGAAAAACTTGCCTGTGATGTTGCCACTGATGCATGAGGAATTAAAATGCCAAACAAGATATGACCTATTTTAAAAACCCATCACAAATATTATTAAAATGGTTATTTATTTTGAAATGATCTTGGAACATATGATTCAACATAAAATCTTGCAGTTCAATATGAATAAGCTTAGAAAATATATACTCAATGCAGTTTTAACCAAATTATTAATTTTTCTTCAAAATCTTTGGTTAATGTGGCAAGTCCATTGGCAATTAGCTTTGTATATAGAAAAAGATCTAGTCAGACTGTTAAGAATGTAAATTAGTTAATGTTGTAGAAAATAAAATTTAGGTACAAAATATAACAGGATATAAAAATGAGACTTCATATGTTTCAGTTTCATGCCAGGCCCAAAAGGAAAGCAGAACCATACATGCCAGCTGCCCTCCATTTCAAAGTGTCTTGCTAAATCATCTATGTAGGACTGCAAAGTAGGTAGTCAAAAATATTTTTGCACTTATTGACTCATTCCCTGATTTGAAAATATGTCTTGGTTTGTATTCTATACAGGTTGTAACATAATATCACAGATTAGGCTATTTATTTATTTATTTATTTATTTATTTATTGAGATGGAGTCTCACCCTGTCGCCCAAGCTGGAGTACAATGACACAATCTCGGCTCACTGCAATCTCTGCCTCCCAGGTTAAAAAATAAAATTTACTTCTTACAGTTCTAGAAGCTAGGAAGTGCAAGGGCATGGTGCTGGCATCTGGTGAGGGTCTTCCTGCAGCATCATAACATGATGGAGGGCATCATATAGCGAGAGGGTGACAGCATGTGTGTCTGCTTAGGTCTCTCTTCCTCTTCCTATAGTCACCAGCCCCATAATGAAGGCCTCACTCTGATGACCTTATTTAATTCTAATTACCGCCCAAAGGTCCCACTTCCAGTCAACATATGAATTTGAAGATTCAGTGTCCAACACATGAAATTTGCAAGACACATTCAAATGTTTGCAAGTTGTAAAAAGTGGAAGAAACCTAACTAAAGAGAGAATTTCCTTAAAATAAGTTGTCCAAATGCAGTGGCATTTTACCTACCTCTGTTATGTGGCTGAGGAACAAGGTGTTTGTCCTCACCTCATAGCTACTAAATGGATCTTCCAAGGTGCTGCCCAGATAATTTGATATTTGTCCACTAAAGTTTAGAGATATAAACATTTGATGTTTGCTTCACACCTGAGAAATTCAGAGGTGGAAGTTTGTACCTGTATCTATAAAGAGAGAAGGCTATATTTTCCATCAGTGGTTGGTCAGAGAGGCATAATTTTTATGTTGAGATGTGGGTTTTATAGAAAAGAGCCTTACATGCTCTTTTAATGGGACGCTCCCCTTCAAGAGCATTTGCTGCCAGGAGGGAGGAGCCTTTAGCAAGAAGAGGCTGTAGATATGTTGTCCAATGGAGAAGCTGCTGGGAGATGGGGGAATGTAGGGAATAACTATCACAGAAACATTCCCCACACACAAAAACTGAATTTTGATATTTTTCCAAAGGGAGAATAAGAAAGCCACACAAATATTCCAGAAAAAAAAAATGAGCCCTGGGAATCTGCCATACTCAGAGGACACTAAATACCAATTTTTGTATCTGCCTCTGTCAACTAAGATGTTTTTCACATCTTTTCTCCCTCTAGAACCAATCCAGGAAGTTGCAAGAGCAGCCTTGTGGGCAAAGTGATGTCAAAAAGGATCAGAACAAAGTAAGGAAATGGAGAAGTATCCACGCTCTCCTCCCCTGCTAAAGGTTTCTCAGATTGAAGCAGTATGTCGGGGCATTTTTAAAAGGCTTTAATTTAATTAAAGTGCAGAGGTTGGGTTATTAGAAGAGACAAGGCATACCATTTCAATACTGAGTCCCAGTGGATGACTAGAATTTAGCAAGACAAATGGAAACTTTCTTCCAAAACGCAGGAAATATAGCATACCCATGTTGTATTCACCTCTTCGTCACCCTGTTGATGAGGAAGGGATTCTTCCCCTAGGGTTAAGGAAATGGCTGAAAACACAACACCTGCCACTGAACAGATGAGACTGACAGGAGTTTATTAATCACATATACTTAGAGCCGAGGGAATAAGGACACCCCAAACCAGGGAAGACTACATGGAGGTGCACTCAGGAACAGATGAACAAACAGGAGCTGTGGGGGGCTTTGTGGTAACAAGAGGGTAGGGTGAACCCTGCTTCCTATGGAAGGATCTGAGTGGCTTCTTTGAATCATTTTGTGAGCTGGCACAAAAGTAAAGCCAGGGAACATAGGTATTCTGCCTGGTCCCCATGATAGGAGGGTTATTTGGCTAGGGGAGCTTATTGCAGAAGCAGAGGGAGAGGATAACTTGTTAGGCCACTCAAGGCCCTTCTAAAATTTCAGGACTTCACTATAATATAGAAGCACCAGAAAATATTGTATATTTAGAGTCTTAGTACTATTTTGGAATGTCTTGAAGGTGGAGCACAGGAAAAGAAAAGTTGGGATGAGGTTGAGAGATAAGCAGGAGCCAGAATCTAGTCTCAAATTCCTTTTTTATCTAGGTCTCTAACTATAATAAAGTGAATGTTTGGATTAGGGCATACTCAGAGACAGGCAGAACAATTAGGAAGCTGTTGGAGTCTTGTGGGAGAACAGAATGTACTAAAAGTAATACTGGGAATAGAGATGTATGGATCATCCCAGAAACATTAAGAAGAAAAACCAAAGTTTTCTGACTTAAGCAACTAGATAAATGACTATGTCAAGTTTGTCCAACTTGTGGCAGCCCATGGGCTGCATGTGGCCCAGGACAGCTTTGAATGTGGCCCAATTCATAAACTTTCGTAAAACATTATGAGGTTTATGCATGAACCTTTTTTTTTTTTTTTTTAAACTCATCAACTATAGTTAGTGTTAGTGTTTTTTTAGTGTGTGGCTGTGATGGTTAATATTGAGTGTCAACTTGATTGTATTGAAGGATGCAAAGCATTGATCCTGGGTCTGTCTGTGAGGGTGTTGCCAAAGGAGATTAACATTTGAGTCAGTGGACTGGGAAAGGCAGACCCACCCTTAATCTGGGTAGGCACAATCGAATCAGCTGCCAGTAAGGCTAGAATATAAAGCAGGCAGAAAAACGTGAAAAGACTAGACTGGCCTAGGCTTCAAGTCTACACCTTTCTCCCATGCTGGATGCTTCCTGCCTTCAAACATTAGACTCCAAATTCTTCAGTTTGGGGACTTGGACTGGCTTCCTTGCTCCTTAGCCTGCAGATGGCCTGTTGTGGGACCTTGTGATTGTGTGAGTTAACACTTAATAAACTCACCTTTATGTACATATATATCCTATTAGTTCTCTCCCTCTAGAGAACCCTTACTAATACAGTGGCCCAAGACAATTCTTCTTCCAGTGTGGCCCAGGGAGGCCAAAAGATTGGACACCCAGGACTAGGTTTTTCACTGTAGTAGGGAAAACCAAATAGTCACAGTTCAGAAATAGAAATGCGCTATTCACAAAACTACTACAAATTTATCATATGGTAGGAGGATGAGAGTCATGTATTACAAATGTTAGGTTTTTCTATTTCCTGTGTTTATTGATTACAAGAAGCTGATAGTACAATAGAATCAATATCTGGTTGACATGAATTAGGTTTAAGAGATAGTAGTCTCAAATAACTTTTACTAGTTGGTTATACTGAGATGAGACTCATATAAGAACTAATAGTACATTGTGGTATTTGATAAGTACCAAATGATCAAAAATGAAAAAAGTTTTATAAAAGTATTTAAAGATATCTCACAGTACTAATGAAAACTTCTTTCAAAACACAAAATATAAAATGTCATATTTTTAACTTTTTATGTTAGGAAAATAGTGCTGGAATTATGAATGAATATTTTTGCATAAAATGGTCCTTTTTATGTTTCAGCAGTAAAAACTTAGCTATTATTAAGTTTGTTGTCTATGTTAAAACATTATCTATATTAATATCAAAAATTGACTGTGCCAGGTGTTCTGGCTTGTGCCTACAATCCAAATACTTTGGGAGGCTGAGACTGAAGGCCTACTTGAGTCCAGAAGTTTAGGACCAGCCTGGGCAACATAACAAGACCCTGTCTCCAGAAAAAGAAGAAGAAGAAAAAAAAATGATTGGTTATATAAATAACAGTACAATTATATAATTGAATATTATGCAGTTATTAAAAATAATAAAATAGAACTGAATGTATTCTTTTAAAAGACATAAACAATATATTACTTTAAAATGAAGCAGGCCGGGCGCGGTGGCTCAAGCCTGTAATCCCAGCACTTTGGGAGGCCAAGACGGGCGGATCACGAGGTCAGGAGATCGAGACCATCCTGGCTAACATGGTGAAACCCCGTCTCTACTAAAAAATACAAACAAAAAACCAGCCGGGCGAGGTGGCGGGCGCCTGTAGTCCCAGCTACTCGGGAGGCTGAGGCAGGACAATGGCGCGTGAACCCGGGAGGCGGAGCTTGCAGTGAGCTGAGATCCGGCCACAGCACCCCAGCCTGGGTGACAGAGCGAGACTCCGTCTCAAAAAAAATAAAATAAAATAAAATGAAGCTAAGGGAGACTATTATAGCACAGTTATATCTCTATCTCTCCCTCTATCTCTACATGCGTAAGAAATTCTGAAAGAAATTACCCAACAGGTTAATAGTGGTTATTCCTGAGAATGTGAAATTGCAAGGTTACTTTCACTTTCTCTCTACCATTTGAAATTTTAGAATAATAATATGTGTATTAGTCAGGGTTCTCCAGAGAAACAGAACCAATAGGACATATGCAGATATATAAGAGGAAGATTTATAAGAATTGGCTCATGTGATTATGGAGGCTGAGAAGTCCCACAATATGCCCTCAGACCCAGAAAAACTGATAGTGTAATTCAGACTGAGTACCAAGGCCAAAGAAGCAGGAGAGCAGATGATGGATCTCACAGACGAAGACCAACAGCCTGAGAAGATGGGGAGTAGGCAGAAGGGCACTGGTGTAAGTCCCAGCATCTAAAGGTTCTGATATGCGAGGGTATAAGCAGATGGATGTCCCAGCTCAAGAAGAGAGAAACAGAATTTGCCCCCTACCTTTTGGTTTGATATGGGCCCTCAACGAACTGCATGATGCCAGCCTATATTGTTAAGGGTGAATCTTCTTTACTGAGTCTAATGATCCAAACACTAATCTCCTCCAAAACCACCATCACAGATACACTCAGAAATATTTTCCTAGCTATCTGGATATGCCATATTCCAGTCAAATTGACACATAGTTAACAATCATAATACATTATCTGAAAAAAATAAAATATTATGAAATGACTTCTATCGTTGCCTTTTGAGGAGCTTTCTGAACAACCCTTTTTTAGACAGAGAAAATCATACAGGACAAATGACATAGAAACCCTTTCTTCTATATTTGCATCCCAACTCCTACCACTGAGTGCTTTCCATTCCCCAGCAACTAAACTTAAAACTGATCTCTTTCATAAGATTTGCTGCTTAGCAAACTCATGACTATTTACTGTTCACTATTTTAGCTTTACATAGTGGTAAATTATACAAAGGTATCTGGCAATTTGAGAAAAGTCCAAATATAGGGCTTCCTATTTTTATTAAGGTAAAACATGCTCTCAATAACCCAAAGTTGAAATTATGGAACAATTTTCATTTCCTCTTTGCTTTCTATATTACATCACCAACAAGGTCACCCATACACTTCCACTCCTTTCTATTCTTTACAATAGGGGTAGGTAAATGTTTTCCTGTAAAGGACCAGGTAGTAAATATTTTAGCACAACATGTTTGGGTTTTAAATACATTTTGCTAAGTGAAAGAAGTCAGACATTAAACGGCTCATTTTGTATAATTTCATGAATAAATACTCTAGAAAAGGCAAAACTATAGGGATAGAAAGTAGCTTAGTGGTTGCCAGTGGTAGAGGAATGATGGGAGGGGTGAATATAAATTAGTAGTAACTGGGAATTTGGGGGATGAGAAAACTGTTATGTATGAAACTGTGACTGTGGATACATGACTCATTGCATTTATCAAACTCACAGAAACCTAAGTCTCAAAGAGTGAATTTTACTGCATGTTCCTTTTTTAAAAATCAAACAGATGTGTGGAGGGATGGAATGCAAACTGCCCAATAAATCTAGCTATATTACAGATGAATCACATGATCACACTAAAGGCGATGAGGAAGAAAGGAGCTGATCTAAGTAACTTTGGTCAGCAGTTATGTGACGGTATATTTTAAAGACAAAAAGTAATGTACACTAACATTGTGCTCGAGTGTAGGGGTTGGCAAACTTTTTGAGTAAAAAACCAGATAGTAAATACATTAGGCTTTGTGGATCATATAGTCTCTATTACCACTTCTCAATGCTACTGTTGGAGCACAGAAGCAGCCATAGATAATACATAAATAAATGAGTGTGGCTATGTTATAACAGCACTTTATTTATAAAAACAAATACAAGATCATATGTGGCTTGTAAGCCATAGGTTGGTAATTCCTGCTACAGTTGGCAAATTAGTCTCTTACAAGGGTATGGGTTTCATTTCAAATTTTATAGTAGGGTTGAGCTAATAAGGAAATATAATGTAGATAATAAAAGCTGAGATTTCTCACTGTCAAAGGAAGAAGTTACAAATAAGGAAAGGGTGGATGCTGGAATGAACCACTGGTAGTGGATTAGAGATGGAAGTATTAGTATGAACTCATGATTTTCATATAACTGCAAATGTAGATAAATAAATAGAGACTCATGCTTCATGTTTATAGGCATGAGTTAGGGTAATACATATATCTCCAGTTGTATCCATTAAAAGGTGTTAGAAGAAGTATCATCCCAGCAGCAAAGAGCTTCATTTCTAAATATCATGCTCTCATGCAAGGAACTATGGTTCTTTGAAAAATTGATTCATTTTAGGGCTATGGCAGGAAAAATATAAGCGATCCTGGGACAATTTGTGATACTGGAGAGTAAGAAAGTAATTAAAAATAAAATAAGCAAAAAAAAAAAAAAATCAAAGCATATTCAAAGGGCAAAAGAGACAACCTGAAAAAAGATCCTAGTAGCCAAAATTAGGACAATTTGAGAAACAAAAAAAGTAATGACATTATTGTGTTGTAACCCAAAGAATGAAATATTCATTCTGATATAAACAAATAACTGCATAAATAAATAAGTAGAGGAAAAGAGACAAGTCATCCTTACAAAAGATTTCTAATTAAAAACTAAAAGGTATGAGGAAAATAGAAAATAGAAAATCATTACTAGAACACCATAATAATAATTGCCTCATGCAGGATCAGTGATGGATGCTAAGATTGATAGGTAAAAGATTAAGCAGAAATAAGATTTTGCATAGTCACTGTCCATTTGCACTGCATTAACAAACGATCATAGACTGAGTGACTTATAAACAACAGAAATGTATTTTTCACAGTTCTGAAGGCCAGTAAGTCTAAGATAAACACACTGGCAGATTCAGTGTCGTGTCTGGTGAGGACTGACCTCTTCCTCATGGAAAGCTGTCTTTTCATTGTAACCTCGCATGGCTGAAGGGGCAAGCAATCTCTCTCTGAAGTCTCTTTTACAACAGTACTAATCCCATTCTTGAGGGCTCCACCTAAATGACCTAATCACCTACCAAAGTCCCCACTCCCAAATACCATGACCTTGGGTGTTAGAATTTCAGGACATAAATTTGGAAGGAACATAAATATTCAATCCATGGCAATCACAAAGTATATCTCTCAAAATATTTAGTAAACACAAAGAGAAAAACAGCAACTTTACAATAGAAAAACCTGGCAGACGCCAAGTGATCAAAATTAATATCATCAGTAATAAGACATATCTGATATCATCAGAGGTAAATGACATTGATATGTATTATTCTTCTTAATAATGCACAACCTTAATATAATTAATGAAAAATCTAATAAACCCAAATGGAGCAAAATTCTATAAAATAACTCCTCTTCAATAATATTAAAAGCAAGACAAGGAAAGACTCAGAAATCATCTCAGATTGGAAGAGGCTAAGGACATTCAGCAGCTATGAACAATGTGAGGTTTTAAATTGGATCCTGAACCAAAAATAATAAAGTATGTGAAAAAATGGTGAAATCTGAATAAATTCTATAGCTTCATTAATGACATAATACCAAGGTTAATTTCCTAGGTTTGATCATTTTATTCTTTGGTTGTGTAAGATGTTGGCATAAGGATAAGCTGGGTGAAAAGTATATAAAATAAACTCTGTACTACTTTTTGCAGCTCTTCTGTGTGTCTAAAATTATCATGAAATTTAAAAAAATGTTAAGGCTAAAAATTCATCTGTTGCACACCAATTGTATGCTAAGTATAGGATTAAATGGCAGGGCTGTTAAAAACCTATCACAATGGTATATAAACACCTATTCGATATGCTTAACATACACTTTACAGGTTAGATGATTTTTCTTGGTGCAACCCATTTGTCATCATGGACTCAGGGTTAAAGGAAGGCATATGACATCTGCCAGTAGGATCCAGTTCTGAAGAAATTAAATACAAGGTCAATGGTGATGGTCTGCTTCCCTGATATATCTTTGCAGAAGCTTCAGGACTCTGTGAGAAGCCCAGAATTTGATTTGGCACCCAAGCTAGCCTAGAACCAACAACATCAATGCAAAGAAGCTCTGAACTAGAAAAGTCTAAAAGTCTAAATAAATACACTGTCTCTCCATGTCCTGTACATATGGATCTAGAAGTGTTCCCATGATCTGAGATATAGAATACTGAGAAGGCCAATGGGTTGACAAATGCTGGAGGGTCATGGCTGAAATATTCTGGGATTTCAACACGGGGGGCAAGTGACTAGAACCATTTCAGAATAGGTACCATACTGTACAGAAGTGGTCAGTGGATACCAGGCAGGAGTTGGTAAGACTCCATGCTTCTCAGAAAACCGGCAAGGATTCCTATGACTCAATATGCCTTTAAAACCATTTTTCCCTATTCCTACAAGGACTTTTGAGTCTCCAAAAAACCCAGAAATCATCTGAAATTAGAGCAGAGGGAAAATGAGGAAATCTAAAAGACTGAAAACTTACACCAAAAAACCTAAAACAAACCAAAGCGATTTATGCTGGAAGAAATTGAGACCTTTATTTATATTCTGAAATAGGGTCTTTTGCAGAAAATAAAAATGTTACATTTTTACTTGCAAGTCTGAGAAGAAATTACTGAATTAGTGATCTTGCAATCCCTATTTTTTTATGCACCATTTGACTCAAAGTTTTACCATCATGTGCCCAACATGATGGTAGGTATTTGATATATATTTGTCACATAAATTAATTAATAAAAGATAAGGTCACTACCCTGGGGCTCAAGACCCAGAGAGGCAGGCAGACATGTAAATAAATAATATGAATATTTAAAACAATCATTAATGAAAGATGCAGCACACCTAACCATGTCTACCTATAAGAAGCAAAAAATATTTCAGAGAAGAGTGGTGTGGATCTTGAAGGATTAACAGGGGTTTGACAAGGATCTTCTGAACTAGAGAGAAACTTATAAACTTTCTTGGGGTTGAAACCATTTATTTTAGGCTTCTTAATATTTTCTCTGAGAGACATTCAGTAAACGTATTAATTTGATTTGAGTTTTAGTTTACAATCCAATGTAAAAATAAATTGCCATTTCCTAAAACGTATTTCCAACTGATGATGTTAGAATGCTCTTTATAGCTAAGTTGATCACTATAGTGAGCTTGTATAGCTGGTAAGGTCTATTTATGAAATCACTTACCATGGGATCAAATCAAATAATGATCATGAATGAGCTTGCAAGTAAATTGACCTTTTTTACTTTTTGTTTTAAATATATATAAATTTAATAATAATGTTATCTACTGAAACTTTAGATTTTCTGAGCAAATCTGTTTTCATTTGAACTCCTCTGCCTACATTATTAAAGTTTAATTGTATTTATTTAAAAAGCACTGAGTTTAAATGTTATATAAAAGGTGAATTTGATGTCTTTTATCCCTGCTTTGAATCTTCTTACTCTCAATAAATCAAGAAATACATTAAGAGAGAGCAGGGAGGGAGGAAGCGAAGGAGAGAGAAGCAGAGAGACAAAGAGACAGAGAATTTCAATTAGAGACACATACTGATCACAAGTGGATATGGGTTTTTTTTTTCAGATTTTAGTATAAAATTATAGACTCATGAAATCTAAATTGTATTTCTGGAGACAACCTTAGAAATCATCTCTTTAGTTCCTTTGTTTTACATGTAAGATTTATTAAACTAGAAATTGGACTTTATTCAATAAACAGAGAAATATTTTAAATGTCTTAGTTTGAACTATTACTATTTTTAGTTTAGTTTGTTTTAAGAAATTTATTGGGATATAATAGACATATAAAATTAACCATTTTAAAGTATACAATTCAGCAAGTTATAGTAGATTAACAGTTGTGCATTCATCACCGACATTTAATTTTAAAACATTTTATCTCTCCAAAAAGAAACACATACTTATTATAGTCACACCCTATTCCCAGCTTCCCCCAGCTCCTAGCAATCTAAGGTACTTTCTATCTGTATATATTTGCCTTTTGTGAGTAGATTCTTTCATTTAACTTAATGTTTTCAAGCTTCATCTATGTTACAGGAGGTGACAGTACTTTATTCGTTTTTACTGCTGAATAATATTTTATTTTATAGAAATACCACATTGTACTTATCTGTTCATCAGTTGATACGCATTTGGATTGTTTCCACTGTTTGACTATTTAGAATGTTGCTATGATTTTTTTTTTTTTTTTTTTTTTTTTGAGACAGAGTCTCACTCTCTTGTCCAGGCTGGAGTGCAGTGGCACGATCTCAGCTCACTGCAACCTCCGCCTCCTGGGTTCACGCCATTCTCCTGCCTCAGCCACCTGAGTAGCTGGGACTACAGGCACCCACCACCAGGCTCGGCTAATTTTTTGTATTTTTAGTAGAGATGGGGTTTCACCATGTTGACCAAGATGGTCTTGATCTTCTGACCTTGTGATCCGCCACCTCAGCCTCCCAAAATGCTGGGATTACTGTGCCTGGCCAGATATTTTTATTAATAGTTTTTATTTGGACATATACTTTAAATCATGGGTCTATAACAAGGAGTAGAATATTCTGGGTCAGACAGAAACTCTAAGTTAAAATTCTGAGGAACTGACAAAATGTTTTCCAAACTGACTGAGCCATTTTAAAATCCTACCAGCCTTGTATGGTGATTCCAATTTCTTCATGTTCTTGTCAACATTTGTTATTGTCTCTCTTTCTTGATATAGCTATCTGTCTTAGTTCCTTTATGCTGCTGTAACAGAACACCTGAAACTCAGTAATTTGTAAACAATAGAAATTTATTTCTCATAGTTTTGGAGGCTACAAAGTCCAAGAACCTGGGCACTGGTAGATTTAGGGTCTGGTGAGGCCCTGTTCCACTGATGGTGTCTTCTCATGGTAGCATCTTCAAATGGAAGAAGACAGAAGGACAAAAAAAGAGCCTAAGATTGTTCCTTCCAGCACTTTTATAAGGCACCAACCCATTCATGAGGGCAGAGCAATCACAACGTAATCACTTCCTAAAGGGCCCATTTCTTAACACTACCATAATTGGGGTTAGTTAAGTTGCAACATGAATTTTGAAGGGGACATATTCAAACCATAGCTTTGTCCTAGTAGTTGTGAGGTAGTATCTCACTGTTGCTTTAATTTGCATTTCCTTAAAGGCTAATGAGGGTGAGCATCTTTTCATATATTTATTGGCCACTCGTTTATCTTCTTTGCAGATATGTTTGTTCAAATCTTTTCTTCATTTTTAAGTTGGATTATTTGTCTTTCTATTATTGAGCTATAACAGTTTGTTATATATTCTGGATACCAGTCCCTTATCAGATTTATGATTTGCTAATGTTTTCTCTCTCTGTGAGTTGTCTTCACTTTCTTGATTGTTTCCTTTGAAGCACAAAAGCTTTTAATTTTGATAAAGTTCAATTTATTTTTTCTGGGTTTCTTTTTTTTCCCGCAACTTGTGCTTTTGCTATTATTTCTAAGAAACCATTACCTAATTCAAGGTAACAAAAATTTAGTCCTACTTTTTCTCACAGTTTTATAGTGTAAACTCTTACCTTTGGGTCTATGATCCATTTTTCAATTAATTTTTGTATATGGTGTGAGGTATGGGGTTTAATGTCATTCTTTTGTATATTGTTCCATTTTTTGAAAAGACTATCCTTACTCCCATTGAATTCTCCTGGCATACTGGTGGAAAAGGTACTAACCAAAAATGTAAAAGTTTATTTCTATAATTTCTATTCTATTTCATTGTTTTAGGGTTGATGGCCTATGCTAGTACCTGTCCCCACAATGTTCATTTTCTTACCAAAATAGTTGAGAATTAAATTCAACCCTCAAAGTCAGCAGAGGTATTTTCTTAGTTCATTTTGTCCTGCTATTATACAATACCACAGGCTTGATAATTTATAGTAAAACAGAAATTTATTGGCTCACAGTTCTAGAGGCTGAAAAGTCCAATATCAAGATGCCAGTATCTTGCAAGAGACTTCTTGGGGCACCATTCCATGGTGGAAGATGAGAGGGTGAGAGAAAGAGAGCAAGAGAGGGCTGAACTCATTCTTTTTAAGGAACCCAGTCATTGATGACAGCATTAATCCACTCAGAGGACATGCCCTCATGGCCTAATCACCTCCTAAAGGTCACACTTCCCAGTGCTGTAGCACTGGGTATGAAGTTTATACCATATGCTTTTTGGTGGGACAAATTCAAACCATAGCAGATTCTTTTCTTCCTGTTGTTGGCACTAGTATCCAGACACAGTCTTGAAAAGTCAAGCAAGGAAATTCATTGTGCCCTTTTCTCTTTGTATCTATCTTCCTTCATTTCTCTCTTGTTGCTGAAGTATATGTCTTTGTTTTAAGTTTAGGATTATTGTTGTTGTTAGAAATAGTGATTTACTTGGTCTCCTTTATTATATGTAGATTCTAAACTGTTCAAGGTAATGAATTTGATTGCACCCATTCTCTGTTGATACTGACTTTGTAAGTATCAGCTTTTACAACCTATCTGTACTCAGATAAGTTTCTTTTGTATCAGCAATATATTAATATTTTAAAGAAGTGAAGAAGCAAGATTTGCTGTCAATGTTTTACATTTAAATATAATGTAATTAAAAGACAACTGAAAAGACCCAAAAATTTATTATTATCATGTTTGTTGTTACAATGACAATTAATGAAGATACTTATTGTCCCATTACCATTCTTTAAATATTTCTAATTCTAAAGGACTCCAAAGCTCCTAGAAAGCTTTATGAGTTCATGTATTAGCCCAACAAATATTTAATGGGCACATCCTATGTGGCTAGTATTGTTTTTAGTACATAGGATTTATAAAGATAAATGAGGCATAATCTCTCTTATGAAACAAGCCTGCTAGAAAAGAAAATTTCATATTTAAAAAACTGTAACACAGCCAGGCACACTGGTTCAGGCTTGTAATCCCAGCTCCTTGGGAGACTGAGGTGAAAAAATCACTTGAGGCCAGGAGTTTGAGACCAGCCTGGACAACATAGTGAGACCCTGTCTCTAAAAGAAATGAAAAGAAACCATAACAAAAGTTATGTGGACTACTGAAAGACACAAAAAGTACTAAGGGAATTGAGGCAAACTTGAATTGTGGCTGGAGCAAGTGAAATAAGTGAGAGACTATAAGTACATTTAAAGAAAGAATTAAAATAATGAAAGAAGTTTATCTAGAATTTATTTTATCTCCCTTTAAAATATTATGCCTATAAATCAAAGGAGTTCATGCCATTTATTCCAATATTCCTCCCTCTTTCTCTCTCTTATTATCTCTTTTTCTCTTCTACCCTTTCTCCTCTCTCCCTTCCTCCACATTTCTTACTTACCAGGAACCAGTCTGGAGTAGAGAAAAAAAGTAAGAGGGTACAGTGATTGAATCAAGCTGAGCATGTGTAGTGATGGTGACATCTCCATGGTAATATGAATATCATCATCTTTTAGTCATTATAACCTCAGCCTCAAAGTACTTCATTGAAAATACTGAGGAGGCCGGGCGCGGTGGCTCACGCCTGTAATCCCAGCACTTTGGGAGGCCGAGACGGGCGGATCCCGAGGTCAGGAAATCGAGACCATCCTGGCTAACATGGTGAAACCCCGTCTCTACTAAAAAACACAAAAAACTAGCCGGGCGAGGCGGCAGGTGCCTGTAGTCCCAGCTACCCGGGAGGCTGAGGCAGGAGAATGGCGTAAACCCGGGAGGCGGAGCTTGCAGTGAGCGGAGATTCGGCCACTGCACTCCAGGCTGGGCGACAGAGCGAGACTCCATCTCAAAAAAAAAAAAAAAAAGAAAAGAAAATACTGAGGATTTTAAACAATCTGACAAACATGGATCCATGGACTAGATTTTTGTCTCTCACTCTCTTTTTTTTTTGAGACAGAGTCTTACTCTTGTCACCCAGGCTCCATGGAGTACAATGGCGCCATCTCGGCTCACTGCAGCCTCCGCCTCCCGGGTCCAAGTGATTCTCCTGCCTCAGCCTCCCAGGTAGCTGGGATTTCCGATGCCTGCCACCATGCCTGACTAATTTTTGCATTTTTAGTAGAGACAGAGTTTCACCGTGTTGGCCAGTCTGGTCTTGAACTCCTAACCTCAGGTGATCCACCCTCCTCGGCCTCCCAAAGTGCTGGGATTACAGGCGTAAGTCACCGCTCCCAGCCAGATTTTTGTCTCTCTTAAGCCTCACACCTCAACTAACCTTTGAAAAGAGTTATTCAGCCTTTGATAAAAATGCCAAAACTGTTGGAGTTAAACTTCAAATTACACAGATTTTTTAACTGCGGAAAACATGGGAATTGCTAAATTACCATTTTAGCCCATAACTTCACTCACTAAATGAAGCTAAAATAAAGCCAGATGAACTAATTCATACTTTAAGCACAAAGAAAGCAAATGCATATTCATTAAAGTTTAGAAATACTTCTGTAGTACTTCTGACCATGTAAAGTAAGAAATTATTTTTACACATAATGTGGACAACCAAAGAATGACTTAACACCTTTAAATTTTTCAATCTAAAAAAGAAAAGATTATTTCTTTTCCACAAGTTAGAAAGTTGACAATATTCATGTTAAATATTCTATTTATCCTCCTTTTTAAAATTGTGGGATGTGGAAGTTGGAAAACAGTAAATTATGCTGTCATAGGTTACTAGAATGCAGCATTTGGAATTGGTGATTCTGAGCACAAGGAATAAGATATTACATCACACTTGCCAGGAAATGATCAAAAGACTCTTAAGCTGCAGAGGCTATTGCCATATACACTGATTAACAACTTAAAAAAATAAATGTGTGTATGTTTTTAAAAGTAAATGTAAAAGTAAATGTGTGTATGTTTATGTATGTGTGTGGTTGTGTATGTGTGTGTAGGCTGGAGAGTAAATAAAAAGAACACCAAGGCTTATTTTGAAAACAATGTATTAGATATGTTAATTATCCAAAGGAGCATTTATCCAAAAAAGATTATTTTATGCCAATTTTCTACATATATATGTAAACATGTCTAGATATTTTTAAAATTCACCTAGGAAACTTTTATTTGCCATGAATTTTTTCTCAAACCTGTGAAGAACAATCCTTTTTTGGTTAAACAGCTTATTCTTTATAATAAAGGACATGACACCCTTACAAATGATGTTTGCAAAGTATTTTCAGGAAAAATTAAAGTGTTGTAACTCTATCATTAACATCTCATGCAAGGCAAATGGGTTCCACGTGTTAACAATGTATGGTAGACTACCTTGACATTGATTTGAATGGAACCTCAAAGAACCAATAAGGATTCCTGTGCTCTTTGTGCCTGTCTCTCACCTCTCCTAGGGCCTTGCTCCATCAATTATTTGCACTCTGTCTTACACATTCTTCACTCAACCCACAAAAACATCAAGTCTCTCTTATTCTAAAAATTTCCATTCTCTCCAGTTCTATTCAACATACTTACTCATAATCTCTGCCAAACTTCTTAGAAAATATAGTGCATTTTCATTTATCCTATACAAGTCCTCATTGAAATAGAGAGTTCTAGCTGCCTATCCAGTATCCATACTCCTGTTCTTTGTACCTAACTGCTCCCTGATCAATGCCCAGCTGAAATACTTTATTTCCCAGTATTTCTGACCACTGTTGATGTTCAATGGGTTCCAAGCAGAAGTTAGGTGGACTTTAAAAAAAAAGTGTCATAAACTAAGTTTACAATATTGACATGTACTTTCTTGCCATTAGTTCTTTCTCCTTCCTCCTGTCTGGAATACAGGTGCAGTGGCTGGAGCTCCAGCAATCATCTTGGACAATGAAAAAACCTTCAAGATGACAGCCACAGTGAAACACAGTGGAGTAGGAAGATAAAAGAGCCTGAGAACTGGATAACCATGGAGTTCCACACCAGCTCTCCTGATTCCTTTCATGAAAGACTGAAATGAGCATTTACCTTTTCGTTTTGCTTCACTATTACTTTGCTGAGTTTTTTTAAAGTTACCAATACTCTCTTTTTCTACTTGTACTTTGGTTTCTTTTATTTATTAATACACCATTGAATGCGTGTAAACATTCATATAAGTCATAAACTAGGTAAGATTAGATAACACAATAGCCTCCACCCCAATTTGCAGGAGCTATTTTCCAAGACCCTCTATGGATGCCTGAAACTGCAGATAGTACCGAACCCTATATATACTATGTTTCTCCCTATACATACATACCTATGATAAAGATTAATTTATAAATTAGGCACAGTACTCTTGTGCTTTGGGGACATTATTAAGTAAAATAAGAGTTGCTTGAGAACAGTCATACAATACTGCGACAATTGATCTGATAACCAACACAGCTACTAAGTGATAATGGACAATGGAAGTCAAGTCCCAGGAGGGACAGCGTGGGACATTGCATGATTTCATCATGCTGCTCAGAATGATGCACAATTTAATGTATGAATTGTTTACTTCTAGACTTTTCCATTTAATATTTTCACACCACAGTTAACATGGGTAACTGAAACCGTGGAAAACAAAACTGTGGCTAAGAGGGGACTACTGTGTTACTTAAAGCTTTAAACTTTAGTTTCAAAAAATATACAACATTTTAAGAAAATGTAGTTCAGTGCATATACCATATTGATTTTAATTGGTTAATCTTCTATATACATGTTTATCTAAGAAAATATATGTAAGAATTGTATGGAAGTGCAGTTTTCTGATTTTATGACTTCTGATAAGCTTAGGAATTTCTTAGATAAGAATTATTTCCTAATTATTTTTAATGTCTTGCAGTCAAATAAAGTTCACAGAAATGAATCTCAAGTTGATATTAAAGGAAAATGCAATCATTGTTAATATTAAAAATTCATCAGAAAAAGAAATATATTTTAAGATTTTATGCATACACAAATTATTATTTTTATTTGAGCCAAATTTAATTGATACACTTGTGTGCCCCTCAATCTCTAAAACCTTTTTTCATCTTTTTCCTCCAACAAAACTCCTCTGTTAAAGGTCTTTAGTTAACTCAAGTTGCCAAATTCAATATTTAAATGCTGAATCCAATAGCCTCATGTCATTTCTCCCCTACTTTCGATCACACAAACCGTTCTTATTATTATTTTTTTCTTCATTGTTCACTCCTGGATTTTCTCTTACTCCTCAGATCAGTCTCTTTCACTTTCATTAACTCTTCTCTTCTAGCTCCCTGTTAAGTATTAGCTTCCTATAGACTGTGTCCAAGTCCAAGCACTTCTTATTACTGTGTATCTCATACAATGCCTAAACTTAACTTCTTATGATGACAATGCTTCCAAAACTTATATCTTAATCTGGACATTTTGCTTGAGTTCCACATTCATGTTTTATAGTTCTTCTGGCCCCACAAATATATCCTGTAAACAAATTTAGATGGGTGTAAAAGTCACCATCATTCCCTGAGAGTCTCTCACCTTTTAGACTCTGCTCTGCTCCATGACTTGGTCAGGGAGGAGCAGTCCACTGAAAACAGCCCACAATATCCTCACCCAAAAGGAAATGACAAAGATAAAAACCTTGTGCCTATGAGTGAAAGCTCTCCGTTTCAAGTAAGGAAAGTTCAAATCTACCTGGTTTAAGTGAATAAGGAAACACACTGGCTCATATACCTGTAAATTCCTGGAATAAACTAGGGGCAGTATGGTTTGACCCAGTAGTTTAATCATTGTCTTCAGGAATACAAATTTTTCCTCTCTACCTCTTGGTTTTGTTTTGCACTTCACTGGGTTCTTTCTCAATTATATTCATCTCAGTGGTAGCAAAGATGGGCAATAACATCTACAAGCTTATATTTAACAAATTTAAAATTTTTAGTGGGAAGAAATTTCTTCCCCAATAATTCAATCAAAACTCAAGGAATCGTTCTCATTGGCTTAGGTCAGGTCACCTGCCCCTAAGCGATCATTAAAACTTTCACTACCTCCCTTCCACCCAAATAAGTTGGCCCACTGACCTGGACCTCTTAATATTGTGATATAATAAGAAATATATAGTTGGGCTTCATCCATAGTTCCTGGCACAAAGCTTCTAAAACCCTTGTATTTTGTTATAATACTTGGTCTTTATGCCCAATTCTGGACACAGAACTTCTAAAACCCTTGGAAGTTCCTGAGAGCTAGGGGTCAAAGGACCATCTTTTGTTATTCATAATAAGCCTCCTTCAACCATACCTGACTTTCTGCTAATAAGATGACTCTTGATGGGCTTCTAGATAGCTTCAGCATGAGAGTTTGTTGCTAGAGGAATCAACCATTGATTAGAGGGTTGAAACTTTCAGCCTCATCCCCCAGCCTTTGGGGAGATTAGAGGGGCTGGAGATTGAGTTAATCACCAATGATCAGTGATTTACTCAGCCATGCCTACATAATGGACATTGCATAAAAACCCTAAACAGTGGAGTCCCTGGTATGACTGAGCCCTTAAATTGTGGGAGCTGATGCTAATTCCACGTAGCTAGTATCACAATTGAATTAATTTGTAGGTCATTCAATTGGTGTCCTACAGTTGAAGAATTGGTTGTTGGTATGAGGAAACCCCCATACCTTTGATATGAGAAGAAGTGTTCTGTGGATAGAAACAGATTCTAGTAGCCCCACACCTATTTTTCCTTCTCTGCCCTCTAATTCTGCCACTTCAGAGTGCCTTTTTAAAAATTTTTAGAGTCACACTTTTGTGGCTAGAATCAGCCAGAGTCTGCAGTGTTATTCAGGCAGGAGCCCATAGTAGAACTTGAGTGCATCAGATTCCCATTGCTCTCCTTGGGTGTACTCATTGACTCTCTAGCCCATTCATTATGGTAAACCAGATGCCTGCAGAATTCCAACAATCACACCTATAGGGTTATCCTGGGCCCTGGAGCCAGCTTCTGGAGTCCACAAGGGTGACCTGATTCCAAGAGGGTGGCCTGGTGATCAGATTATACCCACGGGCTAGTATGGTAATTCTTTTGTGGCATCATGTAAAATTTTATCCTCAGAATGGTTCAGAAATACTGATTTTGGGTGACTCTTACATACATCAACACAGAACCTTTCTACCTTGACTTATAAGTCTCTCACACTGCAGTCTGTATTTTCCATATTTTTTTCACTCTGAGCTTTATCTCATATAGTTTTTAGTAGTCTATCTTCCAACTCTCTAATCTTTTCTCCTACTCTATCCAATCTGCTGAAGAACCAGCTATTGAGTTATTAATTTTAGTTATTTTGATTTTCTGTTCTAGAATTTATGTGTGATTTTTCTATAGATTCTAGTTTTTTAGTGAAATTCTCTATCTTGCTATCTATTTTCTCAAATGTATTAATAACAGTTATTTGAAATCTGTGCCTGATAACTCCAATATATAAATTAGATATATTTGATATATTTCTGGTTAATTCTTTCTCTTGCTTTCAGTGACTTGGTCTTGTTTTCTGACACATTCAATAATTTTTGATTGAAAGAGAGACATTGTGTATTAAAAAATAAAAACAAAAACAAAAAAATAAAGTTTTGAAGATAGTATTCTTTATATCCAAAGAGGATTTATTGTTTTTCTGGCAGGCATTTAGAGGAAGCATGATTATTTCAAGCTGTGTTTAATTCTCTGTAAAGCCTGTTCTATTTTGATTTGACTTTACTTCCAAGGCATAATGTTTCAAAAGACTTAACTAAAAACCAGAGATATTTAACAGGGCCCTTACCCAAATAAACTTTCCTAATAATGAGATATAAATATTCTATACACAGTTCATATGTATAAATAATAAAATAAAATGGCGGCAGAAATATGAAAAAAAAAAACAGAGACACTAAACTGAAATAATAGAATAAGGAAGATAGTAGACTAAGATCCCTAAACAGTATTCTGGAGGTGCTTTTGTTTAAGTGAAATTGGAATAAATACAAGGAGCAAGGATTTGAAAAACTTCACTTCGGTTCTCATTTTTTTTTTTTTTTTTTGGAGGGGGGAGACAGAGTTTTGCTCTTGTTGCCCAGGCTGGAGTGCAGTGGCATGAACTTTGCCCACTGCAACCTCTGCCTCCCAGGTTCAAGCGATTTTCCTGCCTCAGCCTCCAGAGTAGCTGGGATTACAGGTGCCAACCACCACACCTGGCTGATATTTTGCATTTTTAGTAAAGACAGGGTTTCACCATTTTGGCCAGGCTGGCCAGGCTGGTCTCAAACTCCTGAACTCAGGTGATCCACCCACCTCAGCTTCCCAAAGTGCTGGGATTACAGACGTGAGCCACCACACCTGGCCAGTTATCATTTTTATTATTAACTTATCTCTGTCCTATGAGAAAGTCAATTACTTGAACACAAGGTTAGTATCCTAATATTTTGTAAAGTACTGGAATGAATGAATAAATTAAGGAAATACATAAACGAATGGTAATAAATGCTTTTTCATATATTTTAGTTTTCTCTCTCACACTATACAGATTGTAAAAAGTAAATATTCTTGGGGAGTGGACATAAATTAATACTTCCGTAGAGCTCAAAGGTTTTCATTACTTTCTCTTCATTTCATGTGGTTTATAAAATTATGCAGAATATTTATTATCAACAAGTAATTCATAACATTAAAAAAAGATGAGAAATGTCATAAGAAACCCCCAAATTTTTCTATGTTCATGTAAAGGAAAGCCAGAGTCATTTTCTAGCAGGTTATTAAAAGCCTACACATATGTTGAGAACTGAACGAGATATTAAATTTGGGGAAAACAAACACTTTAGGGCATTAAGAAAGTAAAATACTAAATAAAAAAAGAATTAGAGTTGAGTAATTATTACAAAGTAAAAATCAACAATTCTTAGGAAAAGAAATGCAAAGCTTTGATCATTAATGTTTTTATAAAATTATAAACTATAAATACTATGACATGATTATTCTATAAATATTTAAAAGGTCAATCTCTTGTCAATATAAAGTTATTTTTAAAGTTTTTTTTTTTGAGATGGAGTCTCGCTCTGTCACCCAGGCTGGAGTGCAGTGGCCGGATCTCAGCTCACTGCAAGCTCCGCCTCCCGAGTTTACGCCATTCTCCTGCCTCAGCCTCCGGGTAACTGGGAGTACAGGCGCCCGCCACCACGCCCGGCTAGTTTTTTGTATTTTTTTAGTAGAGACGGGGTTTCACCGTGTTAGTCAGGATGGTGTCGATCTCCTGACCTCGTGATCCGCCCGTCTCGGCCTCCCAAAGTGCTGGGATTACAGGCTTGAGCCACCGCGCCCTGCCCATTTTTAAAGTTTTTAAATAATTATTTAAAATTATTTTTATAATTTATACAAATTTTCCCCCACTCCAAATTCAGAATTTAAAAGTATTTCAATATATACTTTTCCTTCTATAGCAGTATTAGACCCTTTGGGGAAGCAAAACTCACAGAATACGATAAAGTCTTCTAGTAATTGTTTTCAGTCTGTGTCACTTTCTCAGACAGAACCTGAAGTGTGTGTGAGCTTTGGCATTAAGCACTTTCTTTAAACCCTTGAACCACTATAAGTCTTACAACTCACATCAGGCATGTTTGGTAATGTCGGATAAAATATCCTCCTGAACCACTAAGTAGCACTACTTGTAATTAATGGTGAATCTAAGTAAGTTAGTGACCATTTTGCAAGTAAGCTAAACATATTATTGGAAAAGAAAAATCTTAAAAAGAAAAGTTAATATCTTTCTACCTTTCTTTTAATTGGATTTGTTTTTCATAACATGTGTACCTGAAATTAATCTGGCAGTCTATGGCCAAGTTTTATTTTGACAATATCATAACTTCAATTTCAAATAATCTTTTCTCATCACCTCATTCGTGTGTGTGTGTGTGTGTGTGTGTGTGTGTCTACACATAGAGCAGAATGTGACTCATGAACAAATATCCACTTAATTACACCAGAAATGAAAAACAATATATCTAGGAAAGATCCAGTAGACAACAATATCAATCACGAATGTTACTATCGGTATAATTGTGAGATTGCTGAAAATTTTAAAGGAGGTGAGAGTTCATACATTGTGAAATGTTTGTTTATATACTGTGTATTTTAAAGGTTTACCATATATGACAATATAATGCCATGTACTTTATTCAACTCTATTTATAATCATGTGTGTATAATCATACTAAATCTTCATTGAGTATCAGGAATTAAAATAGTCTCTGTCCCTCCAAAAAATATACCATATCAAAATACTATGAACTAAGATATGGGTGGATACATAGATAAATAGATGTAGTCAGGCATAGTTTTAAGGCAAGTAGGTCTTAAATAAAACTATCTTAACTCAGATATTCTTTTCTTTACTTTTCTCTTCCCTACCCATCTTCATCTTCTCTATACTCCCTGCTATGGCCTAGATTTTGTCTTCTAAAATGATACACTGACTTCCTAACTCCCAGTACTGATGAATGAAACCATATTCAGAAACAGGGTCTTTGTAGACGTAATCAGGTTAAGATGAGATCATCCCCAATTACAGTGGGCCCTAATCCAATGTGTCTGGTGCCCTTAGAAGAGGAGGTAACCACTAGGAGGAGAACCACCCTATGAAGACACAAAGATACACAGACAGAGAGGGGAGACCACCATATGGGAAGATGGAGGCTGAGATTGGAGTTGTGGTGAGACAAGCCAAGGAACGCCTTGGGCTACCAGAAACTGTAAAAGGTGAAGAAGGATCTCCTTTAGAGGCTTTAGAGAGAGCACGGGGCACTCAATTGTCTAAACATCCTCTCCTCTTATTCCTTCTCCTCATTTTCAATTAATAGGATTTAGTTTTAGAGTACTTTCAGGTTTACAGAAAAAATTGAGCAGAAACTACAGAAAGCTCCTGCATACATCCAGTCTATTTTCCTCTTGCCCCCACTTTCCCCTATTATTAACATCTTTCATTAATGTGGTGTATTTGTTCCAATTGCTGAATTGATATTGATATTATTGTTAACATCAAATATTTACATAAGGATTCACTGTGTTGTACAGTTCTGTGAGTTTTGACAAATAGAAAATGCCACGTATCCACCATTACAGCATCATACTGAATAGTTTCACTGCCCTAAAAATCTGTGCTCTGCCATTTGTCCCTCCCTCTTTCTCTCCTTCAAACCGCAGCAACCACTGACCTTTTCACCATCTCTATAGTTTTGTTCTCATTCTCTTTAAAACTCACTCCAATCAAGGTTTTATCTTCAAAACTCCTCTTGTCAAAGCCATTGTTGCCAAATCCAAAGTTCAAGTCTTAAATATCATCTTATTCAATCCATCAGAGCATTAGAAACAACTGACCTCTCCGTATTTGTTCAAACCCATTCTTCTTCACCTAGTCTCTGAACACCAATTTCTGGGGTGTCCATCTATCTCATCAACAAGTCTAATTTTTTTTTTGGCCCCTCCTTATCTTGCCAACTTCTAAAGTTTGGAATGCCTGGAGGTCTTCTTACTTTTCTTCAGTCTATTCTTGCTCCCAAAATAATATCATTTGGTCTCAGTCTTTAAATATCATCTATTTTCAGATGACTCAAAAATGTATACCTCTAGCTTAGAACCTCTCTGCTAAACTCCAGATTTTTGTATCTGACTCTTAATTAGATCTCTCTATTTGGTTCCCCAGTAGTTATCTTGAACTCAGCATGTTCTAAGGGGAATTCTTTATTTCATCACCATCAGCAGCAGCAGCCCCTTTCTAAATCCACCCTTCCAAGAGCTTCTCTCAGTTTTCTACTTTGTAGTATACAACCACTCTATTCCATATTCTGTATGGTTGCTCAGACCAAAGAATTGGAATAATTCTTGACACTCCTCCCACCTCATATTAGCACATTCTGTTGGCTCTATCTTCAAAGTAAGTTCAGACCCCAGGCATTCATCAGCCCTTCTACCACCTCTGGGCAGTCACAGTCATACTTTTCAGGACTATTGTAATGGCCACCTAACTAGGCTCCCTGCCCCTACTTTTTCCCCCTCTATTCTGTTTCTAGTATAGCCGTTAGAGTGATCATTCAAAATATATGTGAATTACTGTTTCTCTTCTGCTTAAGCCAAACAACAGATTGGTTGCTTCTCTTCTGATTTAGCCAACCAATGCCATTGCAACTTAACTCAGAAGGAGAACCAAGGCCTTATCTTGGTTTCCTAGTTGCACTGTACTAACCCATCCCCACTCCAGCCTCATCTCCCCATATTTACCCCTTCATTCGCTTCACTCCAGCTCTTCCTCTTATTTAAGATCAAAATCCAAACTTCTTACCATGGTGTCTACATGTTCTCTGAGTTTTCCTTCTAGTGCTTCCTGTGCTCTCTTCCCTCACTTGGTGCCTGCCATATTGGCCTTCTTGCTCTTCCTCAAATATCAAGTTCATCTTACCTCAGGGCCCTTGCACCAGCTGCTGCCTCTGCCTGGACTCTCTTTCTCCAGATAGCTGCACATCTTGTCTCTAAACCTTTCAGGTCTCTGCTCAAATGGCACTTTTATCAGCAAGGCCTTCCTTCTTCATCCTATACAAAATAACACCCCCACTATTACTCTTCACTTTTCTCTATAGTGATCAATGCCTTTTGAAGAAGCATTCCCTTGTTTATTTTCCTATCTCATCCCCATAGGTCTGAGGGGCCAAGAAAAGCTTTCCTGAGAAAGAGGTGCTTTTGCTGTTACCAGAGGAGGAGCAGACTGACAAAACATGGGAAGAAGCACATTACAGGCAGAGTGGTGAGAAAGCATAAGGCCTGAGATTTAGAAAAGGGAGACACAGGAAATATCTGTTATAAAGGAGCATGGAAGTCATACTAAGGATTTTTCATTTTATCCCAAACACAATGGAGATTTAAGGAGTAAGATAATATGACTAGAATTGCATTTTGAGTAAATACTCTTAGCTAGTCTGAATATAAGATTGAATGGAAGCCAAGGAAGCACAGGAAACCCAGTGAGGGCCTCTGGCAGATGCAAGTATATCACGTGTCAGCTCCTGAGATACGCCTGCAGTAGTATTAACCACCAATCTCTGGCAGCTTCTAGGTCCAGATTTCTTCTACTACTTACATTGAGATAGTTATGTTTCCACTTGGTTTGATATTAGATATTTATAGTATCTTAAATGACTTTAAGTCCAGAGTTAATTTTCCCATGACTCATTTTTAAGTGCACCATCAAAGTCTATCTATAGTTGGTAAAAAAAAAAAAAAAAAAAAAAGTCAAACTCCTGACATTTTGAATGTGGGGAGTAGATGAAGAAATTGCCCCATGATCCCCTCAAGAGCATGTCCTGCTGTTTTAAAGAGAAACCAGTGCAAGTGGTTAGAAAAACTACAGCATATCTTTCAACTGACAGGCATTTTGCTGTGAATGTATTCATGTCCACAATTCACAAAGAGAACAATTTTTTCTTACAGAATAACGATGTCCATGAGATGGGGCTCTAATGGGATATTTCAGTGGTAAAACAAACACTTATAAATTTCCTATTTTTTTCCTCAAAATGAAAGTGACAAAATCATACCTTATATTTTTGATAATTTCACTTCTATTGCTTTTAACTGACAACTATTTCTGTAATATGTACAGATTATTGCTTTCAACCTCATATATACTTTTTTCAGCCCTCTGAATCTGAGCTTAGTCTGTCATTTTTTAAAACCATGAAATGGCCTACAGATGATCTTTGAGAGACTAGTTCATAGTAACTGAACCAGTAACAGCCTCATCTAGTAAATGGTTTCATTTTTAGAAGCTTAGCATGTGATAGTAAGTGCAGGTTGTTTTGACTTAGTAAGAGACAAGTTGAATTTTGCCTTATCCTTATGAAATTGTATGCTAAAATTACAACTTCACATAAAATTCTCCTTATACATAATAGGCATGAAACATTCTGGGTAATATAATATTTTGGTTTATTGAGTCTATGTGTATGTGTGTGTGTGTGTGTGTGCATGTGTGCAAAAAATTTAACAGGTATAAATCATCTTTTATTCCACACTTAAAAAATGAAATTTAAAACTTCTGTAACATGAAAAAGTTAACTATGTACATAAATTTGATGTATGTGTTAACCAGTCTGTGAAGAGTAATAATATAAGATAATTGACTCAACTGCCAAAGCTACACTGATTGAAGTTTAATATTTTTTTAAACATAAATTGGTTAATATATTTTTTAATAATGCTGATTGTCATGTGAAGGGCAATGAAGAGGCTATCTACACCCTCAACTATTATTCCAGAGCTATTCATTCTGCAGTTACCTGCTTTGTTAAGAAGCAAAATTTGAAAAATGTGTTCTGCAGATTTAAATGGTCCAGAGTTATTTGGAAGATTAAATGAGATAATTTATGTAAAAGAAAGTTGCACAGTACTCAGTAAATGTTAACATTTTTCTTCCTTCCTTTTTCCTTTCAACTGCCCATCTCTCTCTCTTTCCCTCTCTCTTTTGTCATTTCATTGATCCCTTTTTCATTCATGATGCTACCACATCTCAAATAATAATCTTAAATATAAATGAAATATAAAAGTAGAAATACTTAATATTGAAAAAGATTTACCCAAACATGGCATTCAAAACCAATAATTTTTGATATAAGATAGTTTACAGATTTTCTTCCCTATGAATAAAATACAGAAAAGATTTGTGATCACTCGAGCTTTCTAATTGCAAATATTTTGTATAAATCAACGATCGCTATATTGTGCCTCCATGTCAAGGCATCACAATAGAATTATGGATATGTAATCCTGATCTTGAAAAATTTTTAATTGTAAAAAAAATTTGACAAAGTATACTATTGATACATTGCTAGATAGAAAGGCGAGATATAGAGTATATGTGTCAATAAATTTTAGTGCTCGGCATTCATTCTCTCATATATATATGTGTGTGTATATATATATATATATATATATATTTTGTTGTTGTTCTTTTTGAGATGGACTCTGGCTCTGTTGCCCAGGCTGGAGTGCAGTGGCGCGATCTCAGCACACTGCAAGCTCCGCCTCCTGGGTTCATGCCATTCTCCTGCCTCAGCCTCCCCAGTAGCTGGGACTACAGGCGCCCACCATCACGCTTGGCTAATTTTCTGTATTTTTAGTAGAGATGGGGTTTCACTGTGTTAACCAGGATGGTCTCGATCTCCTGACCTCGTGATCCTCCCACCTCGGCCTCCCAAAGTGCTGGGATTACAGGCATGAGCCACCGCGCCTGGCCACATTCTCCTCAATATGATTCATACTACTGTATGATCTCTGGAGTTATATGGAACATAAGAGGGCCCAGATCCTTCTATATTTTCTTGTATTTGTCAGAAAGGGGCACATATTCTAAGCTGATCTGACTAGAAGCTTACCCTGGCACTTAGACTGTAAATGTCTGGCATAAAAACATGGGATTGGTTGCTGTCGGATCACCTCAGCAGCCACGAAGCAGCGCCAGCAGTGCTCAGTAGTGGTGGCAAACTGACATGACCCATCCTGCAGCATAACCTTGGCTACTCTTTCCACCAATTCATTGTCATCTCTATTCGATCCTGCCCGTTTTCCCTGTCTTATTCCCCAGCCTTCAAGCTTTCAGATGAGTCTATAGGACCCCATTTTGTTCCAGTAAACTCAAAGGAAATAACTTTCCTTCTTTTCCACACTTTCCCTCTTTTCCACACATTTTTTCCCTATAAGATAAACACATTCGGTTTCTATTGTTTGGAGGTAAGATTTTTGAAACAGAAATTGGGACCCAGAATCAGGCTAACATTCTGAAACTCTAGAATGAGGTCTTGACTGAGCTAAAAAGATTGGTGGAGGAGGCCAGTGAAACAACTCTCTTTAGTGGTTGGAAAATTGTAGTTATTGTTATATGGTAGTGAAAATAATAATACTTTTTGTTTTTTTCTACCCGTGAGAACCAGACCATGTACATTGAAATTTTGGCATTGAAAGGACTTGGGAGAAAAAAATTAGAATGTTAGAGTATGTTTACTCCTTTTTAGGTTTTTTAATAAATTCCTGCTTGAGAGAGAGAAAATAGAGTTCTATTCTAGCATCTGAAAACATGAGGGAAGAAAATAAGACATTCCTTAGAGAAACACTAAGTTTGATTTCTATTCATTTGACTTAAGAGTCAGGAATCTTGAAATACTGGAAATGTGGTTATTAACTACAAACAAGAGTCCTAATAGAGGGAAGGGATGACAACTTAGGATATGACTATTACTTAGGAGCATGCTGCTACTCTCTTACTTTAATACAGGCCTCTGTAATTGTCTCCTATTAATAAGAAAGAAAAAGGCTAATCATTTCCCTCAAGAGTAAGCTGCTCACATACAGCCCACAAGAAGAGAGGATTTTAATGGAATTGTCTTACCCCGGCTTATTGTTTTTGATTGTCGCAAAATGACAATAACTAAAGCCATGATCCCAAACTTTATCAAGTACAACACAAATTGCTACGCATCAAACCAAGAGTTTCTAAGCAGGTCTGGGACAAGACCCCAGAATGCATTTGTAACAAATTCCCAAGATTCTGCTGCTGGTGCAGGATCCACACTTTGAGAACCATAGTACCAAAGGAACAAGCAAAGCAGTAAGACATCACAAAAGACACGCTGATGGTCAGAACTTGACTTCAAGATTACATCCCATCAAGATCGCTGACTTTAGCTGCTGATTATGAAACTAATAGAAACCAAACCACCTGGAAGCCTCTAAACTTTTCATGGAGCTGTATTGCCAAATAAACTCCAAGCTTGTGGTTTCTTAGGCCTTAGATGCAATGTCTATATTTCTTAATTCACAGAAATTGGAAATGAGACCCCAAGCAGCATAGGGAGAGGGGTGATATACTGAATGCCCATCTTGGAGATGGCTCTGAAAGACAGTAGAAAAAAAAAATCCTCCCACAGAGCCAAATCAGTGGTGACCACATTCGCAAACTTAGGAACTCACAGGTCAGGGAGTCTTGCCCAGAAGAGCATCACATTTGCTATGGACCAGTTATCCCTATTTGATGTTTCTTTTTTTCCCAGTGGGAGTTTTGTTTAAGGTATTCTTTTCTTTCTGCATAATTGTATCATCAGATGTTGACATGGTTTGGATTTGTGTTCCCACCCAAATCTCACGTCAAATTGTAATATTCCCTAGTATTGGAGGAGGGGCCTGATGAGTGATGATTGGATCATGGGGGTGGATTTTCCCCATACTGTTTCTGTGATAATGAGTAAGTTCTCCTGAGATCTAGTTGTTTAAAGGTGTGTAGCACCTCCCCCTTTGCTCTCTCTTCTTCCTACTCTGGTTATTTAAAGACGTGCCTCCTTCCTCTGCTTTACACCATGATTATAAGTTTCCTAAAGTCTCTTGGGGAGCAGCCATGCTTCCTATACAGCCTGTGGAACTGTGAGTCAATTAAATCTCTTTTCTTAAATGTTACCCAGTCTCAAGTAATTCTTTATAGCAATACAAGAATAGACTAATATGGAAAATTGGTACCAGGAGTGGGGTGTTGCTATAAAGATACTTGAAAATGTGGAAGTGACTTTGGAACTGGGTAACAAGCAGAGAATGGAACAGTTTGGAGGGCTCAGAAGAAGACAGGAAGATGAAGGAAAGTTTGGAACTTCCAAGACTTGTTAAATTGTTGTGACCAAAATGCTGATAGTGGTATGGAAAACAAAGTCCCGGCTGACGTGGTCTCAGTTGGAGATAAGGAACTTATTGGGAACTTGAGTAAAAGTCACTCTTATGTCCCTGCTCTAGAGATCTGTGGAACTTTGAACTTGAGAGCGATGATTTAAGATATCTGGTGGAAGAAATTTCTAAGCAGCAAAGCATTCAAGATGTGGTCTGGCTGCTTCTAACAGCATGTGGTCATATGTGTAAGCAAAGAGATGATCTGAAACTGGAACTTATATTTAAAAAGGGAAGCAGAGCACAAACGTTTGAAAAATGTGAACCCTGACCAGGTGGTAGAAGAGAAAAACTCATTTTCTGAAGAAGAATTCAAACTGGCTACAGAAATTTGCATAAGCAAAGACAAGCAGAATGTTAATAGCCAAGACAATGAGAAAAATGCCTTCAAGACATTTCAGAGACCTTCACAGCAGCCCCTCTCATCAGAGGCCTGGAGGCCTAGGAGGAAAGAATGGTTTTGTGGGCCAGGCCCAGGGCCCTGCTGTTCTGTGTGGCCTTGGGACAGTCCTCCATCATGGCTATTCCAGCTCCAGTCATGGCTAAAAGGAGCAACAGTACAGCTCAGGCTGTTGCTTCAGAGAGTGCAAGCTATAAATCTTGGTGGCTTTCACACGGTGTTAAGCCTGCAGGTATGCAAAGTGTGAGAGTTGAGGCTTGGGAGCCTCCATCTAGATTTCAAAGGATGCATATAAATGCCTGAAGATCTAGGCAGAAGTCTGCTGCAGGATCAGAGCCCTCATGGAGAACCTCTACTGGGGCAGTGCAGAGAGGAAATGTGGGGTTGGAGCCCCTACACAGAGCCCCCAATGGAGCACTGCCTCACCTTTTGTGAGAAGAGGGCCACCATCCTCCAGACCCAAGAATGGTAGATCCATCAACAGCTTTCATTGTGCACCTGGAAAAGCTGCAGGCACTCAATGACAGCCTACGAAAGCAGCCATAGGAGCTGTACCCCACAGAGCTAAGGGGTGGAGCTGCCTAAGCCCTTGGGAACCCACCTCTTGCAATAGTGTTGCCTGGATGTGAGACATGTAGTTAAAGGAAATTATTTTGGAGCTGTAAGATTTAATGAATACCTTGCTAGGTTTCAGACTTGCACAGGGCCTGCAGTCCCTTTGTTTTGGCCAATTTCTCCCTCTTGGAATGAGTGTATTTACCCAATGCCTGTAACCTCATTGTATCTTGGAAGTAACTAACTTGCTTTGATTTTATAGGCTCATAGAGAGAAAAGACTCGCCTTGTCTCAGATGAAACTTTGGACTATGGACTTTTGAGTTAATACTGAAATAAGACTTGGAGGACTGTTGAGAAGGGAGGATCTTATTTTGCAATGTGAGAAGGGAATGAGATTTGTGAGGGGCTAGGGTGGAATGAGATGGCTTGGGTTTGTGTCCCTCCCCAAATCTCATCTGGAATTGTAATCCCCAGTGTTGGAGAAGGGGCCTGGATAATGGGTGTGGGTTTCCCCCTTGCTGTTCTCATTATAGTGTGTGAGTTCTCACCATATCTGGTCGTTTAAAAGTGTGTAGCACCTCCCCCTTAGTTTTCTCTTCCTCCTGCTCTGGCCATGTGAACACGTGCCTCCTTCCTCTTCACTTTCTACCATGATTGTAAGTTTCCTGAGGCCTCCCCAGTCATGCTTCCTACACAGCCTATGGAAATGTGAGTCAATTAAACCTCTTTTCTTTATAAATTACCTAGTCTCAGGTAGTTCTTTATAGTAATGCAAAAAGAACTAATACAGATGTATTTTGTATAGATAATTGTCCATTTAGCCATAAATTAATGAATCGTGAGAAACTATATTTGGACCCAATGAAAAGGAATGAAACTCACTCGAGGTCAACTTCTCACTCCCTGAAGAGATCCCCAAAATAACTTGTTGATAAAGCAAAGCCACATTTATTTTGTACTGCCATAAATAAAGTAGGACCTTGAAGGTTGATTATGTGTTTAAGAATAACAAGGTTAAAGGCAAAATATTAATTGAAGTTTTGGTTCTGGTTTAATGTATCTGGTTGTATTTTAGTGTGAATGCCTGATAATTTAGGTTTGGTGGACCCAGCAAGGGGAAAGTTTTGAAGCAAGCCTTGAGTAGTGAACAGTCTAACAATCACAATTGTGTGATCTATTGAGATACCCTGATGAGGGCAAGTTAAGGAAAGTTATTTGCCACTTTCTCTTCCAGGCAAGACTCTCCTGGAATAATGCAACCAGTCAAATACAAAAGTCATGTAAATATAGATCATATTCTCCACAAATGTGATGTGCAATATATGTGGCTTTGGGAACCACCAGAGCTCCTAAAATTTGAATTCAGTAAATAGATCAATTTGGGGGTTGTGTTTTTGTGGTGGGGTGTGTATATTCCATGTAAAAGCTTATACATTTTTAAGACATGCATTTAAAGGAGAATATGTATGGCTATTCAGTAGCCTAAGGAGTATTCTGCAGACATTTGTGTTTGTCTCCAGAATCCATTCTGCTTTTCCCATTAGTGCCTGATTTCCATTTGTGGATCCACGTAGTTCTAGGGCAGCTCTTTCCTCTCCTGAATACTGTGGACAATGTAACAAAAACAAAGGGATTCACATAGTTTCTTGCCCTCACAGTGACAGGCTGTCATGCTGGTTGGTTCAGATAAGTGGCCTAAGTCTGTCTAATCAAACTGAATCTTGGAAGGATTGCTGAGAAGGCTGGCCTGTGGGAAACCAGTTTAAGGACAAAGGAAACAATTCAGAGAAAAGGGCAAAACAGAGAGAATCCCAGGAAAATGCAATTGCAGGTCTGATAACATGATAAATCTATAGATTATACCACACTTCAAGGCTGCTTGACCTCTAGACTTTCCAATTTAGTGAATTAACAGCTCCACATTACTTTAAGACAGGTTGAGTCAGATTTTCTTTCACTTGCATCTTGAGTGTTCCCAAGCATATTGTTCTTCTCTTGCCACTGTAACAAATTACCACAAATTTCGTGGTTAAAAAATTATTTTCATACAGTTCTGAAGGTCAGAAATACAAAATAAGTCTTAAAGAAAAATCCAGGATGCCTGGTACCTCCTGGAGACTCCAGGGGAGAATTCATTTCTTGCCTCTTCCAGTATCAAGAGGCTGTTGGCACTCCTTGGTTCATGGCCGCATCAATCCAATCTCTGCTTCTATCATCACATAACCTTCTTCTCCCTTTTTTAATCTCCCTTACTCCCTCTCATGAAGACCCTTGTGATTACATTGGACCCAGCTCAATAATCCAAAATAATTTTCTCATATCTATCAGATCTGCAAGAACCTTTTGCCATATAAGATATTCACAGATTCTGGGGATTGTACTAGGCATCTTCAAAAGTTAATTAAGTTATGAAACAACTATGCTGGATTGCATTTTTTAATGCTAAAATAAACTCATACCAACCTGTTATAACACGTTTAAACATGGTCTAGTTGAGGCACTAAGAAGAATAAGACATCAGTTTGAAAAGGGCCCTGTTTGGAGTAATACTTTGCTAAAATTTAAGCAAGAGCAAAATCAAACTTATGATGAAACTTTGGTGGAAGAATGGTGAAACCATTGGTAATTTTTGAAAAACTTATGGAGAAAATGTTCCAAAGAAATCAGTAGTTCACAAATGGATAATTCATTTTAAGAAGGGATGAGACAATATTGAAGATGAAGCTTGCAGTGGCAGATCATCCACATCAATTTGCAAGGAAAAAAATCATCTTGTTGATGCCCTAATCGAAGAGGACTGATGACCAACAGAAGAAATAGCAAATACCATAGATATCTCAATTGGTTCAACTCACAGAGTTCTGACTAAAAAATTAAAGCTGAGCAAACTTTCCACTCAATGGGTGCTAAAATATTGCACCCAGATCAGCTGCAGACAAAAATAGAGCTTTCAATGAAAGTTTAAACAATGGGATCAAGATCCTGAAGAATTTCTTTGAAGAACTGTAACAGGAAATAAAACGCAGCTTTACCAGTACAATCCTGACAACAAAGCATAATCACAGCAGTGGTTACCAAGAGATGAAGTAGGCCAGTCAAAGCAAAAGTGGACTGGTCAAGAGCAAAGATCATGATACAAGTTTTTTTAGAAGCTCAATGTATTTTGCCTGTTGACTTTCTGGAGGTGTGAAGAATGATAACATCTCCTTATTATGAGAGTGTTTTGAGAAAGTTAGCCAAAGCTTTAGCAGAAAAATGCCTGGAAATGCTTCACTCTATAGTCCTTCTCCATCATGACAATACTCCTCCTCTCAGCAAACGAGGCCATTTTTTTATGAAAGTTTGATGACAAATCATTAGGCATCCACCTTACAGTTCTGATTTGCCTTCTTCTGAATTGTTTTTGTTTCCTAATCCTAAAAAAATCCTTAAAGGGGCCAAGTGTGGAGGCTCATGCCTATAATCCCAGCACTTTGGAAGGCCAAGGCAGGAGGATCATTTGAATCCAGGAGTTTGAGACAAACCTGGGCAACAAAGTGAGACGTTGTCTCTACAAAAAAAAAATTAAATTAGTTGGGTGTGGTGGTGCACACCTTTAGTTCCAGCTAGTCAGGAGGCTGAGGCAGGAGAATTGCTTGAGCCCAGGAGGTCAAGGCTGCAGTGAGCAGTGATCATGCCACTGCCCTCCAGCTTGAGTGACAGAGTGAAACCCTGTGTCAAAAAAAAACACAAAATCCTGAAAGGGCACCCATTCTTCCTCAGTTAATAATGTAAATACTGTAAAAAAGACTGCAGTCATATGGTTAAATTCCCAGGACTGCCAGTTCTTTAAGAATAGATCAAATGGCCAGTATCATAATTTACGAAAGTGTCTTGAACTTCATGAAACTTATGTACAAAAAATGCTTATTTTTAAAAAATTTTCATTTTTTTTTGTTAAAAAGAAAAAGCCTATTTATGAGAATGTTTTTGTCTTTTAATTTCATTTTTTCCATGAACTTTTTGAAGTCCCCTCATATATGGACATCTATGGGAAGGCAGGCTGACACACCAAGTGATACAATTTTTGTAAAGAAGAAAATAAAGAAAGAAGGAAAAAAGGAGGACATGCTCCAAACTGTTAATGTCACTTAGTGATGAACTAATAGATGAATTTCATTTAAAAATTGTACTCCATTATGCTTTTTCCAGCTTTACCAACACATAAGCACACACACATGACTTTTTTATAAGAAAAAATGATGAATTTTAATATCTATAACAAATATTTAAAAATTGAAGTGAATTCTTAACAAAACTCTACAATCTACAACAGAAAATTAAATATTATATCACTAAAACTTGTAGAAAGGGAAATTTTGGCCCAAGATGGTGGACAATCAGGTATCTAAATATTAATATATGGCATGGTGGTTTACTAGGAATTACTAAATTCCCTGGAAACACCTTTCTCACTCACATTTCCCTATTCTGCTATTTTCAACTGAATTTCCTTTAATATAAGACACAATATTAAAAAGTAAATTTAGCATAAAATTGCTCCTGGTGGAGTAAAAATCTTTATACAAATGCCTACTAAGTACATCATTAAAAAGCAAATTTGGGGAGTGAAAGGGTTTCTGAGAGATGGGATATATGTGGAATGGAGTATAAAAAGGAAGAGCAAAGATGCTGGAACCTGTTACTCCAATTACCTTTTCTTCAATGACAAAATCCTCCAAACTCTCAGTTAAGGTCTTCCAGAATGTGCACCTAAAATCCACTTTCTCCTCTCACCTCTGATTCCCATGAGTGCTGGCCAATCCTAAAACATAGTGAACCGGGCTCTGGAGCAGGCCTTGCAGCACAAAGTTGATTATGTTACCAAAGATTGATTCAGGAGAAACTGAACCACTTTCAGTGAATGCTGGAAACCATTATTTATCTTTCTTTATCACATTAGCAGTCTATGGAAGAGGGAAAACAGAGAAGAAGCACTGATGGCTTCACCTACCATGCCAGAATATCAATAGGCAACTCTGTCTGCTGACTTTCTTTGTTTTTTGCTCATTCTTAGTATTTCCTGTGTCTCTCCTTTGGTCACGTTATTGCATTCCCTGGAATGTCTCCTACTCTCATTTCTCCTAATCAGGCCAGTGTTATTAGGAGAACTGAACAATAACATGTTCAAAGCCCTAGTCAAATGCCACCTCCCTCAAAATCTTTCCTGATCCTTCAACTGGAATTAATCTCCCTTGTGAGTAATCGCCAGAACCCTTTATCTTCATTTTCCTTTAGGTAATTGTAACTACCTCATCCACTGTTACTTTCACTATGACTACTATTAATATTACTACTTCTACTACTATTGCTAATGATAATGATATCAACATTTATTAGGTCTTATTATGTGGCAGGCATTTTCTGTGCTTTGCATTTATTAACTCAATCCTATAAGGCAGCCACTGCCTTCATATGGAAACTAAACTTGTGGAAACTAAGCTTATTCTTTATGGAAACTAAATTTGTTCTTTGTATGGAAACTAAACTTGTTCTTTATATGGAGTGGGTAAGTGACATGCCAGAGTCTTAAATGGGAGTGCTGGGATCAAACCCAAGCAATTTGTTCCTGGGGTCTGCATTCCTAATGTATGTACAATACAGCCTATCTTTTCATTATGTTACATTGATTAATAAGGCACATGTCTTCTTTCTATAATCTTTTTGAATTAAGAATCAGGTCTAGATCATCCTGTTTTGACCTACAGTGCCCAGAATAAACATAAGAAATAAACCTTTCCTGAATGAACAAATCAGCTTTTCCTCCAGTATTCTTGATATTATGTGTTGTACCTCAGGCAAATATTGGCATATGAAGTACAGTTTTAGTAGACCGCCCTGTGTCTTATGATAGGATGATGCAGCTGGGTGGTGTCCCTAGTTCCTTAGGAATCTATGTCAGTTCTCCAATACAGTGGTGTTTAAATTTACTTACTGCTTCTGAAACGACCCAAATGTACACACACACATACACACACACACACAGAGTGTATTTTTCTTTATTTTCTCTGACCTTATCTTGCTTTCAAACCCCCATTACCATTGACAGGAGGGAAAAAAACAAAACAGGCTTGTCAATAAGTAATTCAGTCTTTTCTAGTTTAAATAGCCTCTTTCTGGATAATTCATGTCTTTTGAATTAGTGCCATGGGCTTCAGATTTGATGCCCTTTGCCACCCTCCTTTCAAGTTTTCCTTCCCTTTTGCCAGGGTGATTTAAGATCCCAGGTGGTGTAACTGGTGTAGAGTAGAAAGTGTGTATCCAGAACTCGGAGGGCCTCTGTTCCTCCGCACCGTCTCCTGAGGCATCCAGAGGTGTGCCTCACATTCTGCTCTATGCTGGGGCGAAGACCGGATGCCCCGATGGCTGCCTCAGCCCTCCCCGGCTCTCACTAATGATGCTCTGAGGTTTGCCCGAGACTCCAGTTTGTGTGGTCTAACAGGCAGGTCTACGTACCAGGGTTGCTTTGTCTCTTGTCCCAGCACTACTTCAAGCCTGTGAACCAGAGCATCTCCTGCGGCCATTTTGACCCCAGCACGCAAAAGTCACTCAAAGTAATTTGCGATGCTCTGCCATCTTGTGGTTACTCTAAGAAATCTTCATCTTTTTCAGGCCGCCCGCTGGGAAACCCAGAAGCCTCCAATTGCCTTGGATTTCCCCGACATGATTTCAGTGCTTCAGATGCCCTCCCTAGCACCACCCACCACCGCCGCCGCCCCAGCACCACCAAGGACAAAGCAAGGACACCGAGATTAGATTGCTTTGCTTTCCTCTTCCTTTCCTTGGTTTTTTAGCCTCAGCATCGGAAGGTCTTTCTACTCCTTCCTGCCTGATGGGGCCTTACAACTGTCTTTCAATTTACAAATGTCTTATAGTAAAACACTATGATATGAGTTATATATAGGTGTCTTGATTATATGAAAGGAACATATTATACTCCAAAAAAAAACCTTTCCTTTCTGTAAAAGTTACGATATCCAAGGCAATTGTTTTTCTGAGTGCTCAAAAAATGTCTAATTTGACATTCAAAGCTGAGCAGTGACTTTTCTATGTTAGGTTCTGTCTACTGTCACCCTGAAACAATCGAAGCCCACTCAATGGATACAGAGACCCAGGACAGTATAATTTGTATAACTTATAACAATTAATAATTAATACACTAAGATTAATATAACATGGGGAATAAAATAGATGATTTATTTTGAAAATATTCGTGATATGGAGTCACAAATCAAAGTCATACTATGTGGCTGGGTGCGGTGGCTCACGACTGTAATTCTAGCACTTTGGGAGGCCAAGGCAGAAAGATCACTTGAGGTCAGGAGTTCAAGACCAGCCTAGCCAACATAGTGAAACCCGGTCTCTACTAAAAATATGAAAATTAGCCAGGCGTGGTGGCAGGCACCTGTAATCCCAGGTACTTGGGAGGCTGAGGCAGGAGAATTGCTTGAACCTAGGAGGTGGAGGTTGCAGTGAGTGGAGATCAGGCCACTGCATTCCAGCCTGGGCGACAGAGGAAGACTCTATCTCAAAAAAAAAAAAAAAAAAAGTCACACTATATGATCAGGAAATGTAAATCCTTCCTGCCAGTTGTGATAACCAAAAATGTCTCCAGACATTGTCAAAGTAGCCCAGTTGAGAACCACTGCTTTAGGTATGAGGATAAATGTCACATCTTCAGGGGTGCTTTCTGATATCCCCACCATCACTCACACCCCTGTGCTGTCCTGTCATAGCGTGCATCCAAAATCATAATAAGAATTATCTGGGGCCGGGCACAGTGGCTCACGCCTGTAATCCCAGCACTTTGGGAGGCTGAGGCAGGCGGATCATGAGGTTGGGAGGTCGAGACCATCCTGGCTAACACGGTGAAACCCCGTCTCTACTAAAAATACAAAAAATTAGCTGGACTACGCACCTGTACTCCCAGCTACTCAGAAGGCTGAGGCAGGAGAATCATTTGAACCTGGGAGGTGGAGGTTGCAGCCAGCCGAGATCACACCATTGCACTCTAGCCTGAGTGACAGAGTGAGACTCCGTCTCAAAAAAAAAAAAAAAAAAAAAATTGGGGGAGATTGTTTGTTTACTTTTGGTCTTTTCCACTAGATTGTAAATTTATTGAAGGCAGAAACTATATCTGGGTTTTCCTTTCTTTTCTTTTTTGAATTACTATTTATTAGATTATCTCAACAAAAGTAATTATGCTTTAATATTTGTGAGCAAATAAATATTTGTTAGATAAATAAACGAGAGTTCACTAAAGAAAAAGATATAAAAATATATCTAGCAGTTACAAATCTGAACTTGCCATCTTCTCCTATTTTGAGAATAACACTTAATTGTTAAGGGGCAGAGATGAAAACAAAAGGAAAGAAAAAGGGAGGGTGAAAGGAAGGAAAAGAGGAAAGGTCCAAAAGCAAGCACCCCAGTGAAGTGTGGGGTTTTTCTCACAGGCCCAGGGACTCTGTGGTGCAGAATAAACAGCATTATGGAGGAGGGAACCATAGCAGTCCTGCATCTAGGCATGAATATAGCTGCATACGGAAAAGACATGATTGAGAGTCCATCTTTCCTAAGGTTGGAACTCTGTTGAATCAAATGTGAGACTTTCCCCAGGCTCCTCCTGCCTTCCTTGTTCCCGATACAGTTACTTTCTGGGAAGTCTTGAAATGTCCGTTAGCATTTCCAACTTTCCTCTAGCTTCACCTTAAATGTAAAAAATGATTAAGCAATGGCTGACATCATCATACTGTCCTGGAAAATTTGTATTATTATCTAGAGGTGTATGTAGAATCGCTCTGGATGGTTCAGAATAGCAAGAGATGTTGCAGAATGTGCCTAAGAGGTACAATAGCATCTGCAGCAGCATGCAACAGTTTCTAGTCAACAAAGGATGCTGAACTCTTGGTTTTTTTTGTGTATGGTTTTTGTTGTTGTTGTTGTTATTTTAAAGCCATTTTTAAATGACAAGTGTAATGCTTAATGCAGAGAACTTTGGACATACATGCAATAGAAATAAAGCAGAATAAAACTACCTATTAAACAAATCCAGTGATAACTACTCATTTTTGTGGGTGTGAGCTGCACTTTTATTACGTATTTTTATTACAGTTGTCTAAACATTGCTTGGAAACCCTTTTTCACTTGCTCTCAGATTTTTGCTCTTATTCATATCAAATTTGAAACATTTATCTATAATTATTTGTTGTTATTTAATTATACAATGATGCCTAATGACTAAGTCCCTGGCAGATCAGGGCTGATAAAAAATGCAAACACTCTCTATATGGCAGCTTAAAATAGTCTAAAGAGTAATTATGACGTTTTAATAATGTTTATTCTCAAATACAGTGGTATTGAATTAAACATTTAAAAAGATTCAGAAACAAACAAGAAATCCCAAAGAGCTTTCCTCCGAAGCTGATTTCAGTTCTGCTAACTCAGGCAAAAGATGGTAATTTCTTCAATCGTTTTAAATTCTACAGTCATGGATTAGAAAATTTCCCACAAATATACTCTCATATCTAATATTTCCTAACTTTCTCACCCCCACCTCACCAGCTGCACACAATTACCACATAAAATTACATTCTTCTTTCATTTACCTAAGACACTGTACATTGTTAATAAAATTGTTGTAATAGAAAAACTGAAGCATCCCTAAGTAGTTACCTATAATAACTTTCTGATTTACTAACTGGAGACCTTATGTAGTTAATTAACCTGGAATAGCTGCCAAACATTTTCTTTGATTGTGATTAATATAGGATCAACTCAACTTGATCTCTATTAGGAAGCACTTAAGCTCCTAACAGAACCTGTTAGGAGTTTGCATCAACAAATAATTCCTCCTTGAGCTTACTCCAAATAATTTGACATTAGGACATTATTTAATTTTTAAGGACTAAAATGGTCTGTTAACTTTGTGTTTACAATTTAATGTTTTAAAAAATATGTGTAGCTGTTGTCTTTTTTAAATACATTCTTTTCATCATATTTGAGATTTCTGTAACCAAAGGTTTATTTGATTACAATTTTCTCTTTCCCCTTTTCTGTATTTCAAAATGAACAAGTACTTTGTATCTTATGTAGTTTGTAGCATGAAATTCTACATATGAGTAATTATTTCCCTCCTTCAGATATTAAAAAGAAATGTTAATAATAATTAAAAGATTACTGGCTTCATTTCCATAAGGCATTCACTCTAAGAAGTTAATTACAAAAGTGAACTCATCATGCATGTGCAATTAAGTCCTGTTTATAAGAAACTGAGCACAGCAAAAATTAGGTATGATAAAATCTTTGCAAAGCAATGCTTTATGTACATATTCTTTTGCAAGTGCATTTACCCAAACCATCTTATGCAAATTTTGTTCTCAGCCATTAGATTGCTGACTTTTCTTTTTGGCCACTAGAGGTCTGCCAGTCCTTTCTTGAAAACATGCTGGCGTTTGAGAGTTAGTATACTAAGTTCTGGAGCCTGCCTGAATATATCCATCATCTATCTTTCTATTCTTTCATGCACTGATTCATTAATTCACTCAGCATTTATTCATCACTGCTGTGTGCCAGAAGTGGTGCTACTTACGAAGGACGAGGGGATTGTCAGTTTCTTGCATCTGCCCTGTCTTACTACGTTTTGTGTGCAACAACAGAATACCTAACACTGAGTGATTTATAAAGAAAAGAAATTTATTTCTTACAGGAAGCTGGAATGCCCAGCATCGAGGGGCTTGCATCTGGTGACCTCTTGCTATGAGGAGGTAGGGGAGGACAAACTCATCCTTTTATCAGGAACCCACTCCCGTGATAACCCACTACAACGATAATGGCATTAATATATTCATGAGGGCAGAGCCCTTGTGACCTATTCATCTCTTAAAAGTCTCAGCTCTCAACACTGAGAGGCACTGGGGATTAAGTTTCCAATACATGAACTTTGGGGGACACATTCATACCACGGCATGCATCTTTCTCTGTGTTTTCTTGTGTATAAGGCTCTCTACTTCCTCTTACCTGCCCAGGCCCTTGTTCTATCAGGTATCTCTGAACCTCTCTGTATATCTTCATTTTTGCTTCTCTTATTTGTCTTCCCCACTTGCTCATTAAGCCTTCCATCCTAAAATCTTTCTTCCCTCTGATCTTCCTCTGGCTACTACTCCAACTCTTGCCACTGCTTCACAGAGCATTCTTAACAGGATTATCAATGTTTTCACTCTCACCTCCCATTGCTCATCTCACTGCCATTGGACTCCATGGAAGCTGCCCTAGTAAAACAATTGCCTGCTCGATGCCTTCTTTCTTTCTCCCTACACTGAATTGCTTACTGAGTCCTGAGGACCTACCTCCTTAACAGTTCCAGCATTTGACCATTTTCCTCCCTGCCTCACCTTCATCCAGGCCCTAATCATTTCTCATTAAATTACACCCATTATTCCCAACTGGCCTCAGTGGCAACAACATATTCTCTGCCCTCTGCCACAGTGATCTTACTACAGCATAAATCTAAACATGTCTTAACTCTGCTGAGACCCTTTAATCACTCTGAGCCTTCAGGGAAAGCCCAGATCTCCCCTAAAGGACAAGAGCAGCCAGAGTCACAGCCCACTGCTGATCTCTCCCTTCCCCCAGACCTTCTGCCACACCAGGCCTCCCACTTGTCCCTGCTCCCTTGATTACTGTGGATTTGTGCACGTATTGTTTTCTTCTGTGTGGGATTTCATCCTTTACGGCAGCAGTCCCCAAATTTTTGGCACCAGGGACTGGTTTCTTGGAAGACAGTTTTTTTCACAGACAGAGGTGGGGGTACGATGGTATGGATTGGGGATGAAACTGTTCCTCCTCAGATCATCAGGCATTAGATTCTCACAAGGAGCATGCAACCTAGATCCCTCACATGTGCAGTTCATAATAGGGTTCACGCTTCTATGAGAATCTAATGCAGCTGCTGATCTGACAGGAGGCGGATCTGAGGCGGTAATGCTCACTGGCCCGCCGCTCACCACCTGCTGTGCCACCTGGTTTCCAATAGGCCGGGGTCCATGGCACAGGACTGGGGACCCCTGCTCTAGAGTACTTTCCTAAAGCATCCATGAATAATAAATACTTAATCCTCATATGTCAAGAAGTGGCTTTATTTTATTCTCCCTTTTGAATAATAGCTTCAATGGGAATAGAATGCTAGCCTGGAAGTTGTTTTTCCACTCTCCTTTGAAGATAAGAGTCAAATGTTTTCTAGCAGATATCGTTGCTTGTGAGAATTATGTTGTTATTCCTTGTAGATAACCTCTTTCCTCTGCACTTGGTTTTTCAATTTTCACTTTTTTTAATTGTTCTGAAGTTTCATTCTTATGTATGCATGTAATTTGTATTTAGTTTTGCTGATTAGAAAGCATTGTGATTTTTAAGTTTGAGGAACTCTAGTAATTTTATTCTAGAAAAATCTGAACTCTCTATCACCTTTCCTCAATTTTTTCTCTTTTCTCTTCCTTTTACTCTAGTGCTATCTTACCCATCCCTTACTCTCTCATTCCATGTTTTCATCTCTTCATCACTCACTCTGATGCATTCTGAGTAAGCATCTCAACTCTATCTTCCAATGCACTTGCATTTTCCTTCCCTGTTTCTATTTTATTGCTAAAACTCACCTCTCCATTAAGACTTCTTGAAACCTAAACTTGAATTAAGGTATTTTTCTTCTGGGTCAACATAGTTCCATGTATAGGCTAAGACACAGTACATGTTATATTGTATTTTAATGATCTGCTTATTTAATTACCTGCTCTATCTCTCCCATTTTAAACTTTCTGTTTTCTGAGGGCAGGATTATCTTATCTTTATATCCTCTGCACTTAATCCTGTCCCTGGAACATACCGGTAGTCTGTAAACAATGAAGGAATAAAGTTTCTCACTTTCAGCCTCAATTTGCACATATTTTTCGTGCTTTTTTTTTTTTTTTTTTTAAGACAGAATCTCACTTTGTCGCCCAGGCTGGAGTGCAGTGGTACGATCTCGGCTCACTGCAACCTCCGCCTCCTGAGTTCAAGCAATTCTCCTGTCTCAGCCTCCCAAGTAGCTGGGATTACAGGCACGTGCCATCACGCCTGGCTAATTTTTGTAGTTTTAGTAAAGACTGGGTGTCACCATGTTGGCTAGGCTGGTCTCGAACCCCTGACTTCAGGTGATCTGCCCACCTTCGCCTCCCAAAGTGCTGGGATTACAGGCATGAGCCACTGTGCCCGGGCTGCTGGTGCTATTAATATGCTATTTTCACGCTACATTTACTTACACTCACACTTCTTCCCCAGTAGATTCTGTGAAGGCAAGGACTATATTTATTTTGTGCATTATTGTTATCCCCAGTTCTTAGTACATAAGAAACACCCAAATAACACCTGTGCTTCCCTGATGATGTGCCTCTCATTACCTTGAGCAAAACCCAAAGAGCAGCCCATGATTTGAAGATATTTGAAATATTATTAGTACTGGGGAGTCACCGAAGGATCTCTATTTTAAAACATAATCTTGCCCTAACTCTTCCCTGACTGCTGATAGGTTAGGTCTCAGTGTTATATTTTCAGCAGTTCTTTCCATACCAACCACGTGGACTGACTTTTCATCTCTCTGGATTTGCCAACAGCAAATTAACATTCTAAATATCTGAGATATACTAATTTTATCCAAAAGGAACAAATTTCAAAAGAGGAAAAATATAGATAATATTAGGGGACATCACTTCACCTCCATGTCTAATGTTTTCTTCTATGTGATGGGAGATTTATTGGAGTAACACCACTGACCTCTCCCCATGCCCTCATCACACACTCCTCTATCCCACCCCAGTTGGTCCACCTCCCCACCTCCAAGAAGGAAAACAATGAGTGGTGAATATATGCAGGTGAAAAATGCACGGACAGCACAGGTTCTTTCTCTTTCCTATTCCTGGGAGTGGAAATTCTGCTCTGCCTATTCTGCTTTTGTTGGAAGAGATCTGTCATGGGTCAGTGCCGTTCTGTAGACACATGTATCTACTTGGGGCGGGGGACGGTGGTTCAGTATTAGGTAACTGACTTGCCTACAGAAATAAATATGTCTTTCTACTAGTCCTTTCAATACAAGGTGATACTAATGTTTTGTCCTCTGCCTGCTGAAACTTAGATTTGTCTATCAATTGGTTTAAACCTTGGCCAGGCAGGAAGGAGCTATTTATTGGTGCCTTCTCAAAGACATTGGCACATTTCAGCAGAAGGTAGTAGTTCATGTTATGGTGACCCCACACACTCTTTTATGTCACGGCCATAAAACAGCAATGGATTCTCTCTCTCTCTTTTTTTTTTTATTTTTTTGTTGAGGGAAAGAGTCTTCCTCTGTTACCCAGGCTGGAGTCCAAAGGTGTGATCATGGCTCACTGCAGCCTCAACCTCCCAGGCTCAAGTGATCCTCCCACCTCTAGAATAGCCTCCAGAGTAGCTGGGACTACAGGCATGCACCACAATGCCTGGCTCTTTCTTTTTTTGTAGAGACGGGGGGTCTCACTATGTTGCCCAGGCTGGTCTTGAACTCCTGGACTCAAGTAATCCGTGTGCCTTGGCCTACCAAAGTGCTGGGATTATAGGCATGAGCTACTAACCCTGGCTTAATTCACTTATTAAACAAACATCTATTGGGCATCTATAATGTGCTACACCCTGGGGGTATGTCATTGGACAAAATGGTCAAAATCTCTGTCATCATGAAGCTCACAATCTAGTAGAGGTAGAAGGAGAAGATAGAAAAAAAGTAAGTAAGTGTTACAGGGAGAACAAAAAAAGAGCTGGTTAAAGCAATTGAGAGTGCCCAGTGGGGAAGTAGGATGAGATACAGAGGTAAAGGCAGCCTCAATAAGAATATGACATTTGAACATTTGAGCAAAGAATTGAAAGAAATGTTAGAGTGGGCCATGCAGACATCTGGAGGAAGAAACTTCCAGACAAGGAAACAGCTCCGAGGCAGGAAGAATGAGGAGGCCGGTGGGCTGGTGAAGGGGAATGGAGGGCAAGAGAGGGGCAATTCCTGGGATAACAAGTCAAAGATGTGATGGGGAGAGGAAAGCAGGCCATGTAGAGCAGTGAGGCTGCAGTAACGGTTCTAGCTGCCATTCAGAGTGAGTGATAAGGGCTCAAGCGTTTACACAGAGGAGCAATGATACCTCATTTATGTTTTCAAAGGATTATTCTTTCTGCTGTGTTGACAATGAACTTAGAGAGAGTGAGTTTAGAAGCAGGAAAAACATTTAGAAGACTATGGCAACAATCCAAGTGAGAGGTGACAGTGTCCTGGAAGACGGTGACAAAAATTGTAAAAAGTTGTCAAATTCTGGATACACTTTGCCGGTCAAGCCAACAAAAATTCCTGATGAGTTGGCTGTTGGATATAACAGCTGTGCTATGAATAATTTCCACGGTGATTGCCTCTTAGGAAATACTGAAGAAGCCTAGTAAAGTTCATCAGTGACTGGTTCTGTGGGGGGCCATATTTCAATAACTAAAAATAGATATTTTACAATTTAAGCTACTATCACTGTGACAATGAGGTAAAGTCTGGTCCAGATAGATAACTCACTTTGACATATTACTCGATGGGAAAATTAAATTAAAATCCTTGTTCTCTAGGTATCGATGAACACTTTTTAGAACACATCATGTGTTCGAATGTATAAAACATTTAATAAGAAAATATCTTGTTAAATCAATATCCAGCTTCATATCCACAATAACTGCTAAAAAAAACCTTTTATGTACCACATTTAGAGTTTACCAAAGGGAGACAATGCCACTGACGTTTTGTGAAATTCTGTGCTGATATACCTTGACACATTGTTTAGGAATGCTGGAAAAAGTCATCATTCCTCTTCTTATTATAGTTCTTAATAAAAAAGGTCAAATGAGGATCCATCCTCTAAATAGGAACATATTAAAGAATTGTTTCTTTAATTTACAGGCCATTTAAGTCACACTTGATGAACTCAACTGTGAATGATGATTCTGAAAAGATTACAAAATAAAATTTTACAGACGTTTCTTAAAAGACTACCAACTTGCTCATACTCTACTATCTAACGTAAGGTCTTACACTGCCAATTTACCAAGATAAGTAATAAAATGTTTGATTAATCATCCATCTATATATATTTTTTTCTTTTCTTTTTTCTTTTTTACAGGCAGTGTCTCACTGTGTTGCCCAGGCTGGAGTGCAGTGATTCCATCTCGGCTCACTGCAACCTCGGCCTCCCAGGTTCAAGTGATCCTTCTGCTTCAGCCCCTCAAGTAACTGAGACTACAAGTATGTGCCACCACCCCCAGCTAATTGTTGTATTTTTGTAGAGATGGAGTTTCGCAATGTTGCCCAGGCAGGTCTCAAATTCCTGGGCTCAAGTGATCTGACCACCTTGGCCTCCCAAAGTGTTGGGATTACAGGTGTGAACCACCATGCCTGGCCCATCTATGTTTTTCTTAATTATTATTCAAATGGAACAAGGTAAGTCAAAAAGCAACATTGCCCTTATAGTAGTGTCAAAAACATTTGTTGGGTACAGAAGAATAATGCTACTTTTTATTTGCTTTTTTCATCACATTATCAACATTATAACATGGAGGAAAGTAATCTATACCCACAAATGTGTATGAATAGCATAATCTTAGCTAACGAATTTTCTCTTCTCCTACTACAGTTTCCCTCCATGTCAATTCCACACATTATTTCCTTTTTCCTGCTACCATCTTGTGTTTGAAGAAACGTCCAAGTATCAAGGCATGAATGACCTTCACTCCTACCTCCAGATAACAAAGTGGATGCCAGCATCTCCCTAGACGAACAGGAAGAATGTCAAGGACTTCCTTTTACAACGTAGAAATCTAGGAATTGTTTTCATTCAGAAATTCTATTGTTTTTTCCACTGCCATCTGTAACAAAACAAGGAAATGAGGTTTTAAAAAATCAATCTTAAATGTAAACAGATCATTTGGGCTCCACTTGGCTCCACAGTGTTTTATGTTTACTTTACAGATGTAACCTTTCCAGGCATTGGCCAATTCCGGTGTGATAAATAAAATTATCTTTAAAATTGGAGTATGACGTCACCACAAACATGGTATGACAGAAACCAAGATAGAGCCAGTGCCCATTTATCCAGAATGACACAAAATGGATAATTGAATAGTCTCATTAGGTAAGAATTATTGTACATAAATTACCAATTTTCTAAAAAATAGAGTAAAAATAGAATATATTTAGATGTAATAAGTACAAGTTAACCTATCTGGTTCACAACAGTACCTATGCCACACTACTAATTATAAATATCAATTACTGCAATTTAAGAGTGGGAAGTGATGCTAGATACTGGGTTATATCAATGCTAGCTCTCTAATTTGACCTGAAAGTTGTTGATTTCAACAAATTCTTACCATATGATTACATCATTATTATTTGTCTCTTTTTCATAAAAGAAATGTACAAATGTACATTTTTATAAGTCCTGTAATTTGAGCTTTTAAAATATTTTATTTCAGAGAAAGGAAAGAAAATCACTATAATGATAATCCTCATAGGAATAATAGAGAAAACGGCACATGCTTTTTTCTAAATTACTTCTAATTACTAATCATATAGTACAAGTAAGAATCATGGTTTAAAATATTCAAAAATTCTCGTTGAAGTTGCAAAAATTATTCAAGCTGTGTACCCATGTCCTACACTTGCTTTTATATTGTAGCAAGCCTAAATCTTCTAATCAAAAGAACTGAATTTGGAGCATAATACATCTGAATGCAAAATATCCTGAAAATACTTTATTCTGCCTTGGGATACTGATCAGGAAGCAGCCTACGTTTTTCAAATCCAGAGATCAATCTTGTCTTTCTTCTGTGCATACGAAAGTTTCAAATTCTGTTTTCAGTATGGAATGATGTTTTGATATGAACCAAATGCTCTCTGATCATCTGAAATTTTACTAGTCCCCTAAGTAGCAAGAACATTCTCAGTTTCTTTCCTGTCCTTGAAGGAACTATAGCTGATATAGTTTGGATATTTGTCCCCTCCTAGTCTCATGTTTAAATGTTATCCCCAACATTGGAGGTGGGACCAGGTGGGAGGTGTTAGGGTCATGTGGTGAATGTCTTGGTGCCCTCTCCATGGTAATGAGTAACCATGAGATCTGATTGTTACAAAGAGGTTGGCACCTCCTCCTCTCTTTCTTGCTTCCTCGCTTGCCATCTGATATGCCTGCTTCCCCTTCACCTTTTGCCATGATTCTAAGTTTCCTGAGGCCTGCACTAGAACTGGATAATGATGCCATGCTTTCTGTACAACCTGCAAAACTGTGAGCCAAATAAACCTCTTTTCTTTATAAATTACCCAGTCTCAGGCATTCCTTTATAGCAATGCCAAATGAACTATACAATAGCTCTCCAGGAATGCAAGCATTTTATGTGGAGACTTGGCACAGACAAAGGAGTCCAGGTAATTACGTCAGGAAGGAAAATTCTGAGACATTTGGAGATCTGAAGCATCCCACTCACCAGGCATCACAGGTATGAACTTGGGAAAGATTTTGTGGGAGTCCACAGTGGACACTGTACCTCGCCCTTCTGATCTCTTTACCAGCATTCTTCATCTTTGGATTGCCATTCTGCTAACAGCTAGAACCTATGACTTTCCAGTGTCTACCCTTGAAAACTGCAATTATCTCACTTGGAAGTGCTTGGTAGCTTAGGCACCCCACTCGATTACCATGGCTGCCTGGAGCCAATGACTGATTGGTATGAGGGTACAAAATCCTAGCTCTTTTGTCTCAAGATAAGACAAACTCTGAAATGTAATTTATGCTCCAGAGTTCCCCCACAGGATCAGGCTGAGCCTGAAGTCACACCTGAAATCACATCATTGCTTGGCTTTTTTCCTTTTCTATTCTCTCCTTCCACTCTCTTCTCCTGTATAAATCCTTGAGGCAGATTGGGGTTGCTCCTGTATAAATCCTTGAGGCAGAATCTTTAACCAAGGCTATGTCTCTGAGAGAGAGCTTGATCTATGACAGAAGCAAAGTTCAATATCCAAGAGCTGAAGCATCTCACTTTAGACCAATAGGATCCAAGAAAAAGGTAGACATAGAAATGGTGGATTTGAGACAGGTGACTTTTAGAATCAGGATCTAAGACTGGCAGGCAATGTCAGAGAAATCTAATGGCCACTATCAAACAGGATTGATATTCAGGGGAAGAACTCCATTTTCCTACGAACAGAATCCCAACATTAAAACAGGGCCCAAGAAGAGAATGGAATTGTGGCAAGTTACAAGAATCAAGATCTGAGAAGAGGAACCAATACAGTGGACTCGTTATTAAAAAGCATGGCAAACTTCATTCCTTCATGTCTTTTTTTATTTATTCTGCCTGAATATCTACTTTCTGTTTGCATATCACCTACTACTGAACCTGAAAAATTGTTTGCTTTTGAAAACATAAACCCAATGCTTCCTCCTCTATAAGCCTTTTTAATATCCACAACATGGGCATAAACATTCTTTTCTCCCTGCCACCTCTACAATAGATACGTAACTCTATTATTGCAATTATCACCCAATATTAATGTTAGCATCATTAGTATTTCGATTTTTCTCCCTTTCTAGATTGTGGCAGGGCAGCATATGTCTTATTCATCATTTTCTCCATAGAACCTATCATGATGCCTAAAGCATCTATCATGGCGTAGCTCCTAGAACAACGTAGAACCCCGACTACCTAACTTGGGTAAAGCTCAGAGGCAGATTAGAGCTGCTCAAGTACATCTTGTCGAAGCTGGGCTGGGTAATAGATTCAAAGCTAGTAGTTGGAGAATAAGAGGTACACCTGAGTGGGTGAAGTAAGGCGGCAACTATTGGGTGGCAAAAAACCAGACTGAGTTAAAGAATTTATTTCTAGGTTCCTGCCCTTCCTACCCCCAAACTGAGGAATTACAGAAGACTTGCTTTAATTGGCAACGGTTTATGCCTTTTCTCCAGACAGGTGATTTTAAGAGAAAATACACACTTAATTGTCTGGAGAAGGGCACAGCTGGTTCATCATTATTTTCCGCTTTATCAGTTCTTCCAATTGACAATAGGGCTAATGATTCATTTTCTTTCATTTTACCCAGCTCAGTACATAGTTGCCATTTTGTTCTGCTACACAAGAAAGATCAACTAGAAGAACTGACTTGCAGTCTGTCGTCTGATCCTCCTAAGTTTCAAAATACTACCAGAATGATCTGTCTAAGATTTACACGACCTTCTCATTCCAATTATTAAAACGTTTTAGTGGCCCTGTCCATCATTCATTAAAGTAATTCAATAAATATTCTTAGAGGACCTATAATTATGATAGGCACTGACAATAAATGAGCAAGCAAAATGAACAACATCCCTGTCTTCATGGAGATTACGGTTTAGTACAAGATCCAATCCAAATACACACGATTGTACACATAAAGTGCAAATTATCCTAAGCATTTAGAATAAAGTACAAGATGTGTGAGAGAGAACAACAAAGGATATACACCTTATTTTATTGGTCTTTGAGAGACAGTATCTGAAAAATTACCTGGATCAAAGCCAAAGCTTGTTATAGGTACACTGAACCAAACAGAATTCTTCCTGATTTTCTGCTACAGAACATTAAAACAAATGTCAGGAAACCTGTGCAGAGGACTATTTATCTGACTCAGTTCATTTTTTTTTTTTTTTGGTTCATTTTTTTTAGTTCATTGAAGGTGGGAAGTTTTCAATACTGCTCATGTGGAGATAGATGGATAGATCTTCCATGCAAAAAGTTCCTGTGCTTTTACATGAGCCCAAAATTCCTGCCATAAAAATACATGTGGAAAATGGATAAAAGGTAGAATGGACATAAATGACAAGTGAAGATACACATAGAATAATAAGATAAAAATGAAAGGAAAATATAAGGCAAGAAGAAAAAATACACAGAATTATACAGAGGAGAAGAAAGTTGGAGTAGATATAAAGAGGAAAGTTTCTTCTCTTTATCTTCATACACATTAAAATCCTTACCTAGTAGCTGGCATTCTTTCATCTTCCTCTGCCAACAATGAATAACTAAACTGAATCTGATGTTATAAAATCATTAAACCAGACATGATTTTTATAGATACCATAACCATGTCTTAGAATTTTTAAAATAAAGGGCCAGGTAAACATTGTAGGTTCGTTGGGTCCTGGGGTCTCTGTTGGAACCATTCAAGTCTGCTGTGTATTGGGAAAGGTGCCATCAACCCTACATAAACAAATGAGCATGGCTGTGTTTTAATAAAACTGTATTTTAAAAAATAAGCTTCCAACCTGTGGGCTGTGGTTTGCCAAATCCTCTCTCAGAGTAAAATGTACTGTTGAATACACACATCCATCTATGCAAAGTGTCATGTGTATATTTGGTTTATATAATGTCTTTCATAGGTATAAGATATATATTATTCTAGAGTTCACTATGCATTAAATTATTTATAAAATATCATGCACATTTTAACTATATTGTAATCATGCTCCAATTTTTCTGAGAAAGTAACTGATTCATATATATGTACACACCAGCTTTTCTTCTTTTATGATGCTCAAATTTTGATAATCAATTATTTTTTATCCTTAGTTTTCATAATAATATGGCCTCAATGCAAATGTTATTTTGTAGAAAGAGATCCAGCCACCTAATCTTTCAAATTTATTGTTTCCACCATTGGATGCTGTGCCCAAGAAATAGGCCAGCATCAATCTTGTTTCTCGTGGAAATGTATTGCTGAGTGTTTATTTATATCCTCTTTCCAGGAGACAATGTAAACATTTCCAGAAGACTTGCTTTAATTGGCAATGGTTTATGCCTTTTCTCCAGATAGGTGATTTTTCTTTTCTTTTTTTTTTTTTTTTTTTTTGAGACGGAGTCTCGCTCTGTCACCCAGGCTGGAGTGCTGTGGCCAGATCTCAGCTCACTGCAAGCTACGCCTCCCGGGTTCAGGCCATTCTCCTGCCTCAGCCTCCCGGGTAGCTGGGATTACTGGCGCCGCCACGTCGCCCGGCTAGTTTTTTGTAGTTTTTAGTAGAGACGGGGTTTCACCGTGTTAGCCAGGATGGTCTCGATCTCCTGACCTCGTGATCCGCCGGTCTCGGCCTCCCAAAGTGCTGGGATTACAGGCTTGAGCCACCGCGCCCGGCCTCCAGATAGGTGATTTTAAGAGAAAATATGCACTTAATTGTATGGAGAAGGACACACCTGGTTCATCATTATTTTCTGCTTTGTCAGTTCTCCCAACTGACAGTAGGGTAGATGATTCATTTTCTTTCATTTTATCCAGCTCAGTACATAGTTGCCATGACTTACCTTGGCCCTTCTGCTGGTTTACATGGCAGAACCAAAGGCCAAGCAAAGATACCTTTATGGAGGTAAAGGTGACTGGATAGTCACAGAATGAAAGCCAAAATTGTGCACCACGGAAAGGAGAAAGCGAGTTCTGCTTTCTCATTTATGGAAACAGGCACAGAAAAAAATTAATTTATTCTAAAATTGAGGTTTATGTTACATGGTCATTAAGTCTGAGCTCACAGAAATGAAGTTGACAGCTAAATTATGGGTAACAGTCACTGTTAAGTGCTGATCTTATGGCCTTTACTCACCAGTCTATGTATGGAGCTATTTCTGTGTATGATGTGTTAATCTGATCCTGTCAGTACTACCCATGTGGAACTCCAGATGAAGCCTGAGAAATCAATGGAGGAATTGTACACAGACACGATTCAGGGAGGTAAGAGAAAGCAGGGCAGGGTTTAGGGCCCCTGGAAAGACAGCAGGCTTGAATTGGGCCTTTGATACTACATCAATTAAGCCTTACTAGCATGACAACCAACAACATTCTTGTCCTGTATTTGTAGATTTAAGCTATGTATTCTCTAACCACAAAGTGAATGAACCCAGGCAGCCTTTTCTTCAACCATGGCAAATAACTGGTTGATCAAGTTTTTTAAAAAACAAAATACAAACAAATAAAAGAAAATAGCATGGCCTTGCAATCTCTAAATCCAGCAATCGGACTAAATGCATTACCATTATTTTAGTTTTTAAGTCTCCTTTCTGTTTGCATTAACAGAAATGCAGATTTAGCAAATAAAAACACAGCACATCCAACTAAATATGAATTTCAAATAAACAACAAGTAATGTTGCAGAAATATGTCCCTTGCAATATTTGGGACATAGCTATGTTAAGAAATTATATTTTGATCTGAAATGAAGATTTAACTAGGCATCCTGCATTTTAGCTGGTAACTCTAATTCTTAGTAAGGCATGGAAGATGGAAAAGAGTAACATTTTTATGGAAATATTCATTATTGAATAGGTAAATTGTCACCGAAATCTTCTATGCTATGGCTTATCAGAGATAGAATGATATCAGTTCATTAAATTTTGGTTTCATTTTTTCTTTTTTAAGACAGAGTCTCACTCTGTGGCTCAGGCTGGAGTGTAGTGGTACAATTATGGCTCAAGCCATCCTCCCACCTAAGCCTTCCAAGTAGCTGGCACCACAGGCATGCGCCACTATGCCCAGCTAATTTTAAATTATTCTGTAGAGATGAGGTCTCACTGTGTTGCCCAACCTGGTCTCAAACTCCTGGACTCAAGTAATCCTCCCACCTCAGTCCCCCAAAGTGCTAGGATTACAGGTGTGAGCCACCACGCCCATCCCTTCACTGTTTCTGATACAGACACACATACTAATATGAAATAATTTGAGAAGGCCAGACTTAAACAGTAAAATATTCTTAAACAAATGATACCATTTCAGGAAAGTGATCTTATACGACCTAGTTCAATGACCAGGAACTGAAAAATATTTATCGAAAGAATCATGTGAGATAAATTGTCCATTATTATGCAGCTGGCATGGTTGTTAACTAATTCCAATTGAGGCTGATAGCATTGTCAATCTTTCCCTTGAAAGAAATCGAAAATTATTTAAAGTCCCTTCAGGGTTGGGCAGCAACATAGAATGTAAGATACAATAAAAGGTGATTAGACAAAGAGTAAAAAACAAACTCTATTCTTGAGTTAACACAAGCTAATGATAATAACAACAGTAATACCTAATATCTTATTGAATGCTTGCCACTGCCCATACATTTGAGTTGCATATTTTGCCTAGCATTTTATATGCATCATCTTTTTGTTTTTTAATCTTAAAAGTATTCCTATGAGAAAGATATTCCTACTCTCTCCATTTTATACATAAAGAAACCAGGGCTTAAGAAAATTCACACAGAAGCAGGGCAGATACTTTAATCTACTTTTCACTACTACTGTAAAAGTCCACACTCTTAGGTGGTATGTACTATCAATCCACACAAGCAAAAGACCAATTTAATGCATATTTTAAAAATAGGAAAGAAATTAGAATAAAATAATAAGTTACCTAAGTCTTAGAAATCAGAAGACATATACAAGTACAGGAAAGATAAATAAGCCAAATGAAGAATCTACAGTCTGTTTTCTAACTTAATTGGTGATTGCTTTGACCATAGGTGGTTAGAATATTGTGCAAGGGAAGGGAAGAATGTTCTTGCATAGTTTATAAAAGCTCCCAAAGTGAATCAAGTATGCCCTCTTCAACCACTGGTTTGGACAGACGCACCATTCTAGCTACAAGTGATTCATTAGGTCACCATATGTTGGGAATATTAATTGAGACATAGAGTTGAATGTGATAGGAATAGCAGTGTTGTCATTAATGACCACTATGGAAATTGGCTTGCATTTGGGTGGCTACCAAGTACTCATTGGGCATGGATAGAACACATGTTAGGAAAACATCCTTTTGTAAAAATAGAATACTTTATTGAAGTTACTAATGCCTTAGTCAGCTACACCATGAAAGTGAGATATAAAAATTTAGACATCCAAAAGGATCAAGATAGGAAAGAAATAAACATCTAGATATAACAGCATATTTTCTTTTTTACATAGTGTGTACTTGCTTTGAAATGAAAACTTCAGTGCCTTGTATAATTTTTAACTTTCAAATTTAGAAAGCCCACAAAATAACACCCTTCTTTTCCACTCCTGGATTCAAATTCCACCAAGATCAGAAAGATAGATATTAAAATATCAACTTTATTATAATAAATAAATGATTGGGAAGCAGGCGACTTACAGCCACAACAGGCCTCTTCTGTTTTATTTCTAAATTCGGCAAATGTGTCCAGCCAGTAATAGGCAACTCTGGACAATCACAGGCCTGACCCTGCCGGTTTATAATATGTAGGAGCAGAGAAATCAGACTTTCTGCAGGAAAGCTGGATCCGAAAGTGAAAGGGAAGAGAAAGGACAAAGTGGCACCTTGAGGGGACAATATAAGACTGAAACAATGCATGGAATCGGAATATACTGAATTACATGTGTCCACCCTCCCTCCTTTCATCTTTCAGGAATGCTGGATGTCAGGGACAAGATTTTGTTATGTTAAGCTGGATGGTGGATGGAAATACAAATAGGAGAACAAAGAGAGATTAAATTATTTTCTACAAGGAAAATGCTGGAAAGAATTTCTGGGAGTGCCACAAAAGAGCTAGAGCAGCCAAAAGAGGAGGAAAAAGTAGGGAGCTGAAGGAAACAGTGATAGAGAGACAAAAAGAAATGGTGAGGAGGTAACAGTGGCCACCTGGAGAAAAGAGAAATATATTTAAGGGTGATCTTTAGGAAAATGTTCTGGGTTAAGTGTGAAGTATACATATTTCTGTATCTCTGTGACACCTTCCACAAGATCTAACATCCACATTATTATCCACAATGTCTTTGGAGAACACTTCTTTTTTTTTCCCTCTCTCTCAGAGTCTCTTTCAGTGTGTGCATGTGTGTGCATGTGTGTGTGTGTGTGTGTGTGTGTGTGTGTGTGTTTTAGACACAGCAAGATCAGTGCTGAGTAACAATGCCCTGCCCCAAGGAGACCTTGTTCAGGCAGAGGGATACGATGTAAGATTTGGATGGTGAAACAGGAGATCAAAGGTGATATACTTTCTACCTTTCTGCACTGGAAGAAAATAAGCATCAGTGGAGACAGATGTTCCAAGCTGGAATTAAGGGTGTAGGGGCAAAGCTATTGTTATGTAGAGATACTGAGTCACAGAAGAAGGAAAGTGAATCCTAAAAGCCTCTAACTTCAGGTAAAAGGATTTAGATCATCTCTTAGAAGTTCACAGTATGATCAGGGGATTTTGAAAAGTCTGGAACAACTAACTTCTAAATTATTAGCAATTCAAGAAGAAGTCATCAGGGACAGAATTTTTAAAAGGCTCGCTGAGTAATCGTGAATATTCATCTGAAATTAGTGCAGAGTGATTTAGTGTCACTGTAGCTAAGACATCCCTCATTAGCACTAGCAACCCTAAAAAAAGAACTGAGACAGTGGTAACTTAAGATTAGCTGCAAGAAGGCATGGCAAAAAGCCTGGGGTATGGGTGAGTGCTATGGTCTGAATGTTTGTGGTCTCACAAAATTCCTGTTAAAAGTTCATCCCCAGTGCAATAGTATTAAGAGGTAGGATCTTCGGGTGGTGATGAGGTCATGAGATGGAGCACTTATGAATGAGATTAGTGCCCTTATAAAAGAGCCCAAGGGAGCTTCTTTACCTTCTACCATGTGAGGACACAGCTAGAAGGCACCATCTATAAGGAGCAGGCCCTCACTAGCCACCGAATCTGCTGGCATCTTGATTTTGGATTTCACAGCCTCCAGAAGTATGAGAAATAAATTTCTGTTGTTTATAAGTTACCCAGCATATGATACTTTGTTATTAGTGGGCTGAACATATTAAGAAGGCTCTACATTGGGGAGAAATGCACCAGAAACGTTGTCCATTGGGCAGCGTATCTGCTCACAATTAGAAGAAAGAGGATCCTATGAAGAGAACTTTCACCATTTCTTGTGACTTGTGTTTATTACATATCAATAAACAGAATGCCCAGGGAAAATCAGTCAGGTACAAGTTTGGCTATCCTTAATTAAATTCTGAGCCCAGTTTTTCCCTAAATCAATTGACTATTAAATGACAGGCATATAGTTCTATATCAACTTAGGTGATGGAGTGGGATGGGAGGTTGAAAATAGGAGCTAATTCTGAAACAGATTCCTCTGCTTCTGTTTCAGAGTAGTTGTTGAATCTTCTTTCTGCTACTTTACAATTGACTTGTTGATTAATACAACTTTTAATTTATTTAAAGTCACATTATTTAAATCTTGAAAAACATCTTGAAATGAAAAAAAAAATTCTGCTTATTCATTGCCATTGCTTAGTGTTCCAATTATCTACTGCTGTGTAGAAAAACACCCCAAAGCTTAGTGGCTTAAAGTAAAAAGACTTATTTTGTTCCCAAATCTGCAGTTTAAGCAGGATTAGGTAGTGATATCTTGGCCTCAGCTAGAATGGCTCCAATGCAAGGATCTGGAAACATCTGATGATATCTCACTTCCATGTTTCACAGTACTACCTGTTAGCCAGGACAATAGCTGCCTTGTCAACCAGCACATAAACATGTGGGCCCTCTATGTGGCCTCTGCTTCCTCACAACATGGTGGCTGATTTCTAAAGGCAAGCTTCCCAAGAGTGAGAGAACCAGGCAGACACTGTATGCCTTTTTCTGCCTGAATTTCAGAAGCATTACTTTCACTGCATTTTATTCACAGGGGTGGTCAAAAAGGTCCACCCAAGGTCAAGCGAGAAGAGTAGAGAAACAGACACACTGAGTCACTCATACACATTCTTTTAATCTACGTGGTCACAAGTCCTGCCTAGTGTCAATGGGAAAGGAAATAGACTCTTCTTCTTGACAGAGGAATGGTAAAGTTCTAGAACACTTTGTCCTGGGAATATTGCTTTGGCCATTTTTGGAAAATACAGTTTGCCACATTTAGCAATCTGTTTTTCAAAAATAGTAAAGTATGAAAAGTAAGATTCAATTTCATTTAATTACAGAGAAAAGAAAATCTAAAAACTTTCTCCAATGGAAGCAGAGAAATGGGTATTATTACCTTTCTTCTGCAAACCACAGATTTCCTGAACTTTTGCATCAATGGGAATTTTATTCTAGTAGTCAAATGTAGAGTTTGACCCTAGAATTTTATAAGTGCATCTCAGAGCACAATCTGAGGATATAAGTAAAATGTTCTTCTGTTTGAAGCCTATTGTAGAAATAACTGATGAATCACTAAATAGCTTACGGTAATGTTTTTATTGATTCATGACTCACCACACACTCCTACCTTTCAGGCAAAAAGTAATGTCTTCCTTGTAGGTGATTTGCTCTATTAGACTTCATGGGGAAAAAGAGTTCTTTGCTTTATGTTTTACTCTGACAAGCAATGGCTTTTGTCCTGCTTTTGAAAAGTAACTAAGATGCTAACTTGGGAAGGTGCATTAACTTTTCAAGCTCTAACAATTCTATTTATGAAATTATATCTACTCATGCATTATTATCTTAAAGAGTTAATGCTCTTTATAATTATAAGGAAGTTGCTGAGAAAACCTAGGCCTCCCAACATACACAGGGTGCCATGAGAGAGAGATCATAGATCCATTTTGGGAAGTTATGCTCAGCATTAGAAAGATGGGCCAGAAAACCTCTGAAGTGCCTAAGCATCTTTGCCCAGTATCAAAACCAGAGGAGGATGACTACCTACATCTCAAAATGTCGTACTTTTATTCATACTATTTCTTCTCCACTGAGAGAAATCTACTCCCAGCTCAACCATCATCACAGGAATCCACTGAAAGCCTCTCCCTCCTCCTCCAAAATTATAATCACTGTAACTCTGTCAGAATAATACCAACGTCAGATTTAATTACTCATGTATCAAGCCAGCATAGTATTTTATATGCTGTCCCTTTTGTTTGTTTGTTTTTCTTAGCACTTAAGCAACATGTAGAATTAGTCTTTATTTTTCTCTCCCACTGCATATGTTTCTCTGACACCCAAAATAAGGCTGGCCAGAAAGAACTGGGCTTTCCAATACTGGCCTCGTGAAAGACTCTTGTAGGGCACTCTTTAAGAATACCAATTCTAGAACTCATCCCAGACAAATGACGATTGATTAGGAAGAGAATCATTCTACATTAGCCGTTCTTAGAAATCAGACCTACCCATATCTGTTCACATAGAAATGTTCAAGAAAAGATTATTATTAAAGCTTCTGTGTGCTACTCTCAAACAAATACTGACAAGACTTAGGAGAACTCCTTCAGGGAATGTACTACTAGTAGCCAAAAATCAGTTGTGCAATAACAAGTGAATGCATAATACATCACATAGCAAGAATATGATATCATAGATAAATTCTTTTATATTTGAAGCACTCCATTTCAGACTTTCACATTTATTACAGAGAGTTCAAGCATTATTCAATATTATTAATGATACATTTTTGACAAAAGCATTTCAAATATTTGTCCTTCAAGCTTCCAAATCAATGTAATTGGAGGGATCTAATGTTTCAAAGTTACCTGATTTTTTTAAAGCAATGATCATTTACCCCTTTATAACTACTTATTTTTAAGAATCCAGTATATGCAAGTTAAAATGTATTCAATAAATTATATGTTAATATTGATAAAATTCAGTAATTTCATCTGTAATCATAGAATTTATTAGCAAATTTGTCTTTAGTAAATCAGCTACATTGATTTTAGTAATTGAGTTTATCATAAGTAAATACATGTTTGAATTTCCATATTACATTTATTAACAAAATACAATTTATTCATTTAATATATAAGTATTTCAGATAAGTTTTCTTAGAGGGTTAGGAGATTAAAATGCTTCAAAAAACTTGAACATCCACTAATTTAAGAAACTGGAGTCAAATGTCTCAAATTTCTTTTGTCCTTTCCATCGTTATTACTAAAATTTTCTTCTATTTAATGTTATCTCTCATTTAAACCATTTTATTATTTTAATTATATCATTTAAAAATATAATTATAATTCTTCAACCACTCACTCAGACTTCAGCATGACCACCAGAATTCCTGCTTCTACTGCCACTAGAGCAATCTTTCTAAAACCTTAATATAAGTATGTCACTACACTGATAAAAGCCCTTCAGTGCTTCTCCATTGCCTACAGGTAAAATCTGAACTCATTCACACAGCATTCAAGACCCTTCAAATTCCCTTTATCTATCACAAATCCCATTGACCTTAGCCTCATAGGCCTCCTCCACTCACATTACTATGATTACAAGTGTTTTTTTCCCCCTCTTTCTTCCTTAGGTCTACCTGGAGAATGCAGACTTACTTTTTGAAACCCTATGGAAGTGCCACTTACACTGTGAAGCTTTCCTTGATCTTTCCTGAAACCATTTCATTTATACCTCTGTTTCCACAAACTCCTTAGGAGCTGAGACTAGACCATATTTAACTCAAGTTAGTATGGTAGCACCAAAAATTATACAAAGCTTAGTATACAGTGGGTGCTCAGTATCAGTTAAAACAGTCAACATCATGATTCTTTAGTGTCTCTACGACCAGTCCTTATGATGAAGGATATTTAAAAATCAATTCTTAGTATAAAGTAAATTTAAATTTCAGTAATGATACTGGACACAGTTACAAGTACATTACTATTGGATATTACCTACAGTTCCCAAGAACCTAAAGACATAGCACTCAAACCAGAGATAACTGCTACTTTTCAAACACACTTGGCTAGCTATTGTTATGAGAATATTTATGGCAAGTAGATTTGACCAGGAGAATCAAATTACTAGATTGAGGATAAGTGCGCATTTGGCACTTCAAAAAAGCTCTGTAGTTTATGTGGAACTGTGTTTTCACAGAAAACCAAATTTCCTTCCTTCCTATTTTTCAGACATATCTCAGAGAGGGTGGGAAATGCCAGAAACATGTATATCAGCACTGAAAATCATCTTTAAAATTGGAGTCAATTGAGGTTTCTTCAAGTCTATTATACTACTAGTATAAAGTCCGTTTGTCAAGTGCCCATTTTGTAATTGCTAGGTCTCAGAATCTCGTATTTGCATGCAAAAAGGACAGTGGAAAACTTCCCTGTAGGGCTATATCCTCTTTGGTGTATCTTCTAAGGATATCAACTGTTCAGGACTCTCTGTTATGAATCCCTCACTCTAAGTAGGCTAGTTAGGAAAAAAACACAAACCAACCACATTACCGGTTTGCAGCCATATCAACCCAAAACAATTCTCCTGTCCTCTCATTCGCCAGCCTTCATTCAGTATTCCTTGTGACCATTAGGAATAGGGTCTTGCATCAAAATGTCTCAAGCTTGGCTTGACTTTAAGGGCAGTTAGGTTTAAATGCTTTTTTTTTTTTTTTTTTTTTTTTGGTGGACAGCTTTTTAACCCAGCACAGAATACTATACTATATGGTTTGTGAAAGCATCACTGACAATATTAGGGAATGAAGAAAGTTGAGTTTACCAGAAGCCACCTCAGAGAATAGTAAGTGTAATAAAAGGAGTATGTAACAAGACCCTGGGGGAAATTAGTAGAGAAACACTGCTCACCCACCAAGGAAAAAAAGAAAAGCAGGCTGGAATAATAGATGATTTTAGAAAGGGGAGACAAATGAGCAGCGGCAGGGCTTCAGTTACGTTCCCAGGAGCATAGGCATTAGAACTGGCTCCCAGGAGACTCGTTCCCTGCCCTTCACTAAAGTAGCAGAACTAAGAGTGCCTGAGTTGGAATCCCTGGGGGTCACATGACCACATAGGAGGAGGAGGGTGCTGGAAAATTTAACTTCTCGTTGCTTTTATTTCCTTATCTGAAAATAACAGTACATTCTGTATAGAAATGTTGAGAAGGTTAAATGTATTAGTGCAGTACACAGAACAGTACATATAATAGTACAAATAATAGAATATTACGATATGGTAGTATGTTACATATACTAGTATATTACATATAATAGTACACAGAACATAGCCTGGCACAAGTAGTACTCAGTTAATGACAGATACTTTAAAATTTTCAAGAATATTAGTTTGAAATAGTGCCACATTAATCTGTAGCCGGGAATGCCCACAAGCTTCTACGTTTATTAAGGCTTGACTTTGGGATTTTAACATTGCCATTCTATTATATTCTAAATTCTTTAGGCCTACAGGACAAAGTAACTATAAATAAGTATGTAGATCACAAATCTGGAAATCAACTTAAATGTGTTTCTTTTCTTGGAAAAGGTCAGCTGATGGAGGTTAGAAAAACATGTCAAAAGCATTTCTTCTTGAGACTAAATTCCTCTACCCTGTTCCTCATCCCATTTTTTTTTTTCTAGAAAACATAGTCCTTCATGAGCTATTGAATTCTATAGGTGCTGAATTGAAAGTCTCGACTTGCTCTGCTAATTCTTCCAGGAGAATTATGTACTAGATACAAGTCCCATTGGACAGCCTAGCTTTGCCAGATGGGGGGCAGGCATCTCTCACTTCGGGGAGCTGTGTCTTTGGTTTCTCAGTAACTCAGAAGACACCTAACCCTATTGTTCTCTTCATTTCTAACATAATTTCAGCAAAGCTATGATGCTTGTAGAGTTACCCAGTGATGTAAATTGAAAAACACTTGTAAAAATAGGCTCTTGGCAAGCAAGATAATCTACTCACAGGAGCCATTTTGCAAAAGTTGAAAATACATCTAAAAACAAGATTATCTGTCTTTTACTTTACAGAATGTAGTATATTTGTCTTTCCACCATTTAGAAGGATCCTCAAAATAAAAAGGAAGGAATATTTGAGAATTCGTTGTACGTTTTATTTTAAAAATAAAATAAAACACTATTGCCTGCCAGATATTTTGTTATGTGCTGAATATACCACAGGGAACAAAATAGACCTGAATCCTAACTTCCTGGAGCTGAATTTATGCATGTAGTTCTCAGATTTAGTGTACGTAAAAATATCCAGGAAGCTTGTTTTAAATGTAGGTTCTCAGGACTTGGATTCTATACGCATGTCCCATTGGACGGCCTAACTTTGTAGGATGGGCGACAGGCAACTCTCACTTTCGGGAGCTGTGTCTTTGGTTTCTCAGTAACTCAGAAGACACCAGATATAACAATATAGTCATGTGCTATACATTATATAATAGCATATTACATATAATAGTACACAGAACATAGCCTGGCACAAGTTAGTGCTCAATAATGAAATACTTTAAAATTTTGGATTCTGATTCTAATAATCTGAGAAAAACCCTGGAATCTACATTTGTCACAGGCAACTCAAGTGATACTAATAATGCAGGTCATCCAAGAACCACGCATTGAGATCACCAGAGGAGGACATGACCCAGGCAAGTCTTATTGAGAAGAAAAAGGGTTGTGATGAATATTTCCATAGCGGTAACTTATAATGAAGGGACACAGAGGGTAAGTGTCAGCCTTCCGTATCACGTTGCAAGCACACATAAAGCATACTTAGAAATGGGGCGAAAGGATTCCATTTTATAGGGAAATTTTGTGTAACATACAAGCTTTGTGGTTATTTGGGCTCTTTCAGGCACTCAATCTTCCAGCTGTGACCAAGTCTCTCAGGACTCTTCAGGACGAGTTCAGCCTCTTTCCCAAGCCCCCGATACTCATCCAGCTGTTCAGAACACAAGCCAACTGAATCAACATGAGCTATATTTACCACAAGTGAGAGACTATCAATACTTGCAATAGCAGCAGGGAATTCCGACATCTGGTAGCACCAGATGATTAAGAAAAGCATTTGGCAAATCAGAATAGGTGAAACTTAGGAAAGACTGCTGCCTTGTGGGATCCAGATTAAGCCAAGCTGGTCAGAGGAGGAACTGTCTCCAATAACAGCTGACTTGCCTGATAATTTGCAAAACTGCTTTGTAATTCCTCAAGGAGCCCATTCTTACACACATCTAAACAAAGCAACTTACATTGCTGGATACTATTTTATATAAACATGTAAAATTGGATATTCACTCAGATATTTTCTTTTTCTGCTTTAAGATTTAAAAAGAACATTTCTTAGCAATACTATGAAACTCTGAATGAGTTTCATCAGTCAGGTTTCTTTGGGGAATTTTAGTTTACTTACGCTGTTGGGGCAGTTGCCACAAAACAAAATGTGCCCAGTGGTGGTGTGACATGGAAGGCAGTCTGCTCAAGCCCATCCTCCTGAACAATCCTTCTAGGAAATTTAGAAATTGCCACATCATTCTCCCATTGGGCTTATTATACTGATGTCTCTGAAATGATGATGGTAGCTCCTATATCTGGAGCTCAAGCAATCAAGACAGGAAGAAACTGCATCACAGGAGACATTAAACAGGTTTCAGAAGCCCAGCTGATAAACAGTTGACATTAAGGTCTGGAAGTTCAACCATTGTCTGATAGGAAAGGAAGCAGGGTTGGAGAAGAGGTTTCCTGACATGACCTTAGGCTCTGTGCCATTAGGATTCATCTACTCTTCATTCTTTCATGATTCTTTCCGTTAGCAAGTGTTTCACAAAAGCCCACAATGTGCTCCCTTCCGTGCTTGATGCTGGGGCTATCAAAATGAGCAAAGCAATCCCCACACTGCCCTGCATTTCCTGCATTCATCAACACTAGCAGACTGTGGGCGGATGATTCAGTACTTAGGAGAATAAAGAAAATGCGTCTGTGATGCCACAATCTCCCTGAAATTTTCTAACTTGTACTGGTGTCTTACCTTTTGTCTTTGGACGAATAACCAAGAATTCACTTCAGTAAGTTACACTAAACCACCTCCATTTTAAAAAATCAGACTAGAGCCATTAGATTATTATGAAACTATTTAGTATAGCTTTAACTACTTTGACTAAAGCTTACTTAATGCCCTCAAATGCAGTTTCAACCTGAATTTTCCCGTTACTCCAATCATTTCCCGAGAGACCGTTAGTAAATTATCAGAAAAGAATACCAAATCTTTCAATTCCACTACTGTGGCCATACGTAGAATTAATACATTATAAAACATTCTAAATTGTCAGTGATCATTATGAAATGCATGCTTTGCAAGAGTGTTTATTTTAAAATATGTTTCATCAGTGACAGTTATTTGCCAATTTTAAGAGTTCAACTATTTTGCCATAGGTCTTGTTTACCTACTATCCTTGCTACCTTCCATTGAGAACTCTCTGTAGAAATTGTTTTCAAAGTTATCTCAATAACAGGGATGAAAGCATCTAAATTTGGTCTCCCAACACATTATCTAAGTTCCGTACCATCGCACCTCCCAGTTACTAATAACAATAATTACTCTTTGCCGACTGTCAAAACCATGCCAGGCACTGTGTTAGATCTTGCAAAAGCATTTACTCATTTTCACATACAGGAGTTCTGTCAAACAGGTTTTTTCCCACTTTTACGCTAAACCAAGGCTTAGAGAGGTTAATTTGACTAAATTTACATAACAGATGAGCAAAAGTGCCAAAGCCAAGTCAAGTGGATTAAGACTCCTATGTCTGTCCCCACATCCTCCACAGCATCCAAATCCACCAACAATTTAATCAACTATTCTATTAGTTCTCAAGTGTGAGTAATGTTTGTAAGTGTCTCAAAGCCAAAAGAAAAGAAAGACCACGTATTCTGTTTGTAGGGTATAGAGATAGATATGACTATAGATAATTAGTCTTTAAATTTTATTACTGAAATTCTTTACATATTTACTTATTCTTTGGCTATTTGGTCTGTCAAATTCTCTCAAAAGATAAAAGGTTCTTGCTAATTTGATCTAAAAATGCAAGACTTTTTAGCTCAGGATTTTTTTTCTTCCTGTTATTGCTTCCCGTCCATCTGTTCCTCTTTCTCCTTTTAAACTTACTATTATTTGCATATTAAACTCCTGAATCTAGCTACCTTATCTCTTATCTTTTAAATTATGATTCTCATTTCTTAGTATTCTTTGCTCTACGTTGTGAGGATGTACATCAATCCGATCTTCTAGATTATTAATTCAGTTCAGCAAGGTCCATTTTCTTTTTGTTTTCATTTCCTCTACTGTTTTTTATAAATTGCATATTTATTCAACAAATAGTTATTGCACATCTCTAGTGCTCCTGGCACTGATCAAGGGTCTTAGGACATATCAAGAAATAAAACAGGTAACTATTCCTACCTATGCAAAGCTTATAATTTAGTGGGGAAAGACAGATATCAACAATAAACATAAAATTAAGTTTGTTATTTAACATGTTAGTAAGTGGCAAGTGCTAAGGGAGAGAAGAAAAAAAAATAAAAGTAAGGAAAGAGAGACTTTAAAAAAATGCAGATAGGCAGAAGGTTGTACTAAATTGGCAGAGTAGGCCTCATTGGGAGATTGAGACTTGAGTAAGGATGTGAAGGAGGTCAGGCAGTTCCCACAGTGGTACCTTGGAGGAGAGCTTTCTTGATTGAGAGAACAAGTGAACTGACCTTGACCATAAGGTGGGAAAGCATCTAGTTTGGGTACCAGTGTGGCTGGAGAAGAGTGAATAATGGAAAGCATCACAGGAGATGAAGTTAGAAAACCAAAAAGAAATAGCACAGGGAGGCTGCAGTGGATAATTTAGGGCCATGTGTCCCCTCTAGTAGCTTCTATTCTCAGCGAAATGCCATTGCAAGATTTTGAGTACAGGAGTCATATGATGTGACATGTTTTAACAGGCTCACTGTCTACTCTGTTGTAAACAGGTTCTCGGGGTCAGGTATTAAAGAGAAAGATCCATAGGGAGGATTTTGCAGTAGTTTAGGTGAAAGATAATGACAGCTGGCACCAGAGTAGTGATATTGGGAAAGGTGAGGCATGGACATATTCTAAGGCGGAACCCATGTAATTCCCTAGCAGACTGACTATGGAGTGTGTGAGAGAAAGAGAAATCAAGCATGACTCCATGGCTTCTGGCCTGAGCAATCAGAAAAACAAAATTGTCATTAACTGAGATATGCAAGTCCATAGGTAGAACAGGTGTTTTGGGAAAGAACAAGACTTTAATTTTACTATGTTAATCATTTTTTGTTTTTGAGATGGAGTGTCACTATGCTGCCCAGTCTGACTTTGAACTCCTGGGCTCAAGCAGTCCTCCCACCTTGGCCTCCAAAATTGCTGGGATTACAGGTGTGAGCCACCACACCCAGCCAAGACTTCAATTTTAGATATGCTGAGTTTAAAATGTCTATTGACCTGGCCGGGCGCGGTGGCTCAAGCCTGTAATCCCAGCACTTTGGGAGGCCGAGACGGGCGGATCACAAGGTCAGGAGATCGAGACCATCCTGGCTAACACGGTGAAACCCCGTCTCTACTAAAAAATAAAAAAATTAGCCGGGCGAGGTGGCGGGCGCCTGTAGTCCTAGCTACTCGGGAGGCTGAGGCAGGAGAATGGCTTGAACCTGGGAGGCGGAGCTTGCAGTGAGCTGAGATCCGGCCACTGCACTCCAGCCCAGGCGACAGAACGAGACTCCATCTCAAAAAAAAATAAAAAATAAAATAAAATAAAATAAAATGTCTATTGAATATCTAAATATAGATGTCAAGTTGGCAGTTGGGTATTGTATTAGTTCTCTATTGCTGCTGTAACACATTATCACAAATTTAAAGGTTTAAAACAACAGAAATTTATTATCTTATAGTTCTGTATGTTAGAAGTCCAACATGGATCTTACCAGGCTAATCTCTAGCTGTGGGCAGGGCTGCACTGCTTTCCGGAGGCCTTAGAAGAGAATCAATTTCCTGTTAATTCAAGTTATTGGCAGAATTCAATTTTTGCACTTGTAGGACTGAGATTCCTTTCTGCTTGCAGACTGTCAGCAAAGGGTCATTCCCAACTTCAAGGGGTCAACCACATTCTGGGGTTTGTTACACCCCTTCTCCAACTTCCAGCCAGCAATAAAAGAGGGAATCCTTCCCAAGCTTCACATCTCTCCTGCCTTCTTTCCTGTCCTCTCTCTGACCCCCTTCTTCTCTCTTTCACTTCCATGCTTCAGGACTCATGTGATTAGATTGGGTTTACCTACAATATGCAGGGTAATCTGACCATTTCAAGGCCCTCAACCTTAATCATATCTGCAAAACCCCATTTGCCATGTCAGGTAACATATTCACAAGTTCCAGAGATTAGGGCAGGGACATCACTTGGGGAGTTGGGGGACACTCTTCTGCCTACCTCAGATGCATAAATCTGGAATTCAGGAGAGAGGTTTCAGTTGGGGTATCAATTTGGGAGTAGCTGGCATAAAGAATTACATATGGAGGTTAGTTTCGATAATGACGATGACAAAGGTTTGAGCTCTGGAAGAAGAGAGGAATCCATCAGAAGAGACTGAGAAAAGACAGAGGGATAAACAAAAATGTCTTAGTCCATTTGAGCTGCTGCAAAAATACCATAGATTGGGTTGCTTGCAAACAATGGAAACAGATTTCTTGCTGTTCTAGAGGCTGGAAGCCCTAGATCAAGGTGCCAGCATGGTCGAGGCATTCTGGTGAGGATCCTCTTCCTAGCTACAGACTGCTGTCTTCCTATTGTATCCTCACATAGTGGAAAAAGGGTGAGGGCCCTCCCTAGGGTCCCCTTTATAAGGACTCAAATCCCATTCCTCAGGGATCCACCCTCATGACCTCATAACCTCCCAAAGTTCGCACTTCCTAATACCATGACATTGAAGGTTAGGAGGATTTCAGTGAATGAACTTTGGTGTGACGCTAACAGTTGGTCCATTACAAAGTTAATATGGTTTTCTGGAAACGAAGTGAAGGCATTCTATTATTTTTATTCCAGAAAGTTATTTTTGTTTTCTTTCAGTAATCTTACCACTTTTAATATCTTCATTATTATAGCATAATGCACTTCTGTTTCCATAATTCATTCTGTTTTAGTAGCAGCCATCCAATCTGATATTGTGCTTGGTCTTCCTCCATCAAGTTACTGAGCCCCTTAAAAAAACTGTGTCACTCCTTTGCCTCCTGGTGTCAGGGCACACGGTCACCTCAGCATCTATTCAGATGCACAGATCCAGAAAGGAATTTGTAGTAATGAAGCAAAAATGAAAATTTCTTTTCCAGTGGAAAGACAAGTAGACAAACTGGGTCTTAAGGTGTAAAGGTTACTCTGATTGTGAGGAGAGGGTGGGAGAGGTCTTCATCTAACCCCAGGAAATGGGCTCAATTTAACACAACAATGCAATACCCTCTGAGGCTGCCAGCATCTCTGGATCATCAGATTTTCCACAGGGATTATTACATCTGAGTGATAATTCTGTTCTAAGCACAGAAGTGAATTAAGTGCCTGGTTGGCTAGGAACTTCCTCTAGAAAAATGGTGGTCTTTGCCTCAGAGTCTGCTAGAAAGGCAAGCCTCCAACAGAACTCATGGGCCTTCATCATCTCCCTTGCGTTATAAATAACTTGGTCCCACACGAAATCCTTCTTTTTCAGGACACCAAGGAATCTATATACAACTTCAGGTCTGCCACTAAAGCAACTTAAGTCACTAGAGCAGAGAACTGGAAAAGAAAAGAGATCCAAGATAAACATATATGCTGCCATTCTGTTTGCAATTTTAAAACAGTCTCTCTTCTGGTCATTCATTAAAGTGTTCAAAAATGCTTCATACTCAATTTATTTCTATCAATTCTACTCTCACTATGATGTCCACACAACAGGCAGATATCCAGGTTTTGTGGGACCTGAAGTCAATATAATAAGGGGAGGAAAAGGGTCTTTAAGGAGAAGGATACACAATTATAAATGCAAAATTAAGGTAAAATTTAATGTTCATTTACAATGAGAAAACAAAGAACAATAGTTACGGAAGCTTGAAGACTCAGATCCTTATATTCTAAAATATTTAAGGCAATTTATTAAAAATGATTACATATAAATTGTTCCTATTGGCATCCTGACTCCACTTTCTCATCTAGAACGTTCTATAACTCTGAACACTCCCAGCACTCAAAAGCCTAAGCTTCACCTTAAATTCTCCTCTGCAATGTGTGAATGCTCTGACCCAATTTTCCCATGATTTATTGTATTATGAAGGCATTTTCTATCTCGAAGCTTGCCATTGCTAGAAAGTTAATTCTACAGAACCAGCTGAAATTATTTTAAATTGTTTCTTCTTTATTTTTGGGATCATTAATGAAAAGTTTATTAATTAGGTTATTAATACCCAGTTGACAGAACATATAGAATTAAATACCCTATAGTATGGTAATTTACAAGATGTTTTGTGGGTGTTACTGGCTTATCCATATATGCAACCTCAGAACAGTTTGTCTTATTCATCCTTGAATTTACAGAACCAAGCAAAGTGCCTGACATATATGTTAAAATAACTTTTTTGAATGAATAGTGCAAAGGACTGATTATTCAATATGTATTTATCATTGTCTTATATATAATAATAAAATCACAGAGAATTGAAATAATAGATAGGATATGAACCAATACACAACTTAGAAGAGCTCACTGAGATTCAACATAAGAGAAACAAGTAGCAAACCATTGCAGACTTTCCTTTAGAATTATGATTAGGGGAAAAGTTAAAATAACTTCTTCCTATGTTTTCTTATTATTAAAATTAGCATCCTCCTAGAATTTCTACTTGATGGTCTTTGATTTTTCAGCCAAGTGAAAAAATTGGTATCCACTTTAATCTGTTTGTTTCAGTCTTTGTAGTAGTGGGATTTTTTTTACTGGAAGATGCAGGCTGTCACCATAGTTGGATCACCGTGCTGTTCTTTTGCTTTTCATATACTAACAGTTCTTATATACTCACACAATAGTATTAATAGCAAAATATTGTTAAATTCAGTTTTTCAGGGGGGGCTTGTGGGATACCTAGTAATTTTTGACCTGATTTTTGCTTTGTGGACACTCAAAAAAAGATAAAAATTAATTATTTCCCCCTCTCCCTTGGACAAGAACCAGCTGTCTTTGCTCTAAGCGGCATCTCAAAGAAAATGCCTCCTTGGGCTAGGCAAGTAATATAACTGAGTGATGCAGGTCAGTTGTTTGTGAACGGTGATGTGGCACGGTCTTTCACAATCAGACAGCTGCTATTCAACTCCACGCCTAGAAGAATACAAGCCCACAGTTTCCACATTCCATATCTTCCAGATTTCCATGAGCAGCCACAAATATGGATTTTTTAAAATGTTGATAAGCAATTCAATTTAATACCAACAATAAAATGTAGAATAAACAAAAGAAAGACATTAATGGGCTTAGTCTGTCCACAGCTGCCAGTTTGTGACACCCAGTTTAATAATTATAATTTTATTAATCTTAGAGTTAAAATTCATTTTGTTTTATCATTCTGAAAAAAAAATTTTTATTTGTATCTTTGGAGAGTTCAGGGGCCTATGAAGAATAGAATCAAATTGTCTCAGAATTAGCAGGTACAAAGACTGGCATTTGAAGGATTTAAGAATAAGAAAGTGGCACAAACCCAGGGAATAATTGTTTTCAGCAAGCTGAGAGACATGAGGGCAGAAGGTTTCCAAATGGCAGAGCCAAGAACCCTACTGCCATATTGTTTCCAGGAGTTGACAAAGCTGGCTACACAGATAGATCAATGACCATTAAATGAATACCAAGAGGTCGAGTAGCCTGCTTCAGATGGACCATGTCTTAGTCCATTCAGACTGCAATGACAAAATACCTTCAACTAGATAATTTATACACAACAGAATTCATTGCTCATGCTGAGAAGTTCAAGATTAAGGTGCCAGCAGATTCAGTGTCTGATGAGGGCCTGTTTCTCATAGATGACGACCTCTTGCAATGTTCTCACATAGCAGAATGGGCAAACAGCCTCCCCAGGCCTCTTTCAAAAGGGCACTAAACCTGTTCATGAGGGTTCTGCCCTCATGACCTAGTCACCCTTGGCCACCTACTCAGCAGTTTATGTGAGAAAGAACCGTTTCTAACTTGTACAAGCGTCTGAATTTACGGATTTCTATCACTTTAGTCTAGCTTATGCCCTAATGAATTCAAGAGGCCCTACAGTTTTCTTAAGAACCTAACAGAGGACCTCACTACTCAAAAAACAAAAAGAAAACAAGTTTGCCCGAGAAATTCCAAAGGCCAGAAGAATGAGGCCTGTATCATATTTAAATTTTTTTAGAAAAAATGCAATCCGATGTGTACATGCCCAAATGTTAAGGAATAATCCATACTGATAATATGTTTTTGCCACTAGAGCTAAGTGTCTTATCTGGGTAGTTCTGGCCTTGAAGCAGTTTTTTTGACATCCACTGAGGCTGGGGTGTGCGGAGTTAGAGTTGTTGTCCACAAGGAGATCGGAAGTCCTTCTGTAATGGATCTATTCCTGTATACAAAGAAAGTATCATATATTTTTAGGCAATAGTAGCTTGTTTTAATGTCTAGTGTTAACTATGATTTGGGCTTTGATTACTTTGGACTGTAGCCTAAAATTTTTCTGACGACAGACCTTTAAAAGAAAATAATTTACTGTCTCTCAACAGTAAATTTAGGTACGTGAACTTTTTATATCCATCACTTCATCATACTTGATGATTTTTAATACATCTTTTCAAAATAACACTCAAAAATATTTTTATTTAACAGAGAGAGAAAAGGCAGATATGAGAAAATAGGTAGAAATCCAATTTAGTAAAGAAACCAGGTGAAGTATGAGAGATCATCTGTATTTATGACTGCCTCAGCTTATTTATAAGATGTATTGTTTGCGATGACAAACCTCAATGGTACAAAGATCTCCAACACAATATATTAAAATGGACAGCAGCAATCCTGTTAAAATATTATATAACCCTTAACAGAGCCAAAAATATTGCAGGCAGTTTTGCTGTTGTTCTAAAGCCTAGGGAACATTTCTTTTCATGGAAAAATAAAATCCAGGGCCTATTTCCTTCTTTAAGACATGAGATGTCTCCTGGGCTGTATACAGATACATAAAAATATCAGGCAGTTCCTATATTTTAACGAATACACAAATGAATGCCCAAAGCCATGTGCTGAGAGTGATTGCAGTCATAAGTAATTTATGTCAAGACATTTTCAACAACTGGACAGTGTGCCTTGCATTTTTTGGACATCTTCAGTCCCTGTGGTCTGGAGCTGTCTAACACAGAAGTCACCTTTCGCAGACAGCCCTCATTAATGTCTGTGGAATAAATGAATAAGTGAAGGGAGGAATAAATAAACACCAGCTTAAATTTCCACCTAGTTAAAATATGAACTAACTACATGTAGCAGCATGCCTTGTTTGCATTATTTTGTTTACCTATGGTATTAGCAAAATTCTTCTTCAGAGTTTAGAAGCCACTTTCATATTTGCTTGTGATACAGGGAAAGTATCAGATATTGATGTATCTTGGACCATATAGATAAAGAGGTAATATGTAACTTGACATTTCCAGAGCTAGGAAATACATGGCAAACTGGAATATATCTCAGAGAGAAAAGCATGGTGTATATTATGTATATAATACATAACTGGGCATTCCCTAAACTGGAAAATACATGGAAAGCTAGAATACATCATGGAATATACACATAGAGGAGTAGAGTTTCGGATAATATAGCCCAATAGAAATATGATGCGAGCCACAAATGCAAACCATGTATGTCATTTAAAATTTTCTAATAGACACATGTGATATTAATTTTAACATTACATTTTATTTTGATGAATACATCCACATTATTACACTTCAATATGTAATCAATATTTTTAATTGGTTTATACTTTTTGCAAGCTATGTCTTCAAAATCTGCTGTGTATTTTACACTTACAGCACATTTCAATTTGCAATCGGCACACTTGCAGTGCTCAATAGACACATAAGGCCAATGACTATCAAATTGGGCAGTGTAGATACACACTTTAGCACTTCCCTTTTATTCTAAGTGACCTCTTTATCAGAGTGGAAGAGAAATACAGTCCTCACTTTGGCATTTTTGTTTTGCTAAAAGTATTGTTAATATCTAAAATATTAAACACCAGGCATTCCAAAGTCAAATATAAGTCATTTGGAAGTTTTGCACATGTTAATGTTGCATGATCCTTAAAAGTCAAAACCCAGAGGGGGTGGACTACATTAAACAAATAAAACTCAGACCTACAAATTGCAATTAAAATGTACATGTACAGTGAAACCCCATCTCTACAAAGAACACAAAAATTTACTGGGTGTGGTGGTGCATGCCTGTAGTCCCAGCTACTCAGGTGGCTGGGGTGAGAGGATGACTTCAGCATGGGGAGGACAAGGATGCAGAGCCATGATTGCGTCACTGCACTCCAGCCTGGGTGACAGAGTGAGACCCTGTCTCAGAAAAATATATATATATTTAATATGTGCACAACTGACTTGCACTTAACTCCATGCTCCTGGATTCCATTAGCTGAAGATATGTCCCCGTCTTGACTTCGGTCTAGGACTTTGGGCTTTCTGCGGTGTCATAGAGGAGCATGAACCTGGCTTTGAAACCAAATAGGCTTATATTTTATTCGATTAATGCCACCACCTCATCTTTTGTGAAATGGAGCTAATAACACCTCGGGTGGGGCTTTTTCATATCTAAGGGATAATTTATGTTGTTCTCAGTGCCTTTCATTTGCACCTCTTGAGTTAAATGCCGTCAGCCCTCACCAACCTAACTCCCCTCTTGTGCACCAATACCCTTTCAGGCCATGGGCAGTGCTCCAGGAGGGGTCCCTGGTTGACAGCACACCTAGCCCTCAACTGCTACCACCAACCCCCATCACACAGGCCACTCTCCTCCCACTCACCAGCATAATGGATAGAACAAGCATGACATATTAAAGGGGAATTATCCCATTTCTACTTTGACTACACATTTTCCTTCTTTATCTCATTTCTGCTGCTAGTTCTTTGTCATTGCTTCTCCTCCTGTTGGCACCTACCTCACTGGAAGGCATGGAATGAAAAGTAGTGAACACAAATCAGTCTATTTTAGATATTAACAATATCCTTTTAAGATGCTATAACATAAAGTGTGCTTTAACTACCAAGAAAAATCATTCAATAGAGCATGGTTCAAGAATGTGCCACAGCGGGAGCGGATATCAAATAAATGATAAGTAAGATAAGCCTTACCAGGGAACAGATGTCTTCCATCCAGCAGAGGAAAAGTCCCATCACCACAGGCCTTTAAGGGAATCGGCATAAGAAAGCCTGAGTGTTATAAGTAGCGAAATGCCCCTATCTTCAGTCAACCTAATTAAGGTTTCAGACACTCCCTAAGACAGAAATTTGCACTCAATATGTATGTGCATGCCTTGTGTGTATTCGTGTTTGTGTGTCTGTGTGTGAGTGTATGTATTTTAAGTTAAAGTTGGAGTAGAAAGAGAATATGTCAATTTTACATAGCATTTTATAAGTAAATGTTAAATGCACGGTTTTAAGTTAAACTTACTAATGTAATTCTATGGTTTCAGAGCACTGTGTAAAATTGTAACATTTCTATAAGTTCAGTATGGGTCAAGCCTATCATATTCCAGGGAAAGAAACAAGTTGGCCATTACCACTAATAATAAGTAATTAACCAAAAAGTCCATCTTTAGTCTATTTATTTTAACTGTTTCCCGAATACTAGAAAACGTAAATAGGGCCTACCCTGGAAGAAACCTAGAGTCAAGTTAGAAGAACCAAATCTCACCTATCTAGAACAATTCACAGGCAACAAAATCAAGCTTAAAACAGACAGTAAAATTTGAGCACCAGACATAATTTGTAGATTAGTTTTTTCCTAGCCAGCACCTGGCTTAGATGGGGGAAATCTTGATTTTAGCACTGACTCTGCCAGTTACCAACTATAAAATTTATATAGCATCTCTGGGTCTACTTTCTTCGTTATATAAATTGAGATATTACACTCTAGAATTTTTCAGTTTCCTCAGTTTTAACATTCTGAAATTCCAATTGTGTTTCAAAAACAATGTTCCAGTGCTTACGTTTTTAAAAGTATACAATAGATACTTTTTTTTAAGTTGCAAAGAAATATTTGAAACTGAATATAAAAATTCAGGTTTAGGAAGTGAGACCTGACTTTATTAGAGAAACTAGAAATATTAAGCCTCAAAATCTTCAAATTTCTTGGAAACCAAAGCAAACAGAAAAGGAAAATGGATTATAATTTTTGCTGACTGAAAAGAGGTAGTTTCTTCTTTTGGAAGAGCTCAAAAGAAATACTTCACATGAGACACTTTTCTTGATGAAGACCTCTCATGCTCAATGCATTGAACACGAGAACTGTAGAAAACACAATTACTTCATCATATTTTATCAATATGAAGTCTCCTTATAAGATCAAAGGAACCATTAAGGACCATCTATCTCACTCTCAGATTATCAGACCAGAAATAGGGATCGTTGCATGGATTTTTACAAACAACAAAATGAAGAAAATAATTTGACTGTCAGTAATCAACACGTGAATAAACAACTCATGTCAAATTTTTGCTTTTCAAATGCCTTTTCCTTTAAGAAAGTTTTTAGAGTTTCCTAAATATGAATAACAACATGCCTTTAAAAAATCAGAGTAATATTCATGTTTTAGGTTAGGATTAGAGATGGCTTTTAATGATTTAGGTTTGTCTGGTCTATATGGCATTGGATGCCAGATTGGCCATATTCTAGATCCCTCGTGTTCTACAAATAGTCATAGAGGAAATCAGGGAGTAAAGCTATTTATACATTGAAAACAGAGGGTCTCCTGGTTGCCATGGCTGTTCTCTCTGAGGGTAATGTTAACCCTTGCCCTAAAGAAGCATTTTGTTTCATTTCAGTCTGTATAAAAATGTGTCTTCTCTGACAAATGAGTTTCAATCAAGATAGGTCTGGGAAGGAAAGTAACTGCATGATACTGAATTGGAGCACTTGACTCTGGCAAGGCCCGTGATATAAACTTCTCTCTCTTTTTTCTGTTTTTTTTTTTTTTTGGCTTCATGTCTAATTTAATCTTAACATCTTAAAATCAACATGACAACATAAATATGGAACAAAGCCAAAACTCAGTGTGAATTTTTCCACTGAAAAGTTTTTCTACTCCTATTCTGAACATAGAGAGGAAGGCAAAAGAATATCTAAGAGTTAGGGGAAGGTCAAATTTCAGGTATAACTGAATGACTAACGAGAAGTTTTGCTTGCTGATCAAAAATGTAAAACAAAAAATGTTTCTTAAAGCTCTAACAATCCAAAATGCACTGACTTCCTAACTTATCTCTTCTTACTGTATCTTTAAAAATTTTAGTCAAACACAGGTAAGTCTTATCTAGCCAGTTAGCTTATCTCGGGATGTCTTAATTTTCTGTATTTGATGTCAAAAGGATTTCACTATATTACCAGACGCTTTGTTTCAATATTATGCACCAAAGGGAGGGAAAAATGCCCAACCACTTCTATTTTTTCAGTCTTCTTACTTAACAACTCATCTCAACTATTTTTCAACCTCATTTAAAGTCTCCAGTTCATAGCCTCTACAGCTTTCCCACTATCTATTACCCTCCTCATGTGCTCACTTTTTTCCTTAGCTAGAGCTTAAATTTCATGGTTCATCATTCAAATAATTCATTGCCAAAACCTTAGCTATTCCTCTCACTAATTTCTGTATCATAGTCACTTGGTCGAATCTCAATCCTAATTAAATTTAGCTAACACACCCAGTCTATCTCGAAACCAAGCAGTTTCTCCTGGAAGAAAATACACTCTTACTGACTTTGAATGCATGGTCGCAAAACCCAAAGGGGCATGCAACAACTGCCCAAAACCATGTTTATCATGCAACTCTTCTAAACAACTGTTTCACTCGTTACTATTATATCTTCAGACCTCCTGCATTCCTTCTCTAATCCTCTGTCTGCTGACAAGCTTGCCTCATAATTAACCAAAAAAATAGAAATATCAGACAATAGCTCATGCATCTTTGCCCCTTGAAACAATCAGCCTACCCTTCTATTAATATGCATGAATTAACTCTACTGCTATCCAAGGCCAACTCTTGCACTTGTGTTCTAGAGCCCTCTCCTTTTGTCTTTAAGGACTCTGTTCCTGCAATTACTTCCTCGCTCTCTTGCATCGGTTTCTGCCTCTCTAATAAATTTTTGCCATTTATCTAAAACATGTTGAATATTTCCTCTCTTTAATTAAAAAAAAAAAAACCCAACCCACTCCAGCTTCTGTCCCATTTATTAGCTCCTTTCACAGTGCAGCTTCTTCCTTAAAGAGCAGTCCAGAAGCACTAGCTTTTGCTTCTCCACCCTACATCCTCTCTTCAGCTTTTCTGCCCCTACCAGTCTACTGTGCCTGCTCTAATCAAGGTTACTGATGAATTCCATGTTTATATTGACCACTCTTTTATTTTTGAAAGTGTTTTTATTTTTGATTACAGAAAAAATGTACTTCCTAGTTTTCCTCTCCCCTCACAGCTCAATCCTTCTGAGTCCCCTTTGCTCTCTTTTTATTCCCTGATAAACACCAAATGCTGACATCACCCAGCACTGTGCAATTGTCTGGATCCCCTGCTTTTTTCTCTATCCACACACTCTTTCTTGGTGCCTTCCTCCAAGCCGATCATTTTAGATACCATCAATTTGTGATGATTCTCAAAACTACTTCTCTGGCCTTGGTCTCTTTCTGGAGCTACAGATTTATATGTCTAAATCCTACTCAATATCTAAATAAGGTTTTCTAGTAAATAGCTCAAAACTGACATGGCCCAAAAAGGACTATTTATTTGTTTTTTCCACAAACTTCTTTCACTTCAAAATTCCCCAGTAAATGATATGGCCATCTACCCAGTTGCTGGAGTCCTAAATCTAGGCATGCTTCTTCATACTCCATATTCAATCCATCAAGTCCTGTTGAGTCTACCACCAAAACCTATCCCACATCATCCACTCCTTTCCATGTCCATTATCACCCTCTCTCCCCCTAACTGGTCTCTTGCTTTTTCCCTTGGTCCTTTATAATCCCTTCTACAATTCTCCACATAGTAGTCAGAGGGGATATGCAATGTAAATTAGATCATGCCATCCCATTCCTTTTTAATCCCTAGTTATTTCTCACCTTCAAAAGAAAACCCAAACTCCTGAGTTGACTTATAAAGAACCACGCACTTGTCTACCTCTGTGACCTCCTAGACTTTTCTCTCCCTTCCTCCTTGTACCTGCCAACATGAGTCATCCTTAAACATCCCAAGTCCGCTTTCTGGCTTATGACATTTGCACTTATTTCTTCTATGTGGAAACTTTTTCCTTGATCTTTTCACACTTGACTTTTCCTTTTTCTTTCAGATCATATAACTTCTTTAAAGCAGTCCCAACTACTTAATCAAAAGTGGCTGTCCAGTCATCCTATTTTAATTTCCTGCACTATGGTTATCCTTTTTTGATGTTTTTGGCCTCAGTCTTTTATTTCACTTAGTACATTTGCCTGTTTTTCTGTTAGCTGCCTTCTCACTGACACCAAGAGAATATAAATTATACAAATTCAAGAACCTTTCTGTTATCAACTCTATTACTAACAATTAAAACAGCGTCTGTTTGGCACAAAGTGGGTTCTCAATAAAAATGTATATGGTACATGTTAAGTGTTTTAGATAGAAGCTTGTTTGAATTAAAATTACCAACCAATTAAGACATAGAATACTCTATGATAGTTTTAAAAGAAAAGTTATCACTTTCTGATCTCATCAATGAGAAAATTCATGATTGGTCATTTTTATTGTGAGAAAAATGTGAACAGGCTTCTGTTTATGAGGCAGCCTTAGAACACTGTAAAGGACAATTTCTAGAACCAGTATATGACCCAGAATTTGGCTATGTCAGGAAAATTTAAATCCTCTGCAATATAAATAAGTCAAATCTACTATCTAGTGACTATGGTTAAGAGAAACTACCTTGAGAGACTTTCACCCTGGCCCAGAAGAAGTACCATGAACTAGACTTACCCTGTCACCTGAATCTATGGAAAAAACAGACAAAATGTATAAAGCAATGTATTCCAGACACAGAACATCAGAAAGTGCAGGACAGTGATTCCTCAGAGATAAAAACAAAATAAGTGAGCTCTGCAGTTGCCTCAGCTGACAATTTAAAGGGAATTTTAGCCTGTGGAATAGGGAGGTAGTGTTTAGGTAAAGCTCATTGATGACTTTTGAGTTGGAGAGATGGAATTGGGTGCCTGAGATGATTAAAGTACCTGTAGTTCACAGAGAAGAGTACTGGAGAGGAGACTGTTACCCAGAGACTGCTGAGGATGCCCCTCAAGTCTTCAGCTACCGACTAATCAACACTTGCGCATGTGAAAATAATCTCAGGCTGGGAAATTACCACAAGAAAGGAGCAGAAGGGCACACAGAGCTGGGAATAATCTGCATTTGCACCTGCCAGAGAGGAAAACCCTCACAATTCATGGGTAGAAGGTAGAACACTCAGAAGGATATTACCTCAGTAGTGGGCAGTATTAGCTCTAGACTAAAACCTGCTCTAATCCCACCCAACGAAGCTTACAAGCAAGTCTCAAATGAGCAAATTAATTCCAAGTAACTTAACTGTATCCCAGTTAAGAATACTTTTAGGAATACAAAAAAGTAAAAAATCCATCACCAAACAAAATACAAATTACAATGTCTGACATCCAATTAAAAATTACCTAACATATGTAGAAACAAGAAAATATAATCCATAACGAGGAAACTAATCATTCAGTAGAAACAGATCAATGTATGGCAAGATGATAGAGTTATTGAAATGTTACTCCATATGTTCAAGAAGGTAGAGAAACACTTGTGCAAATAGAGACACGGACGATAATTTTAAAAGACTCAAACTTTTAAAGATAAAAAGTGCAGTGTCTGAGAGGGAAAATATACAGGATGCTATTAACAGCAGATTAGACAGAGCAGAATAAAGTATAATGAATTTAAAGACACAGCAATTAGAATTTATCCAAAGTGAAATACTAAGAGGGAAAAAAAAGCATTTAAAAAGAAAAATAAACAGAGCCTCTATTAGCTGTGCTCTGATATATGTGTTATTAGAGTCTTTGAGGCATGAAGTAAGATGAGGCATACTTGAAGAATTAATGGGCCAACAGTTCCCAAATTTGATGATAACTACACATCCCACATTGAGGAAGTGAAATAAACCCCAAGAAACATGAAAAACTAACTAAAAGAGATTTAAGTCTATAATAACTCATGAACAAACGTAAGTTTGTTTCTATATGCACTTTTATTACAAAAGCAGCTTTGCAAACATGTACAATGGATGGAGAAGATAATGTTATGAATAATAGCTCTCTCCACAGCACTTCTAAAACACTTAGCACCATCCCAAGCCTAAGAAGTATTGAGATTGTTACCTTACATGACTTTGTGTCTGTGTTTCACAATGCTTTCAATTGACCAAACTTGTTAAATTAAAAGCTATGACATGCAAATAGTCCTGCTTTTTGTCACCATCTTCTGTCTGTATTTGCCAATATTTAGAGAAACAATGTCTTATAATAATACTCTCTTTTTCAAAAAACAGCCTTCCATGTAATTCTCTTTTTTCTCTAAGAGGTGTTGACAGCACAACCTTTATGTTTTGTAATATTTGGTTCTTTATGCAATCATCAGGAAATAGTCAACATTTTCATGTTGTCAGGAAAGAGAAAATAATCTATGGAGAGTCCATAGAGTATCATGATCTTTGGGCTCTTTTCTTATTCTGACTCATGAAACTCTCACTTAGAACCCAAGTAGCTCGATCTCAATCACCAAGTATTAATAGGTATGTCATAGACTAAGAGAGACAGCAGCCCTTCAGAAGGAATCAGAAATGCCACCAAGCTAGCATGAGAGTGAACAGGGAACAGGAAAGGGGATAGAGGGAGGAGGACTGAGTCACAGCTGAAGTCTAATAGAGTGGAATCATTACCAACATAGATGCCAGGATACCATCACGTAATACGAAGAACTTAGAACAAGGGCTTACTATGTGCTGCATGCTTGTATTAACATTTGTAATTTTCACAGTAGCCCTATGAGCTAGGTGTTCTCGTGAGCCTCATTTGATAGATGAAGAAAACAAATCGCAAAGAGATTAAATAAATTGCCCAAGGTTTCACAACCAGCAATGGGTGGAGCTGGGATTCAAACCTATGGGGTTTCTGGAATCAAGATACTAGACTATACTACTTCTTCCTAGAAGAAGGCAGTCTCCGGGATTTACTTGATGAACAGGCTGGAACAATGGACCAGGCTGGACAGAGGGGTTCTCGGGGCAAAGTGCCAGGAGCATGTCTATCTCTCCTATTGCACATGGTTTGTCTTAAAGTGACTCTATTCACCAACCATTAATTGACAAAGAAACACCAATTGACTGATTCTGCCCTGATCCTCTTTTTTAGAGTATCAAACAATAACCAGGACAATGTATTTGTTACTTCTCAATAGGGCATATTTATAAGCCAGTGACATTTCTTAATAATAGACATGATGATATTAATAACATTGAGCACTTTTATGTGCCAAGAGCTGTGATTCAATTGCACAAAATAGACTTATTTCTGAGTAACAATCTTGTGTATGTATGCTTGATGTACCTGTGTGTGTGTGCACGCACACACATCTTTAATTGATATGGGTTTATTTTCAGAGTTAATTAAAATAGTTATTCCTTATGGCCAGCAGAAAACTACTGCCAGCACAGAATACACATGAAAGCCAATATATGCAAAATCATAAAATTTCAGCATTACATCATAGGTTTGTAAATTTCCCAGAGATGATGCAATTATACTGGTTTATAAGAAGTATGGTTTCCAAACTAGAATTTGAAAAATTTGGCTCTATAATAAAGTATTCTTATTCTACTGGACTGTAGAAACGTAGCCAGAAAAAGAAAGAAAGAATATTTTATATTTTATAAATTGACAGAAATGAACTTTTGGCAGATTGAGTCTACAAAGGTTTTAAATGAAATGATATACTTAGAGTCAAAGTGCTACTGTCCTTGTTGGAGTTGGCAGATGGCGACAGGCTCCAGCCTCCCTGCCTTTCATTGTCATTTCTTTTTAAGTCCTCTGTTCTCCATCAAGTCATTGCCTGTCAAATGTGCTGCCACACTTTTTCTTTCTTATGCTGAGGCCACCAGTGATTGAAGGTCTCTAGTGTCTCAATGACTGCCATTGCCTCCACATTGTTGCTGAAAAGGCTGAGGACATGACTCTGTAACATTACCTTCTTTACCTAGGCCTCCTTTACCTGGACAATGAAAACACAGGAGTGTTGCCTTGTGTTTTCATTGTCTCAGAGACTTGAAGGAAATCATTGTCTTGTCGGGTTGTCCCCATTGGCTTCCATGTCAGGGCTCAGGCACATAGTGCAAATCCCTGGGATTTGTATTGGAAAATCACAAGGTACGTGTGCCATAAAGGAGAAGAACAAAGAACCATGTGGGCCACACACACTCGTAATTACCCCACTGTTTCCACACCAGCCATGGCCTTGAATCTTCTGTGAATTCAACAACTTTCTCAATGGAAGTTCCTTTCTAGGACGTTTCTCAGACTCACAGAATAGACTTCTGGAAGGTCTGTCCCTCCAGACACTAAATATATACCTACACATGTCTCAATTCTAAAATGAACCTAGCAGAGGTGGAAACAAAAATATGCCACTTACCTACATTTAATCACAAAGCATTTTGCTACAGCTGTTATGTTTTTGACTAGTTCAAAGAATCATGGAAACGTACAAACCAGAAAGAAAAAAGTACATGCTAGACATTGTCTTTTCCAACTAAGGCTAAGAAAGATTAAATGTCTACATTGTCTTACGGCTTTTTCTGCAATTCACTGATTCAGCTAAAGAGTTAGAATAAACATATAATTTTGTAAATCAAGATACTCACTAAAGGTAACTAAATTCTTTGAAGTACCTCTAAACATTTTTCTCATGGTCTGTTGACACCAGACATGAAGAACTACAACTACCATTAAATGAAAGTTTAATCACCATTGATAAGTCAAAGGATTCATTTTACCATGGAATCTGCAACATTTCCTTATTCTCAATTGTTGGTCCCTCTGATTCCTTCTCAAGACTCTGCTCTGACCCCTTGGGTTTCTTCCTATATACTGTTTCCTTCAGTGAAATCACCTACTTTCATGGCTTCTGTTGCCACCAGTCTTCAGATGATCATCAAATCTACATTTCTAACTCTCTTTTCCACTGCAACCTCATTTTGGTCTCTAAGGCATTACTTTTCTGTCCTGTCATCACTCAACCTGAACCAAGCCAAACTTATCTCTCAGGTTTAATAACCAGATTTCCCAATTCCCCTGACTATGTCCTTAACATTGTCATGATCTCAGGCTACTATGTTAGGTATCTGGGTAAATGTTCCTTTTTTCACTTCATTTTTTTCTCTCTTCTTTAGTAGTTAAATTCTATAGATTCTTCCTTAGATACTTTTCTGTGTTTATCCTCTTCTCTCAGTTCACATGATTCTCACCCCAATCCATGCTCTCCTCACTTCAAGCCAGGCTCTTTCTATCGCACCAAAAACAAGTGCACTAAAGCCTTCCCCTTTTCATAAATCCACCTGATACCCTACTTTTTAAAAATGTTTCTTTCATTATCCTATTATAGGGATGGGAAAAGAAAAAAACAAATTTATTGGGCAGCTAACCATGACTTTGGCACTTGACACATGTTACCCCATGAAGTCCTCTCAATTAATAGCATGGGGCAGTTATGAGGATTTCTGTTTTATAGGTGATGGAAGCAAGCATAGGAAAGGTTAACAACCTGCTCAAGATCACCCATAACTAATGATCAGTGGAGCTAGTATTTGAACTTGTGCTATCTCAATTCCACCCTGCTGCTTCAATATCTTGTCATGGTTCCTCATTATCTAGTGCATTGGTCATCAAGCCTTTATGTTTTGAGTATCCACAGTACATAAGGAAGTACATGCATTAAAAAAAAAAAAAAAAGAAAGAAAGATCAGGAAGAACAAGATCTTCCCTCCAGGAGTTTACAGTCTAGGAGGAAAGGGAATTTGTGGGAATTGTTATGTTTTGTTCCCTGTTGTAACTTCAGCATCCAGAAACATTCAGTATTCACTTCCCAGGGCTGCTGAACCAAATTATCAGAATCAAGGTGGCTTAAAATAACAGAATTGTATTCTCTCATATTTCTGGAGGCTAGAAGTTCAAAACCAAGGTGTCATGAGGACTGGTTCCTTCTGGAGGCTCTGAGAAAGCAGCTATTCCAGGCCACTCTCCCAACTTCTGCTATTCCTTGGCTTGTAGCTCCAATATTTTACTCTCTGCTGCCTTTGACACATGACCTTCTTCCCTCTGTCCCTCCATGTCTTTGTCTCTCTATGACAAAATCTTCCCTTCCTTATAAGGACACCAGTCATTGGATTTAGGGATGCATCCTAATCCGGTATGATGCATCTCAACTTGATTGCATCAGCAAAGAAACTATTTTCAAATAAGTTCACATTCCCAGGTTTCAGGTGAACATGAATTTGGGGAGGTCATTATTCAACCAATACACTACAGTGCCTAACACAATAGCCATTCAATAAATACTTGTTGATATAGAACTAATATAAAATAGGAAGTGTTATAAGGGAGACAGACATTTTTAAAAAATCACATTGGCATTTCTGACTGATTTTAAGAGTTGTCCATAATTTTCTTAACAATCTTACCTCTCACTACACTCTAACACAAAACTTGTCAATTGGTCTGATTTCCTCCCTGGCCCTCATATTCTCATTCCTATTCCCCTAAATACATACAAGCATGCCTTATTATTGCTGTCTCAAATTCATTTGCTTCTGTTGCTTCCTTAGCTTAGATAGTTGCTTCTTCCTCCCAAGAGATCCATCTCCTCTTTTTCTTCCAAGGCAAGTTAAAATGACATATCTTTCATGAAGCTTTTCCATGGATTACACGTGTCCTCATGTTATGACACCTCCTTCTGTAAACCTTTCATTACAGTTGCATTTTGCTCTGTATCACTTGGAGTTTCAGTTACCTATCAACGTGGAACAAACTACCCCCAAACTCACCTTACAACTGCAGGTTGCTGTTTGTAATTGTTCTGCATAGTTCTTTGGCTGGTCTCACCTGGGCTCACTCATGTGGCTACACAAGCTTGAGTGTCAGCTGGGCAGAAGGATCCTAGGTGACCTCACCCACATGTCTGACAGCCAATGCTGGTATTGGTTAGGGCATCTCCATTTTCCTCCATGGGCCTCTCATCCTCCAGCTGGCTAGACAAACTTCTTCCTGTGGAAGTCCCAGGACAGAGTGCTAAGCCAGTTATGGTGGAAGCCACAGTGTGTCTAAACACCTAGGCTCCAGAATTCAACATAACTTCACATCCACCTCATTCCATTTGCCAGAATAAATCACAAAACCAGCCTAGACTCAAGGGTCTGGGAAATTAGTCTCTATCTCTTGGTGAGATGAGTAGCAAAGTCCCTTTGCAGAGGCAAAAGGGAAGAGAAGGGGAGAAAGGGTGTGGTCATCTTTGAAAACAATATACAACACTTGGGAAAGAACGACATCTGCATAACTATCTTTTATTGCTCTCCAAGTACGGGTGTTTAAACCTAATTGCTTCCCAAGTTGTAAGTTCCTTGAAATCGAAATTCAAAACACATAGCCCTGTTGAAACTCCTTAAATGCTTACTACCGACATGAGCACCACATTTTATGCTTTGCCAGACACTGTTCTAAGTACCTACTGGCATTTTAGCCTAAGTATATTAAGTAATTTAATTCTCACAATGACTACATGAGGTAGATACTATTATTATCCCCCTTTTACAAAGAAGAGAGGTGAGGCAGAGTGAAGTTAATTATCTTTCTCAGTTTCTACAGCTACCAAGTGAAAGGCTGGCTGGTAGTCAAACCCAGGCATTCTGGCTCCAGGTTTTAAGCTCTTAACTAACATGCTTTATTTGTATTGATAATATGATGATATAAAGTATCATCATTGTATTATATCTACACAAGTATATTTCACTCAAAACTACCTGGAAAATAAACAGCATGATTTCTATGATGAATGGACAGAAAAGTCAAACGATATATTTCCAGATAGACTGGGTTTCTATCTAAAATCATGAGTTATTTTTAAAGAAAATATATACAAAGATATCTAATAATCACAGAAATCATAGCTGAAATTAAATCTCCCCTTTCTTTCTCTCACACTATTCCTCTAAGATCTCCCATCATGATGTGAACGCCTGGCCTTTTTTTTGGTGTATTTACAAGACAAACTTCCAGATATTAATATCATCTATGAATAGTGTTTTCTGGGCTTTGGTCATATCCTCCTGCTGTTCACATTAGCAGATTAGCACATGTCACAGATGAGACCCATGCCCGTGTGGGCCAGTTAACATGTCTCCATTTCATTTCCTTCTTAATGTGCTTGCCCCTAGTTACAGGTAGGATTAGGTTAAAAAGACCATATATAATTGCTTCTTGGGAAAAAAAAAGTGTATGTATTTATGGTAGGCCGGTTTTCATCACCCTCATGCACTAGGTTTGTTTTGTGTTAACTGCTTGAGGTGGCAGGACCTGATGCTATGGATGCCAGAAGCTAAGTGAACCCAGGAATGAAACACTTCTGAATCTTGTTCATTCCTTTGTAGACATTCAGCATAACATATTCTCCTCAAGGAAACAAAACAGTCTTGGCCTGCTATATATTTTTCTAATAGATATTCTATTTTTTTCTGTTGCTTCCAGATACCCGTGATGTCCCCAGTTTTCCTTATGACTTCTTGCCTATAAGCAAGGGTATACATAGTAATAAAATCTAGATAAGATGTTTCATGCACGACATGGAGTACCAGAAGTCTAGACATGGTCTATCTGATAATACTTTAAACCATGGGATAATCACATAGACAAAATCCTTTTTAAAAAGAGCAGCAAGAATTGGGAAAAAAAAAAGCTCTTTTTAAAAGAGCCTTTAGAATTCACAGTAAATGTAGGTGAAGTTCTCTCTGTAAGTCAAGCATGAACAGGGATTTTGTTTAACTCTCTCAGCATGGTGAAGGTGATGTTCTTAATAAAATCAAGGAGACTTCTTAGAAAATAGTTGTTACGTGGCTCATGCCTGTAATCTCAGCACGTTGGGAGGCCATGGTGAGTGAATTACTTGAGGCCAGGAATTCGAGACACCAGCCTGGTGAACCTGGTGAAACCCCATCTCTACTAAAAATACAAAAATTAGCCAGGTGTGGTGGAACACGCCTATAGTCCCAGCTACTCAGGAGGCTGAGGCAGGAGAATTGCTTGAACCTGGCAGGTGGAGGTTGAAGTGAACCAAGATCACGCCACTGCACTCCAGCCTGGGTGACAGAGGGAGACTCTGTCTCAAAAAAGAAAAAAGTTGTTATGGGTTAAATTGTGTCCCCTACAAAAGATGTTTAAGTCCTAACTCCTAGCACCTGTGAATGTGACCTTATTTGGAAAGACAGTCTTTGTATTTGATTAAGTTAAAATGTGCTCATTAGGATGGACTCTATGTCTTTGTAAAAAAGGGGAAATTTGGACACAGACAATTTGCCCAGAGGGAAAATATGAACACACAGGGAGAAAATAGCTGTCTACAAGCCCAGGGATACCGAAGATTGCCAGTAAACCACCAGAAGCTAAGAGAGAGCAATGGAACAGATTCTTTCTCACAACCCTCAAGAGGAACCAACCCTGCTGACACCTTGATTTCAGACTTTTAATCTCCAGAGCTATGAGACAATAAATTGTATTGTTTAAGCCACCCAGCTTACAATCATTTATTATGGCAGCCCCAGAAAACTAATACAATAGTCTTCATACATTCTTTGTTACTTCAGGGCCTACATTAGTCATAGTGAATGGGGGGTAAATTCTGGGACTAGGAAACAAAGAAATCATTTTTAACATAACAAGAATCATTATTTTCCTTTCATTTCCTTCCACCTCTGATTTGTAAAAGGAACTTTATACTATAAGTTAATATAAGATTAACCTTAACCTTAACCTTATCTTCATTCAAACCATGGCTCTAGCTCATCATGTTTTCAGGAAGGAGAACAATTTTCCACCTGTTTTCATTTAATGAACATAATTTCATTTAATACTTGTTCTATATTTTATACTCATAAAAGAAATATGGAAAACATGTTAAAAATGAGAATAAATCCTATCTTTAAAGAGTTTATAATTATTTGGGGGTAAGCAGGCACTGATCAAATTAAAAATCAATTGAAGGTAATAGCTAATGGATTTCTAAATTGAGTAGTATAAGAATACCATGAAATTCAACAATTGTGTAAAAATCTCATAGGAAAACTGTCATCTTTTAAAATGATATACTTAATATGTATAAGCATAATATATAATATTCCTCAAAAGAAATAAACTTAAAATCAGCTTCTTTTTAAAGGTTTAACTTGTTCTATCTCTTCACTCTTATCTAACAGGATCTTGAATACAATAGTGATTTCGTGTCCACCTAGTCTAAATATCCATGGGCAATACCTAGAGCAGTGTCCCTGACTCTGGACTTACCCAGCTAACAAAAATTATTAATTGAAAACAACTAAAATCATAATGCAGAATGTGAACTATATAGTGTTTTCCTTTCCAGTGAATTTATTATATATTCTATGCTATTACTATATACTAAACCACAAATAATATGCTTTACTATAAGCTTCTTAAAGGCAGGGAATGTCTTATTTCCACCCATGGTCCAGAGCTTTCAAAAATGTTGATTTAATAAACAAACAAATAAAAGAATAAAATGTGCTTCTGATATTAACTCTTGACTAAGGAGTATATTTACACCCTTAGCCAATTTTTCTGTTGCAATACATTTTTTCTTCTTTTAATATTTATTACTTTCTGTTGATCCTCAGTGTGTGGGCTACATTTCTCTTGTCTCACACCATTCAATGCTGGGTTATTGACTCCCTGCATCAGTGTTCTTTAAATTATTGGCAGAAGATTCTAAGTCTTAGCTGATGTGCTTACTCAAAGTTTACTTTAAGTACAGAATCATTATCAACTATATTGTGAGGGAGACTCTGGTACACTCTAGTATGTTCAAGCACAAAGTTATTTTGGAGGTATGCTTTTATTTTTTGTTTTTGAAACTGCAAGGCAATACCCATCAGTAGATCAAGAAATTAACCCAATAGGTGGAGACCAGCTATTTTGGAAAGTAAACAGGTGGAGGGAGGGGAAGGAGTGGGAGAGGAGGAGAAGGGAAGGAAAAAGGAAAAAGGAAAGGAAGGGGAAGGAGGAAAGGGAAAGGAAAGGAAAAAAGAAAGAAACTTATGTATTTCTTACATAGAACCACAGTCAAAAAAGTATTTTTGAAAGAAGGAAAGAAGGAAGGAAGGAAGGAAGGAAGGAAGGAAGGAAGGAGAGAGAGAAGAAAGAAAGAAAAAGAAAGAAAGGAGAGAGAAAGAAAGAAAGAAGAAAGAAAGAAAGAGAGAGAGAGAGAAAGAAAGAGAGAGAAAGAAAGAAGGAAAGGAAAAAGAAATAGCCATCTGTATGAAAGGACAGAGGAAGTCTCCCAGTCCAGGGCTCTGGGGAAAGGAAGAACTTGGCTGGTGATATGGCTTGGTTGTGTCCGCACCTAAATCAAATCTCATCTTGAATTGTAGCTCCCATAATCCCCAGGTGACATGGGAAGGACTCAGTGGGAGGCAATTGAATCATAGGGGTGGGTTTTTCTTGTGCTGTCCTTGTAATAGTGAATAAGTTTTATGAGATCTGATGGTTTTATGAAGGGCAGTTCCCCTGCACACGCTCTCTTGCCTGCTGCCATTTAAGATGTGCATTTGCTCCTCCTTCACATTCCTCCATGATTGTGAGGCTTCCCCAGCTATGTGGAACTGTAAGTCCATTAAACTTCTTTTTCTTTATAAATTACCTAGCCTCGGGTATGTCTTTATTAGCAATGTAAGAACAGACTAATACAGCCAGCTAAAGGAAATGAAGGTGACCCTGCATGAATGGCTGGAACAGAGAGAGATATGGGGAGGGTGGGAGGAGAGGAAGCTGGGGAGATGGAAGTAGTAATACAAGACCTTGCAGGTTATGGTAAGAAATTTGGACTTAATCTAAATGTAATAGAAGCCATTAAAGAGCTTTTAGCAGGAGAAGGACATGATAAGGCTTAAATTCTTAAAAGAACACTATCAATGTTGTGCGGTGAATGAGCTGGAGATAAAGAAAAGTAGCTAAGAAGACACAGGGAGACTGCAGGGGTGATTTCAGTATCCAGGTGAGAGATGATGATGGCTGGGCTAGGGCTGTGCTTGAGGAATGGGCAGATGATTTTGAAGATAGACTGATTGGACTTTGCAATGGATTATATTTAGAAAAAAAAAGATGGAGGAATCAAGAATGACTCCAAAGGTTCCGATTCAAATGTTTAGGCGGATATTTACTGAGATAGAGTCCCCTCGGAATCACAGGCTTCAGGGAGAAAATCAAGAGCCCAGCCTGGGACAGGCTAACTTGAGATGCCTGAGCAACTTGAAGTGAAAAGTTGGCAGCTGGAGGGCAGGCGAATAAACTCTAATGACACTTCTGCTGGGCTGCACTAATCATCAGAAACTTCCCCCACAGGGTTGCCTGGAGCCCTAGCTACTCCTAAACAAGGTAGGGGAATGAGGGAGTGGTCAGCAGAAGGAAACTCCATATTTTATTTCATCAAATTACATACACTTTGTTGCATTTGACTTAGCAACTCCAAGGTGAACTGCTGCCAAGTCAAATTTTTATCCAGAGAATGAACTGGATCTATTGCTACCACATCTGCTTCCTGTTTGCTGTAAGCAGAGAAGTTACCCAAGGTGGAACAATAGACAACATCATAGAAAGGGAAGCAGCTGGTATTGCCTGCTCCAATCGTGAGAAATCTGAGATGGAAAAGCCATATTTTTTAAAAAGTCAGAGAAGATTAAGATGTAAGATAATGTTGCCCCTCTCATTTTTGGAGGGATGTCATTCAGCATTAAGAAGAAAGCAGGAGTCTGAGAGAATATAATTGATAGAAGGTCAGGGAGATCAAGAACTGTGCCAGCTGGAGCACTTCAGAACTCCTTAGGAAGCCAGACTCTTCTGTCTTATTTTAATATCTAGGGGAACCTGTACCAGTCTCCCTAAAGCATAAAGCATCTCTTTTTATAGTGGGGCAATAAAGCATTTAGACAACTATTCAAAAAGGAGGTCACTGGATGGTTTCAAGCTTGCGTTTGCTGTACAGCTGAGTAGAAACATTCAGAATATTCTACTTTTGTCACAATCCCTATATTTGCCATCCCCATTTACACATTAAAAACAGTTGAGGCCCAGAGAAGTTGAGATATGTGCCGAAGGTTATAAATCCAGTGAATTAGCAGAGGTAGACTTTAATCCAGGTTGATCTGATTTTCATGTCACAGTGTTATTAATGAGAATCTGTCTCAAATAAATGAGTCAAGTAGAAAATTGAAGAAAAAAGTATATCATTAATCAACAAATTTCCTATTGTTTTTCACTTTAGCAGCCATTTCTGCAACTTTGTTTTAATAATAATCACTCCTACCTTCTACTCACTAAAAATATACCATAAATATTATTTTCAAATCACAAAGATGAAATACTGAAGAAAAAAATTATCTCCAACAAGCAAAATGTAAGAGGATTTCAAAAAGATGGAGGAAGGTAGAATTTAAAAATAAAAATATAATTATAACTTTATTTCTCAGCATAAGCTCCATCAACTTTATGACACTTTTGTAAGAGTGATACCAGCCTTTTAGTCCATGCCTATAGAGCTGAGGTTCCTGGAACTTCAACCATGTTGATGCAGGCATTTTTACATTATTAAAGGAAGAAAAATGGGTGCCTCTTAAATGCTTTTTAAGATTAGAGCAGTAAAGGGGTTAGAAAAAGCCAATTCAAGACTATAAGGTGAATTCCTAATGATTTCCATCAAAACTCACATAATTGTTCTTGCTTGATGAGAAGAATAAACAGTGACATTGTCATGGTAGAGAAGGACTCTCTGGTATAGCTTTCCTGGGCATTTTTCTGCTAGAGCTTTGGATAACTTTCTCAAAACACTCTGATAATGAGCAGGTGTTTTCATTTTGGGGTCCTCAAGAAAGTCAACAAGCAAAGTGCCTTGCGCATCCCAAAAAAGCTGATGTCATGACCTTTGCTGTTGGCTGGTCCACTTTTGCTTTGATGGAACCACTTCCACTTCTTGGTAGCCATTGCTTTAATGGTGCTTTGTCTTCAGGATAGTACTGGTAAAGCCATGTTTCATCTCCTGTTACAATTATTTGAAAAAATGCGTCAAGATCTTCATCCCACTTGTTTAAAATTTCCATTGAAAGCTCTGCTCTTGTCTGCAGCTTATCTGGGCACAATGCTTTTCGCATCTATCGAGTGGGAAGTCTTCTCACCTTTAATTTTTCCGTCAGAATTGTGTAAGATGTACAGTTGAGGTGTCATGGTGTTGGCTTTTGTTTCTGCTGTTAATCATCAGTCCTCTTCAATTAGGACATGAACAAGCTTAATCTTATCCTTATAAATTATGTGGGTGGTCTGCCACTGTAGATTTCATCTTTGATATCACCTCATCTCTTCCTAAAAGGAGTTACCTATTTGTAAACTGCTGCTTTCTTTGAGTCATTGTTTCCATAAACTTTTTTAAAGCGTCAATGATTTCACCATTCTTCCACCTAAGTTTCGCCATCAATTTTATGTTTGTTCTTGCTTCGATTTTAGCAGAATTCATGTTGCTCTGAATGGGTCTCTTTTCAAACTGATGTCTTATTCTTGTTAGTGCCTCAAACTAGATTCTATTCAGACATATTACAACAAGTTAGTACAAGTTTATCTGGGTGCAAAAAAAGTTGAAATCTATGCTTAGTTTTGTCAAAATACACATTTACCTGAACTTTGTGAAGTCCCCTTACACCATGTTAAAGGAACTATATAAATAGAAAATATATTTTGAATTAGATGACAGCTGGTATTCTTTGACATCTAGGTTAAAGAATAAAATGTATATATTGCTTATTTTTAGAATAGCATGCAATTAATCGCCTCCTTCCAATAAACAAAAAGTCCTAAAAATGAAAGTAAGAAAATTTCAAGATGATGCCCAGGAGCAGTCTATATTTCCCTCTAATTATTGGTGTATTTGTTATTTCCTGGACTCACAGTATTCTCCGATGCCTTTGCTTTTGCTCAAGCTATTTCTTCTCCCCATAACACTCATGTTCTCTTTTATCTTTCATAACTTCATGTACCAAAATTGGACCTATCTGCAATGACTACTGTAGAGGCCAAGGAAAAAACTTGCCCTTTGTCCTCTGAAGGTTAGCTGAAAAATCAACTCAAAAAAGGCAGATTAATTGGGAAAAGGGCATACAAATTTATTAATATGCACACATGGGAGAAGTGCAGAGTGATTGCCCCATCCCACGACAAGGTTTAGAAGCTCGTATACCATCTTGAGGTTACAGAAAGAGTGGGAGATGGATTGTAGCAAAACAGGTAGATACGACCTAGCTAGCAAGGTGGTCTTGTAATGTAAATGAAATCTCACAGGTAGCAGGCTTCAGAAAGAATATTCAGTAAATATTTCTTTTAGATCTTTAAAGGTATCAGACTCTCTTACTCCTTCCTAGATCCAGACAAGGGAAATCTTCAGGGAAAGCCTGGCTGTATCAGTGCAGATTCTGCAGAGATGCAAATCTCCCCCACAAAAGACAGCTTTGCAGGATGACTTCTATTTGCTGGCTCCCTAAACAACCATCTCAAAATATGTCAAAAATATATTTTAGGGCAAACTATTTTTATTTCCTTCATTACTCAAATGAGAGTTCTTCCATAGACATTTGCACTAATAACAGATACAAAAGAACATTTTCATTATTTTTTCTACCTTCCCATAACACCTTGCATTATACAGCATTTGTCTTGACTCTTCCTTCTCATGTGAAAGCCTCTTGAAAGCAGAAGTTGTATTTTCTGTATCTTTGTGTCCCTCCCCTTTCCTCTGAAAGCTAGGCATGCTTCACTGTAAAGGGAATACAAAGAGGTCAGCATACGAAATCATCTCATTGTAACAGTGAGAGAAATGTGACATCACTGACTTCATCTTGCTTCTATCCTCACAGGCTAACTGACTTTGCTTATTCCTATATGTAGGCCAAACTAATCTTGGAAAGAGTTTAGATATTTTAACTTTAGAACTAATGACTATTTCTCTTTTGAAAGAGGCCTGCGAGGAGATAAGGAAGTATGCACACAGGTAACAATTCTGTTCAAGCGTTATAGAAACAAGGTGAACCTGACAAGCAGTTGACCACAAACAGGTTTTGCAACCTCTTCACACCCCTCCTGATGCCCAGATGTCCATAGGCACCAGTTACCACTTGACTTTAACCCCCTCTTTGTTCCCCGCTCCCCTACCATAAAAGGAGCCTAAAAATTTTTTTTTTTTTTTTTTTGAGACAGAGTCTGGCTCTGTCGCCCAGGCTGGAGTGCAGTGGCCAGATCTCAGCTCACTGCAAGCTCCGCCTCCTGGGTTTACGCCATTCTCCTGCCTCAGCCTCCCGAGTAGCTGGGACTACAGGCACCCACCACCTTGCCAGGCTAGTTTTTTGTATTTTTTTTTAGAGAGACGGGGTTTCAACATGTTAGCCAGGATGGTCTCAATCTCCTAACCTCGTGATCTGCCCATCTTGGCCTCCCAAAGTGCTGGAACTTTGGGAGGCATTAGTCCTATATCTTCTTGGCTTACTAGCTCTCTGAAATACAGTCACTTTACTTGCCTCAACACCTTATCTCTCAACTTACTGGCTTTCTTGCAGCAAGAAGTATAAGCTTTGGATTCAACAGCATCATAAGGGCTTAAAATATTTTCTGCAGAAGTAATATAGCCTTGAGTCTTATAAATTATCCCAAGGTAAATTTAATTTAGTCAATTAGTCTTTTCTAGATAAAGAAAAAAAATTGAGAGAAAGCCTCTATTGAGGACTCAGAGAATCTCCTGTGGGTCTATGGAAAGATCTACACCAAGTAATCAGAATATAGAACACTTTCAGTCCACTGTTTGTCCTCTGAACAATTTCTCCTTCCTTGCTTTTTCTATTGTCTTTTAAAGAAAAAAGATCAAAAGCAAAATTAATTGATGGATTATTATTTAAAATAAAGGAGTAAAATAGTAACAAGGGTATAGCAACAACCCCTCCAACTTGGTAAACAAAGTTGCCATAAGAATCCAACAAGAATCTTTATGGGAATTGGAAATAATTAAATAAAGTATATCACATCTTGAGTGTCAAATGAGGTTTAATTCAGAATTTATTCATAAGAGAAGATGATAGATAAAGCATTGAAGGCTAACTTCCTTGGCCAGAAAGAAACCAGGAACAGATTTTAGAGACTCATAAACCTAATGATAACAGCACTCACAGACTTGGCAAGCACCCTGGGACTACACTACATGGCTGATGGAAAGGAAAATCAAGTTGAGAATGGAAATGAGAAGAAGTAGAATCATTAGGAATAACAGTAATCGTTAACATACACTGAGCACTTACTAGGAACCAGGCACTGGGCTAAGGGCTTCATTTACATCATTTCATTCTCATATCACCTAACTTGTTTCCGTTTTTTTTTTTCCCCCTGAAAGCTTATTCTCTTGATGACTGAATGACGCTTTAAAATGTAAATATGAGCTTATCACCCCCTCAAAATCCTCCAAAGTCTTCTAATCACATCTTCCAAAGCCTTCTAATCACACAAGATGTAGTATATTTTATTTAAAGATTCCCAATTCCCATAAAGATTCTTGTTGGATTCTTACGGCAATTTTGTTTACCAAGTTGGAGTGGTTGTTGCCATACCCTTCTTTTCCTATTTTCTATGGCTTTACTCCTTTATTTTAAAGAATAATCTGTCAATTAATTTTGTTTTTGACATTTTTCTTTAAAAGACAATAGGAAAAACAAGGAAGGGGGAATTATTCTGAGAATAAGAACATTATAGGGAGAAGAAATAGCTTGAGCAAAGCAAAGGCATCAGATGCCTTACAGGCATGAATGATCCAGCCACCAGCTGACCTCAAGTTCATTTTCTAAAATTTCATAACCCTAGTGAGACTTCCACACTATCCTTTCTAAATTATCGCATTCATCTCTCTCTCTCTCTTTCTTTTTTTTTTTTTTTTTGTGAGACAAGGTCTCACTCTGTCACCTAGGCAGGAGTACAGAGGTGTGATCTTGGCTCACTGAAACCTCTGCCTCCTGAGCTCAAGCGATCCTCCCACTTCAACCTCCCAAGTAGCTGGGACCACAGGTGCACACCACCATGCCTGGATAATTTTTTGTGTGTTTTTTGTAGAGATTTGGTTTCACCATGTTGCTCAGGCTGGTCTCGAACTCCTGGGCTGAAAGCGATTCGCCTGCCTCAGCCTCCCAAAGTGCTGGGATTACAGGTGTGAGATCTCACGCTCTCATTCATCCCTTTTTCTATCCCCATACTCTACTTAACAGCACTTATCAGTACTTGAGATTATATTATATAAAATCAATTATTATTAATCATGGTACTTAAGTTCTGAAAAGTTTCTGTGAATACTGCATTAGCAAACACTGAACAATTACTCCTAAGAGAAATATAGGGTGAGGTTCCTATGAGTCTCTGGAGACAAAATGTTTGTCAACTGATCAATATATAACCTTGTTTTGTGTGTGTTTCTGTTGAAAGATGTGATTTAATACATATTGTTGATTCGTTAACATTGAACATATCGCCAACAGCACTATAACTCATACCAGAAAGCAGGTTATCTAGCATACATATTCTCTCTGTTTAAGGCATATCACAGCCTTGTTGAGATTAGTAACACTAGACAGCACTTCAGCACTACTCTCAGGGGCCAGTAGAAACAGCAAAATAAACAGAAAGCACAAAAATGTGAAAAATGTTGCACCAAGTAGAACACACAAAAAAGCCCACTTTACATTATGAGGGTTAAAACAAGAATGCAGAGAGCATGGCCTTGACTAATTTCAGCTAAGAATGTGTGCACAGAGTGACTCAAATTTTTTGCCATTCTGGGCCGATGTGTGAATGACCACAAAGTTGTTATAATTGTTAATTTTGGAGATTACAAATATACTTTAGCAAGTAGATAATTAGCAAGCATAGAATATGCAAATAATGAAGACTGGCTCTATGTATTCATCCATGTTGCATTATGTATCCCCCCTTCTTGATATCCAAGCAAGTTCTACAATAGCAAAGATGTTTTCTGGTTTGCTTTTTCTTCAGCATCTAGACCAGCACTGTCCACAATGTAATGTGTGTGCACCACAAATGTGAGCTACTTATGTAATTTTAAATGTTTCAGTAAAAACATTAAAAAAGAAACAAGAAATTAATTTTCATAGCTTATTAATTTGCCATAATAGATCCCAAATATTATTTGAACATCTAGTAAGTAACAAAGTATTAACATAAAATTTTACTTCCTTTATTTCAAATCTTTGAAATCCACATATATTTCATACTTAAACAGCACACTTCAATTTGGACTAGACACATTTTAGGTGCTCAATAGCTGCGTGTGGTTAGTGGCTTATCATATTAGACAGCACAGGTCTAGAAAAATGACGTACATATTAAGTCCCCAGTAAACATTGATGAGTGAATTCATTTATTAATTTCTTCTAAATCCCAGACACTGGGCTGAGAAGTTTACATCCTTTACATCACTTAATCCACACAATCACCCTTCTGTTAGCTATAACTATCCTCATTTTACACACTTAGTAATAGAGATGCACTAATAGAGATGCCCACAGCCACATAGAATTCCAGAACAAGGAAGGACTTGAATATCCAACCATCTGACCAAATCTGATGTCTCCAAATATGTCTTCATTAAAAGGTACTAATACAGTTTTACTTACACTATCCATTAAAATATTAATTGAAATATTTTTGACTGTGGGAGGGACTACATGGTTCTAGAAGAATTTCAAGTTTGGCCAAATACAGAGTGTATAACTTACTGTTTTTAAAACTAGATAATGCTAATGAACATGATTATTATATGCCTAAGTGGTATTGTCACCCAAGAGCCTATCTATCTGCTCTCTCCATAACCTACTGGAGACTAATTAGAAAGACAGTAGCAGTAGGCTTTGGGGCATGAAGCAACAGGCATCTTGCACTATTGCTGCTGACAACCTGAGATGCTTTGCATTATTGCAGGGAATGAGGTGGAAAAAGGCATTGTTTTCCTTGGAAACCACACGGTGCCCCCTCATTCTCCAAATCTGTGAAAGACCTTTCACTCTTTTTCCTTATCCATGAAACAAACATTACATTTTTACACAAATTTATGAAACAAAAAAATACCGCATGACATCTGGTGAATGGCAATGTAATAATCAATTCACAATATTTACCTTCTTATAATTCCAAAAACAACTCAGGGCAGCTTAATCAATTAATAAGAACAACCCATCACTGCTTAACACAAACAACTTATTTTCTCTGCTCCAATCCTGCTTGCACAAAAATCTGCAAGATTAATCAGAGTTAATTCATTAGAGAGCAAAAAATGGAGACAAAAGAAAGTTACTCAGTCAGAGCAGCCACCGAATAATAAAACTCATTTCGTTTCTGTTCAAATTGAAGAGCTCTTGGTATCAGACTAAAAATTGCAAATCATGTTTTCAATTTCCCTGAAGCCAGGCTCTGATTACAGCAAATGTTACACCACTGGATTTCCTCGGTTGGCAGAATGTTACACACTCAAGGAAAAAGTAACCAGGACACTTCAGTTCGTGAAGAGGGCTCCACACTCCAGGCCTCTGCCTCTAAAATAAGCAACATGCAACAGGAACTGCTACAGACCTTCAAGTGTGCTGCCTAAGTCATATTTTCCTACAGTGAAAGAGCTTTTAAATAGAAAAGACAATCAGCACTGTTTTCCTAATTCACATATTGTTTCTGTGTTGGGTTTTTGTTTTTGTTTTGCCTTAGTCTCTCCCTGAATGTGGAATTCCAAATAAATAAACCATATATGTCTACCAGATATCATCACCAAAGCAACTAGAGCTGAACCACAAGTTTGCATTCAAGTTTAAAATATTCTAACATGATGAGAAGAAATGGTCCATCTTCTCCCAGAAGATCATAATGTTTTAGGGAAATGTCTAAGAAACAAATGACTGGAGTTGCTGGTATTTCAATGCAAATGAGAGAGGTACGCATTTAGAAGTGGCAGTGCTGAGAAAAAATTAGTCTAACATAGATTTTATTTTGATTCCGTTGGTTTTGGAAAATTTCCCAGTATGAAACTATAAAACAAGTCCCATGAAAGTTGTTTCAAAAATTCAAATGTGTACAAGGTGGCAAAATATATGCTATAATGTGACCTGTAGTTCAATTGGCAATTTTAGTCCGGACACAGAAAATAGAGCAGAGCCCAACAGGGAAAGAAAACATTGTTCCTTTGCAGGTCAGATAGCATGGTTGGAGGCCATAGGGAGGCCTAGAAGAGAAATGAAAATAGACAGCTCTGGAAGGATCAGCATTCCAAACCTGCACCAGCCTTGGCTGCAGTCCCTAGCTAAATTGGCTACATGTCACAGTGCCCAATCTGCATTTCCTTATAGGAGATGATGTTGATGATATCCCTCATTTAACAATGTGTGTTCTGATATTCCTCACAAGACCTTCTGTAATATCTTGCCTAAGTTCTCTCTATCAAAGTTATTGTGATCACCATGCATATAGCTGAGGTTTGAGAAGCTATGCTGTGAATGTAAAATATACTTCCTTCAGAGAAAGACTTTCCTTCGTTATTCACTCATTCATTTACTAAACACATATTTATTGATGTGCCTTCCATGTGCCAGTTACTGTTGAAGGGTCAGGCATACAGAAATTTATGTCACAAACACAGCTCTTGACATTCTGGCACTTCCTTTCTTGATGGAGAAGACAGATATTAAATAAGACAACATGTAAATAATATAATTCCAGACAATGAAACACCAGGGTCAAGAATCAGATCCAGGCAGGCAGTAGTGCAGCTCAGACTGGTTAACTCTTTCGAATTCCCTAGAAGCCTTGCGGTCTCCCAACTTGCTCTAGCATGGATTAGGTCTCATTGAGCTAACTTATACAGAGTATCCTGAATGTCGCTGCCAACCCTACGAAAGAGCTGACACAAAGTAGCAATAAAAGGCAGGGCAAAACTGATGACAGTATGATCAGGGAAGGAGACAGGGTGACCAGGAATCATGCTAAGAAAATAGACAGTGGTGTTGTAGAGAGTGGAGGTTGTATTCTAAGTAGGGAGGTCAAGGAGGGCTTCTGAGGTATTGATACTTGAGAACAGAAGTCTCATGGTGCAAAACTCTGGAGGAAAACTGATAGAGGCAGAAGAATCCTGAGCCCAGATACAGTTTCAGGTAGTCAAGGAACTGTAAGAAAGTCGAGGAGTTTAAATTATGATGAGCAAGGAGAATCAGCAAAAGAAGACGAGATCAGAAGGCAGATCACATAGGATCTTGTACACCATGGTAAGAAGTGGGGTGTTAATTTTAAATGTAGTGGAATGCCTTGGAGGGCATTAAATTGGAGCAAGTTGATGTGAATCAAAATGGTTAAACTCTTCATATGAAGATGGCACAAAAAGAGGACATAACCAGCAATCATTTCTCTGTTGTAAGTTGACATCAGCCCTGGAAGTAGAGAAAATTAGAGCAGGGAGCAGGCAGATTATGCAAAAAGGCGCTGTAGAAAAGATTTGAGAATTATCTGAAGCCAGTGACCTAGGTCAAGTGATAGAGCAGTATTATGGAACAGACACGCTTTTTCAAATATGTAGCACTCAGGGAAGATAACAGACTATCAACATGTCATGAAGTCTGCTGGGTCTTGTCAAACCTCCTGGCCATTGCTCACTCTTGCTGCTTTTTGTGGGAAGAAATACCACCTCCGGAAAAGACTAGAAAAACATCTTTAGTAACTAGGATAAGTTGGGATCAGAAACTGAAATGTTTAGACTGAAAGGTGTTGATTCTCCGGTTACCTTCTGTAGTAGCTAGGATGGAGTTTCCTTGGACCTTCCTTCAAGAGATACTGCTGCAAGTTTCTCTCCTGCTGCAGTCCTTCAGGGTCCCCTGCAGAGACCCCTCTCTCTCACCTACTGTCCCCAGGTAACCCCCAGCCAATGACATGCATGGTAGAGGTACTGAGACCTGCCAATTTCTACCCAATGTAAGACTCCTCTAATGGGTACTTTCTGCTCTAGAGAAACTGCCCAGTGGCTGGCCAAAATGCTCTCAGACCTGGCACCACAGCCTGAACTCCTTTCTACCCAATTCTTCTCCCATCACCCTTTCCTTTCACAGGATTCAGATCTGAATTGCCCTGTAAAGGTTTTTCCTACTCCTGTTGCTGCTCCTCTTTATCTTTCATGGACAAAACTTATAGTAAATCTCTCATATCCCTAACTCCATCTTGGCATCTGCTTCTCAGAGAACCTGACATGACACAGAAATTGACATGCTTCCACTAAAAGTTGGAAGTGGAATGTGAATTGCAAGCAGAAACATGGCCTTGTGGTGAAGAGCCCACATGCCCTGTCTTTTGTCCCAAAATTTTGACACAATTATTCATACTAATAGGATAGAGGCACAAAGCCAAATGTTCTAGGAGCTATAGGAGCTCTTAGAAAACATGTTTGATACATTCAAGGGGATATGAGAAAGAGGGGCCTCTTAGGGAAAGAATGAATTCATAAGAAGAGAAAGGCTTAAGATGAAAACAATTGTGAAAAAGGAACTGAATACAATAAGAAAATAATATGAAAATCCCCCAAATACAGCAACAAATTTAAAGTCAGCATTGGTGGCAATCAAAAAACAAAACATTAAAGCTGGAAAACTGCATTAAATGATGTTAACAACCAAATTAATAGATAAAATAAAATAAGAGGAAAAACAAAGAAGCCAACGTATAAATCATGAATATTACTAAAGACCAAATATGAGAAATGGAAATGTAATAATAGTAAATAAGGAAATCTTTGCTGAACTGAATGGAAGTCTGTGTAGGTACAATGAAAACTTTCATTGTGTTCCATGGAAAATTAATTTTAAAATACATATATTATAGCAATTTTAATTTCAAGGATAAAGAAAAAAGGTTAACAATCACCCAACCAAGGGGGAAAATGAGAGATTTACCTACAAAGCACAAAAATTAGGCTGGCCTCAACATATGTGGTAGTTAATCACCATACAAAATATAATTACTTTTACTGGTAATTAAATAAATTTGTAGCAAGTAGCAAAGTTTTATGTTTCCTTATGTTTTTAATGATGGAAAGGAATATGTTAAGTATTTTCAAAACTGCTCTTGAAAGTAGATTTTGTGACAAAATATTTTAGATTAATTTGGTTTCATTCATCAACATTTCACTTAATAATTCTACTTCTGGCAATCACATCTAATGAAATAATGTGATATACAAACAAATATTTAGGCATAAAGATGTTCATTAACTTGTTCTAGTAAAAATGGAAGCAATGTCAACATCCAAAATAAAGAAAACTTTAAATAAATGATAATACATGATTACAATGGAATACTTTGCAGCTTTTAAAATAATATTCATAAGAAATTTAAATAATAAGGAAATGTTTTAATATTATAATCTAATGATAAGAGAGCAAGCGGGATGTAAAGCTATCTAGCTATCTATGTACAGGCCTACTTCAGAGATATAGTTAATTGAGTGCCAACCCACTGAAATAAGGCAAATATTACAATAAAGTAAATCGTGCAAACTTTTTGGTTTCCCAGTGCATCTGAAAGTTGTGTTTACACTATACAATAGTCTATTAACTGTGCAATTATGTCTAAAACAACAATGTAAATATCTTAATTTAAAAATACTTTATTGCTAGAAATTGCTAAAGATCATCTGAGCCTTCAGAAAGTCATAAACTTTTGGCTGGTGGAGGGTCTTGTCTTGATGTTGATGGCTGCTGACTGATCAGGGCGGTGGTTACTGAAGGCTGGGGTAGCTGTGGCAATTTCTTAAAATACGACAATAAAGTTTGCTGCATCTATTGACTCTTCCTTTCATGAAAGATTTCTCTGTAGCTTGTGAGGCTGTTTGATAGCATTTTACCCACAGTAGAACTTCTCTCAAAATGGAGTCAATCCTCTCAAACTCTGCCATTGCTTTTTCAACAAAGGTTATATAATATTCTAAAGCCTTTTTTGTCATTTTAACAATGTTCATGGCATCTTCGCCCAGAGTAGATACTATTTCAAGAAACTGCTTCCTTTGCTCATCCATAAGAAGCAACCCCTCATCTGTTGAAGTTTTGTCATAAGATTACAGCAATGCAATCACATCTTCAGGCTCTACTACTAATTCTAGTTATCTTACTATTTCTGCCATATCTGCAGTTACTTCCCCATCTTATGCCCCTCAAAATCATCCATGATGGTTGGAACCAACTTCTTCTAAACTCCTGTTAATGTTGATATTTTGACTTCCTCTCGTGAATGTTCTGAATGGCAACTAGAATGGTGAATAATTTCCCGAAGATTTTGAAGGTACTTTGCCCAGATCAAACAGAGGAATCACTCGCTATGGAAACTACAGGTTTACAAATTGTATTTCTTAAATAAGAGAAACTGAATGTCAAAATTACTTCTTAATCCATGGACTGAAGAATGGATGTTCTGTTAGAAGGCATAAAACAGCTTTAATCTCCTTGTACCTCTCCATCAGAGCTCTTGTTTGACTAGGTGCCTTGTTAATGAGCAATAATATTTTGATAGGTATCTTTTTTCCTGAGTAGTAGGTCTCAACAGTATGCTTAAAATATTCAGTAACCCACCCTATGAACAGGTGTGCTGTCACCCACACTTTGTTGTTCCATTTATTGAGCATAGGCAGAGTAAATTATCACATAATTCTAAAGAGCCCTGGGATATTCAGAATGGTAAATGAGCACTGACTTCAACTTAAAGTCACCAGCTGCATTAGTCCTTAACAAGTGAATCGGCCTGTCCTTGGAAGCTTTGAAGCAAACCAGTGACTTCTCCTCTCCAGCTATAAAAGCATTGCATGGCATCTTCTCCCAATAGAAGGCTGTTTTATATACACTGAAAGTCTGGTTTTTAGTGTAGCCACCTTCACCCATGATCTTAACTAGATCTTCTGATAACTTGACTGCAGCTTCTACGTTACCTCTTGCTATTTCACTGGGTACTTTTGTGTTATAGAGATGGCTTCTTTTTTTAATATTCATAAACTAACCCCTACTAGCTTCCAATTTTTCTTCTGCAGCTTCCTTACCTCTCTCAGCCTTCACAGAATTCAAGAGAGTTGGATTCTTGCTCTAGATTAGGCTTTGGCTTAAGAAAATGTGGCTGGTTTGATTTTCTATCCAGACACTCAAACTTCTCCATATCAGCAATAAAGTTGTTTTGCTTTATTATAAGTTCTTGTGTTCACTGAAATAGCACTTTTAATTTCCTTCAAGGACTCTACCTTTGTATTCACAACTTGATTATTTGGCACAAGAGACCTAGCTTTTGCCTGTCTCAGCTTTTGACATATCTTGCTCACTAAGCTTGCTCATCTCTAGCTTTTGATTTATAGTGCAAGACATGTGACTCTTCCTTTCACTTGAACACTTAGAGTTCATGATAAGGTTATTAATCGGCCTCATTTCAATATTGTTATGTCTTGGGGAATAGGAAGGCCCAAGGGATGATGGAGAAGTCAGAACACATACAACATTAATCAATTAAGTTTGCAACTTTATATGGACATGGTTTGTGGTGTCCCAAAACACTTACAATAGTAACGTCAAAGATCACTGGTCATAGATCACCATAACAGAGATAAAAATAATGAAAAAGTTTGAAACATTCCAAGAATTACCCGAATGTAACACGGACACAAAGTGAGCAAGTGCTGTTGGAAAAATGGTGCTAGTAGACTCGCCCATTGCGAGGTTGCCATAAACCTTTGAGCTGTAAAAATTACAATATCTATGAGGTGCAATAAAGTGAAGTACAATATAACTTGATGTGCCTACATATGTAAGGATATTTGTGAGTGGGTAAGTACATACATATTTTATCAGTGATCATTAATCTTAATCACAGAAAAGTGTACATCAGAATGTTATCCGGCATAGGAACAATAACTTTTTTGTTTCCACATTCTTATGCTTTTCTGTACTCTCGAATTCTACTTCTAAAATAAGAATGTGCTCATTTCATCATCAAAATTTTAAATTTTGTACTTATTTGTTTTTTTAAGGTCCTTGGATATTTCAGAAAAGATAATACTGAAGTAGAATTTTCAAAATTATAAGGTAGAGGTTGAATCTAGTGACCTGTGAGTTAGATTTAGACTACAGATCTGTTTTCGTTTCATTCATGGTGTGTTTTTTTGTAAGTTGATTTTGTTCCCAATATTGAAATGTAGAAAAATTTTTTATAAAAATCCAGATATCTGTCCTTTCTAGAAAAATGAGAATATCTCATGATGCTTGGCCTGAATGCCCACAGGGCAGCCATCACTGCTGAGTAGCAGCTGGTCCCTTTAAATGGGGCATGAGCTTGTCTGACCCAGTCTGTTTTCCTCATTCATGTTACGGGCCCTGACCTTCATAAGCTTTTGACTTTGCTAGGAATGCTTTGGAATTGTAAAGCATTATCAGCACCACTGTATTCTACATAGTGAATGCCACCTCCTGGCCCTTGACTACCAAGCTCAGCTGTCTGACAACCTGGAGTGGAGCACATTCACTGCCATGAGGGCTTTGCGTGTAACAGGTGCATACTCCTCATCTCAAGACTTCCAAGCTGCTCTACTGTCTGTCTCTCTTCTCCAATGTCAGTGGTTGTTACATATCATCAACATAACCAGTCCTAATCGGTGGCTAAGTCACTCCATCATGGCTGGATTCCATTACTCTTTGCTTCCATTTCTTTACAATGTTTCATTTTTTGTTTCTTAAGCTTCCAATTTCTTCTGAAGTGCTTTTTGATTTTTATGTAGACTGGCTTTTATAGAGCATCCCAGCCCATTAAAGCATTTTTCCTTCATATTAAACTGTCCAGTTACACTTTATTTATTTAGTGTACTGGACTATAAAGTGTACTATTTACACTTTATTCATCAAATAGTAACAGCATAGTGTTAGGACATAGCAGTGGAAAGACAGACAAGCCCCTGCTGTCCCCACCTCTGGTGCAGTTACATTTTATGGGAAAGGAAGACAGACAACTAAGAAGTGAACAAATTAAATAATTTCAGAGTGATACATATGCTATGAAAATAAAACAGTGTGATATAAACTAAAGACTATTTTATATTAAATGGATAAGGAAGGTCTCTCTGAGATTGGGTCTGAGTCGAATGACAAAAAGCAACAAGTCATTGGAAGACCTGGAAGGAGAACATTGCAAGATGAGAGAAGAGCCAGTATGAAGGCAGTAAACTGGGTGCTTGACTAAAAGCCAAAAAGAGAAACAGAAAGAGGTTGCTGTGGCTGAATCACCATGAAAGAGGAGGGGAGGAAGAGATGAGGCCAGTCAGCTGGGTAGGGCCAGTTCAAGAAGGTGGAGCCTTGCAGGTACTGTTAAGATATTTAGATTTTTCTTCTGAATGCAAGGGGAAGCCATTGGAGAGTTTGCAGAGAGGCCATTTTGGAGGCTGTAGCGATTGCTCCAGTGAGAAATGATGATGTTTTGGACCAAGGTGGTATTAATGGAATTCTTAAGATTAATGGGATTCTGAATCTTTAGATTTTTATCAAGTATAGTCATTTTCCCCTGAGTCTTCAAATGCTATTTACTCACTACCAACGAGATTTTTTTTTTCTTAGCTATTAGTCTAGAAGTTGGGAAAGTTATGAAAGGCTGCATTTTGAAGAGCTTATGTTTCACTGTACTTGAGGGAATAAATTACTGCATTTCCTTATCTCTGAGATGCCATTTATTGAAGATGAGCCATTATTTTATGTACTACTAAGAAAAAATGTTACCAGTTAAACTATAATACAAGGCTTGCTGATTATACAAAAATTTTGTTTCACATTTATTGAAAGGATCCTTTTAGCATTATTTAGACGTAGGTTTATTTTTCACATTTCTGTTTTCACTTTTCTCCACATGCACTAAATTTTAATTGCAAAGCTAAAGTCCACTGTAATCTTTTTGGAGACATTAGCAATGGCAATTAAAATCAGCATGTGTGATATCAATAATGCAAATAACTCAATTGAAGTGGCTATGAAAATATGTAAATCTATTTCCGCATTCATGCACTTAAAGGCAATGATAGCCCATGCTAACTGCCCACCCCCCCCGACCAACAAGGATTGGAAAACACTTTTATTTGTAAGACACATCCTGATGTTGAAGATGTTAAAATGTAACTAAAATATGCATCTTATGATTGATGATGCAGTAGTAGTAGAAAATTTTCTTAATAAACAGAAATACAAATAGGGCTGAGATTGAGTCTCTTGATTTGTTGCTGCTTCACTCTGCAATTTATCTTTCCAATAATCATAAAACTTGCATCTACCAAAAATTTCAAAAACACACCCACCCACAGACATAGTTGCATCATATTATGTACATACTTATACACATATATTCACATAATAATTTAAAGTGTTCTAAAAATGTGAGGATAGATTGAAAAAATAAATTTCCTAGCCGGGCGTGGTGACTCACACTTGTAATCTCAGCACTTTGGGAGGCTGAGGCGGGTGGATGGCCTGAGGACGGTAGTTTGAGACCAGCCTGGCCAACATAGTGAAATACAAAAAAATACAAAAAAATAGCTGGGCATCATGGTGGGCTAGCTGTAATTTCAGCTACTAGGGATGCTGAGGCAGGAGAATCACTTGAACCCAGGACACAGAGATTGTAGTGAGCTGAGATCACACCATTACACTCCAGCCTGGGCGACAGAGCAAGACTTCAACTCAAAAAAAAGAAAGAAAAAAGAAATTTCCCTTCTTCCTCTCTTAGTGCAATAGCCAGTTGAGCCCCCACTTCAATGTTTCACTCCATCATTTATCTGCTCTGGTTCCCAGGGCAGTTTTCTCTCTGGGATTGAGAGGATTATGGTTAAAATTTTTTTTATTAAGAAACAATTCTGTCACTAGGAGCCCAAGCAAGATTTTTGTTTGCTTGTTTTAAGGGAGCTTCCTCCAAAAAATGCTAGACATAATAAGAAGAAAGTTTTCCTTGATAGCTAAAGAGAAGTTCACTGAAAAAAGGAGTCCTATCTGCTGTCAGCACAAAGCTCTTTAATGTATATGGGAATATTGTTGTAAATTAAATTACATCCCTGAAAAAGATACATTCAAATCCTGACCCCCGTACCTGTGACCATGACCTATTTTGGAAATAGTGTCTGCAGATGTAATAAAATTAAGATGAGGCCATACTAGATTAAGGTGGATCTTGATTCAATGACTCCTGCAGTTGAGTTTGGCCACAGAACCAGGGAGAAGGCCATGTGACTAGAGAGGCAGAGAAAGGAGTGAGGCATTTACTAATCAAGGAGCACAAAGGATGGTCAGCACCCACCAGAAGCCAAAAGTCAAGGGAGGATTTGCCCAGAACCTTCAGAGGAAGCATGCCCCTACTGAAACCTTGATTTTGGATTTCTAGCCCTCAAAACTATGAGACAGCAATTTTCTGTTGTTTTAAGCCATCTGAATTTGTGGTAGTTTGTTAAGGTAGCCCTAGGAAATTAATACAGACTGTAAAGAAAGCTCTTTGCACCCAGATGAGAAGCCCAGCTGGAGCTCTGGTAGCACGGACCGCAGCCCTTCCCATGTGGTCCAGAGGAGTTGGCAGCCATTGAGGGCAGTCATCCTAGAGGAGCAAAGCTACTACATGCACTGGAGCACAAGACTTGCAGAATGACGGGAGGCCGCTTTAATCACGTAATGGGTGACTTGCTACTCCTCTCCTTTCAGAACTGACCTGAAACGGCCTCTCCCCAAAGACAACTTCATGAACTACCTAATCTAAGTTATATTCCCCACTTTCTGAATTACTGGCCATTTTTGCACCTGACTTTTTACTTAGGGAGTTCGAAATTGTAACTTTTTTTTTCTTTTTCCTCTTCTAGACTGAATTCCATGAGAGTCTAGTCCACCATAGATCTCTAACACAAAGAAAAATGTCTGATAATTGCCTGTACTCACAAAGTATTTCTTGAGTGAATGAAGGCACCCATGCTTTGGGAGGATCTATCTGGAAGAGACAAAAGGAAGGATCACTCTTTAGCCCTGTGTCTTGGAAGGCAAAGTTCTGCTCGTTCACAATGTAATGGAGCCTAGAGAACATGCTGATCAGGTCCTGACTGCTTGGACTATTCCTGAAGTCCCTGGAGTTCACACTAATCTGACCCAAATCCTTTAGAAAGACACATACAAAGTGGATTGTGTTTAGCAGCGGGTGCTAAGGGGAGACAGAATAGTGCCACGGAATGCCACAAAAAAAGGAAAATCTTTTGAGAACTAAAACATTTGGTACTATAATAATTATCTTCAACTGTAAAAGGCATAAATGTAGAGAATACAGTTGTTTCGATATTTTTTTCCTGTTTCCTCGGAGGGCAAAACAGATATCAATGAGTAGAATTTATAAGAAAGCAAAGTTTGGAGGAATTTTCAAGCAGCTAGGTGCATGTAGATAATAAAGTTTGTATCATTAGTTATATTTCAGTTGCAGCTAAATAGTCTTTTATCAAGGGTAATATTAAAAAAAGATACAAATGTCTAATGAGAGTGAGATGGAGACTAGTTGGATTAAATAGTTGCAGAAATCCCTTCCAATCATGCAAATTTATGCCTGTATGAAACTGGATACATAAAGCTTAAGTATATTTAGGTTATTTTACTTAAAAGTACGAATAAAATCTGAGTGAGGTTTTTTTTTGTTTGTTTGTTTGGGTTTTTTTTTTTTTTTTTTTACTTTTATCACATTGTTTTCAAAGTATTGGGAGTTTAGTACTAGCATTGTTTTTTTTTTAGTACTTTTCTATACCTCCACTTATAAAATTTGATTACTTGCCTCTGCTAACACAATTTTAATAGAGTTCTTTTGCACCGTGCTGCTTTATTGTCAAACATATTATGAGATACTTACAAAGCACAAAGTGCTTCAGGTTCATTTTAGAGGACACATTGAGGTCAGGAAGTAATCCACTTAATAAATGAAGCCTCACTGTAGTTTAATGACTTACAAATGTGGCTTAGCAAGTCTTAAGTGGGGCAGGGATTACAATATGTGTCTGCAGATCTGCTCCACAACACAACCATTCTTTGCTTGGAAAGGAGGGAGTTTGGTTCCTGACTTGCCAATTTCAGGAGCTTACCACAGTGATAAAGTCTCAGGGAAGAATGGCAGGAAATTTTAATTTATCCATTTTAAGAGAGCACATCTGGAGGATACTAAAAGTAAATCTGTCACTTGGCAAAATAAGGAAATCAAGATGTTCTGAGAAATGATGACATTTCATCTAATGCAAACCAAAATTACAGAATAAAAATGATGAATATCTTAATTATCTTGAAATGGAGAACACAATGAATTGTAGGAAAATAATAGATTGAAGATACATTCTTGTTTACATCCACATTATATTTCTTGGATGATGTGCCATTTATATAACCACACATTGGTTGCTGGAGACAACATTATAGAAATAGGTTTAATATTACCTGGAATTTTGACATCTAAGATTGGCTACAAACACAAATCATCATTGGGCTTTCTCATGTCTCAATTTCCATTTAATTGGGAAGGGACTTAACTCATCTTCACAAACCTGTGACTGCAATTGAATATATAAGTAATTGTATGGCGTATGAGGTGCACAGTGCTTTATTAATGGGGAGAGAAAATGGGGGTAGGCAATGGAGGGTCATAGAAATAAAAGTTGTAAAAAGCCATCTACAAAGTTTACTCTTATCAAAAATTTGATTCATGAATCATATCCTGGAGGTTTTTTTTTCAAACAAAAGTTCCCCTGGTTATATACTGATTTGGATTTTTTTAAGTGCTGTCAATATGGAATCATGTCCCTAACAGAGACAGCCCCTCAGTGCTGCCCTGAACAGCCACCAGGAAACAATTTTGATGCCACTCCTACCCATCAGCTAACCCACAGCATCCATTATCTGATTAGTACATTTCAAACAAAATCAAACCTTGGTAATTCTGTCAAAATGATTTATCACATAGAAATGATGCTGAACCTACATGAGGTATTTTCATTGTCCCACAGCAATGCAGGTCTGCAACAGTTACCACAGCTTTCTAGTAATGATCACAGCAGGCCCATGTCAGTGGTACACAAAAGGTTATTTTGTTGTCGTCAATTGCTAAGTGAGTTTCTTAGCTACTTATGGTTCTCTAGGGCCGCACAGTAAATCTTGGAGGTTGAAGCCATAGCTGATAAGACTGCTGAGTCATATTTGTGTTTATTTCAAAAGCAATTATAATGATTTATGCTTAGGAAGAAAATATAATAAAGGGAGACTCTCCCAGTTCTCCATCTCCTCACAACCATAAATTTTAATTGCCTGTTTTTTTAATTCAAAATGCAATCAAAGAACCTACGTATTTTCTCAAAGCTGAGGGCACATATCAGAATCTAAAATAACATGTTAAAATATTTGCCGAGGCAGATCTTTGTTCTAAATACACAATTCAATAATGTGATTAGGTCAAGTTAATTAGCTAACCAGCAGCTCAGAAACAAAACCTTTAGTTGTCAAGTAGATTCTTCTTATGTGAATACTAAGCTATTGGAGCTATTTAAATTTTTGTTTAGAAATTCAAAATGGTTATTTTAAAGCTTCCACTTTGCTTGAGCCATTTATACTTGGGATAGCAGAGAAATATTAAAATCATATTTTAAAAATATGGTTGATTCATTCAGAGAATAATTATTGAGTGACAGATACAGAAATTTTTCTCCTTATAGTATTAACAATGAAAATGTAAACACCTTTGGGGTACTCACAATCTAAATACAACAGACATGAGAAACTCTAGAATAGAGGTCTGTCCATTGTCCCACAGGAGCATAGCATTATAAATGAAAAAGAAAAATGTTGAATATAGGCTGCAAATGGAAGGAACTAGCCCTAAGCCTCCATCTGAAGCAAAGGTACCTCTATGTACCTCCTATTCCAAGAACTCTTAGTGTTCATTGGTCTAACTCCTGGGTATTAGAAATTAGAAAAAAAAGGAAAAAAAATTGCATTAAAATTCAAAAACTAAGAATATTTCTCAGCTTAGTTTTGAAAACAGAAAGATGATATTTTGAAAAGTTAAAGCGAAAAGCACTATAAATTTTGAAACAATAAGAGGAAGATTTCGGAACATTTACCTAGATAATTTGGAGGAGTTAATCTGTTTTTGAAAAATGTGATTTTAGCTATTCAACAGTAAAAATACTTATTGTTCTCAGTCCTCTGGAAAATACAAACTTATGACATAGTTTTTCAGTGCATAGAACGTATTATCTCACTGAATTCTGATGACAGCACAGAATGCAAGGAAAGTGATGTATCACTCAGTTCTAAACTGTTGACTAAGATGTCTGGCTTTATCTCTCTTTTCTTTCAAAAAAAATCATATTACAATGATATAACAAATACTCAGCAATCCTGTCAAACTGTGAAATGTGTCCTCAGCACGTGAGAACAGAAAGATGTTTCTGATGAGAGTGAACTGATGGAGAAAGGCAATAGTGCTGAATCATTAAGTAATCCTAAGTTTAAAGGCAATGGGGCCTAAAAGAGTAGTTTTCTTGTTGGCTGGGCCAATGTATCCAGAAGCTGACTCTCAGCAGCTGGCCTTCAGCTAAGACCACATTTAGAGCCTATACAATGGGAGCCCGGGTATAGGGAATCAGGATTGCACCACAGGGGACTTCGTGCAACCATAAGGACATTGGGAAGAGAGAGACAGGATTGTGCCTCAGGCGACTTAGTGCAGCCATAGGACATAAAGGTCCTGCACTTAGAAAATACATAACAAGTATTCCCTGGCTAACCTGGCCATGCTTTTGCTACATGCACACACATGTACACACACATGCACACATATAGACAAGGAGTGAAGTCTCTTGTTGAATCTGTGTTCATTTCCAGGGAAACATAAACTTTCCTTTGAATACTGAAATATTCTGCTGCCAACAGCAGTCCAAAATATCAACTATAGGTAGAAAAGACTAACAAATATTCAGCAATCGTTTCAGCAAACGCAAAGACATGAAAGAAAGCTAACAAAATCCATAAACAAAAGAACTAATGCCCTAAAGCAACCAAGGAGCATTTGAAAGTCAGCAAAACCAGTAACTTCTGAAAGATTCAAAAGGTTAATTCATCCATTAAGAATAAGGCTGCTAAGAGAAAGAAATTATTAAAATGACCAATAAGTGGGAAAAATAGAAATGAAACACAGTTGAAAAATCAACCCTAGATATTGCCCCAGAATGTTATGCAAATAAATAGAAAAAAAAAAGCTAAATCATCATAAATATGAAAGAACAGTTAGAAGATGATGCATGGAGTATAGGTCTAAGAATTCCAATGTCCATCAACCAGGTGCTTCTATGAAGGGATTGGGAGGAAAGGGAGAGAGATAGGGGAGAGGGAGAGGGAGAGGAAGACAGGGGAGAGGGAGAGAGAGAGGGGGAGAGAAAGCAAGAGAGAGAAAGAGGGAGAGGGAAGAAAGAAAGAAAGAAAGAAAGAAAGAAAGAAAGAAAGAAAGAAAGA
>NW_012113475.1:1044890-1054720 GCF_000951035.1 Colobus angolensis palliatus | reverse complement strand
AGAAAGAAAGAAAGAAAGAAAGAAAGAAAGAAAGAAAGAAAGAAAGAAAGAAAGAAAGAAAGAAAGAAAGAAAGAAAGAAAAGAAGAAAGAAAGAAGAAAAATAAGAACATATGTATTAAACTGTCCTATTCTTCCAAAAATACTCTAGAGGTCTATGGTTTTCATGGCTCCAACTACTGTGGTCAATTTTAGACTATCAAGTCAATTCTAAAATATATATAGGAGAATAAAGGACAAGGAAAATAGGAAATGTTGAAGAAAATCAAAATATGGGCTTCTCTTTTCAGATATCAAGTCAAGGTGGAGCAATTAAGATAATTGTGGTCTAGGACAAGGAAAGACAAACGGTGCTGTGGAACCTGGAAGAGAGCCCAGAAGGCATTTAGGAAAGCTTGATGAATAACTAAAGTGGTACAAATCCATGGGGAAGGAATGAGCTAGTCAATAAATGGTGCTGGGGTTAGCCAGATGGGACTCTACCTCACTTTTTACACAGATAAAAGCATTCACATGTGAATTAAAAACTTAAATGTAAAAATCAAAACTTTAAACTAGTGAGTTCAGAAAATATTTGTAATGAGGATATTTTTTAAAATTAGAAGGTATATATGCTCTAGGAGTGAGTGAAAATTGGTTCCACCTCTTTGAAGAGCAATCTGGCCATATTTATTTAATGTCTATTATTAATGATTTCCATGGAATGTGTGCATATACCCAGCAATTCTATGTCTAGATATTTAGCCTAGGAAACCTAAAATGTACTCTCAAGAAGACATAACAGGGTTATTTAAACAACCAAATACTAAATAAAATGAAACAAAGTTTAAAACTGAAACCTCAATCAAGAGGAGCATAAATAAATGATGGCAAATTTCAATCAAGTTCATATTGTGGTTTAATACCTCAAATACTATATAATAGGTATAAAAACAAGCTGTAAAAACAAGCTGGAGCTACTTAAAGCAACAAAAATAAATCTCAAAAAAAAGCAAACTGCAAAATTCTGTAATAGTATAATACCACTTCTTAAAGTATAAAAATACACAAAACAGGCCAGGTGCAGTGGCTCACACCTATAATCCCAGCACTTTGCGAGACCAAGGCGGACAGATCATAAGGTCAGGAGTTTGAGACCAGCCTGGCCAACATAGTGAAACCCCGTCTCTACTAAAAATACAAAAAATTAGCTGGGCGTGGTAGTGGGCGCCTCTAATCCCAGCTACTTAGGAGGCTGAGGCAGGAGAATCACTTGAAATCGGGAGGTGGAGGTTGCTGAGTCAAGGTTGTGTCAGTGCACTCCAGCCCGGGGGACAGTACGAGACTCTATATCAAAAAAAAACAAAAAAACAAAAACGACAACAACAAAACACAAAACAACGTCGTGTGTGTGTGTGTTTCAAAATACTTAAAACGGCGTGGGAAATAAAGCACAGCACTGCATGGTGACAGGGCGTGGGTAAGGCAGTAGGACCAGGGAGAGTTACACAGAGGCTTCAACTATGTCTACTTTTTTTTCACATGTGTAAGAAATATGGCAAAAATCTCAAGATTTTATAAACCTGTTACCTAATTACTCAAGTCTGTCTTTTATTTTCTCCACATTTTTCTGTATGTTTAAAATGTTTCATAATAGTCAAATACTTCACAAGTAACAAATACTAAGTACAATATGATTTTAAAATAAACAGCAAATACATCTGTAAAATGTGTAGTTAATTCCAAATAAGGGTTAATGCAAGATATTTTAAAAATTATTTACAATCTGAAGAGTCTAAGTGCCTTTCCTAGAGACACACAGCTGATAAATGGCAGAGCCACAATTTAAACTGAACTTCTCACCGAGGACCTCTCTCCTCTGCTTTAAATACTAGAACAAAACATAGGAGCTAATTTAGAATACTGGTTGTGGAGGACATCTTAAATAAGATATAATTCCCCAAAATCATAAAACCAAGCAACACAAATACAATTATAAAATGCAAATAAATCATGGCAAAATACTTGCAACATATATTCTAAAAGAATTAATATTTAGAATACCTAAGGAGATTCAACTCAAAGAAAAAGATGACACAATGAGAAAGCAAAACATATGTAGAAGCAATTGACTTTTTTAAAATACCAAGAGACAAAAAAGGAGGAAATACTTCAAAATAAAAAATAATAAAAATAAATAACAAATAATTAAACAATATTAGAGTGGAAGATTTTGAACTGTGGCTCCATGCACTGCTGGCCAGAGTGTGGGGAAACACTTTCGTATATCATGGTTGAGACTTCAAAGCTGTAGGGTAATTTGGCAGGATCTTTCAAAACCATAAATGTGCAAATCTTATGTAATTCTAAAACAGTTTTCCTACATAAACTCAAAGCTGTATGTATAGTATTGTTTGAAATAATGAAAAATTGGAAGTATACAAATTACTCATCAATGGAAAATGGCTAAAGTGTAGAGTACTCACACTGTGGAATATAGTGCAGTTATATACAGTTGTAGATACTCTCTCTATATAGTTATAATGACCTTTTGGTCAATGAGGAACCACATGTGCAATGGTGCACTCATTAGATTATAATGGAGCTGAAAAATTCCTAACACCTAGTGACATTGTAGCCATCGTAACATTGTAGCACAAGGCATTAGTCATTTGTTTGTGATAATGCTGGTGTAAACAAACCTACTGCAATGTCAATCATATAAAAGTATAGCAGTATAGTTATGTACAGTATATAGTGCTTGATAATGATAATAGATGACTGTGTCACTGGTTTCTGTGTTTACTATACTACTCATTTTATTGTTATTTTAGCGTGTGTTTTACTCCTACTTACTTATGGTTAACTGTAGCAGAGCCTTAGGCAGGCTCTTCAGGAGGTGTCCAGAGGAAGGCACTGTTATCACAGGAGATGACAGCTCCATGGGTGTTATCATCCCTGAGGACCTTCTGGTGGGACAAGATGTGGTGGTGGATGACAGCGACATTGATGATTCTGACCCTGTGTAGGCATAGGCCTGAACACATTAGTGTGTGTTTATGTTTTAGTTTTTAGAGAAAAAAATTTTAAGGTTAAAAAATTTTTAAAGTGAAGAAAAAAGTATTTTGGACAGTTGTACAATATGTTCACGGTTTTTTGTTTTTTGTTTTTGTTTTTCTTTTTTGAGAGGGAGTCTCGCTCTGTCGCCCAGGCTGGAGTGCAGTGGCGCCATCTCGGCTCACTGCAAGCTCCGCCTCCCGGGTTCACGCCATTCTCCTGCCTCAGCCTCCCGAGTAGCTGGAACTACAGGCGCCCGCCACCACGCCCGGCTGTTTTTTATTTTTAGTAGAGACAGGGTTTCACTGTGTTAGCCAGGATGGTCTCGATCGCCCGACCTCGTGATCCGCCTGCCTCGGCCTCCCAAAGTGCTGGGATTACAGGCGTGAGCCACTGCGCCCGGCCAATATGTTCGTATTTTAAGCTAAGTGTTATTGTAAGGGAGTCAAAAAGTTAAAAAATAATTTAAAAGTGTATAAAGTAAAAAAATTATAATAAGGCAAAGTTAATTTACTATTAAAGAAAATAATGTATATAAATTTAGTGTAGCCTAGGTGTACAGTGTTTATATAGTCCAAATAGTGTACAAGAATGTCCTACGCCTTCACATTCACTCACCACTCACTCACTGACTCACCCAGAACAACTTCCAATCCTGTAAACTCCATTCATGGTAAGTGCCATATGCAGACGTGTTATTTTTAATTTTTTTATACTACATCTTTATGGTACCTTTTCTGTCTTTAGATATGTTTAAATACATACATATTTACCGCTGTGTTGCAGTTGCCTGCAGTATTCAACACAGCAACATGCCATACAGGTTTATACAGCGTATGGCTTAGGCTACGCAATCTAGGCTTATGTAAATACACTCTGTGATGTTCACACAATGACAAAATGTCCTAACAATGAATTGTTAGTGTATGTTCTCAGAACATATCCCTGTGTTAAGTGACACATGACTGCATATTACTTTATATTTTAAAACGATTTATTATATCTAAAAACAATGAGCTATGTACACTTGTACTGCCATGGAAAGGTCACCAAGAACAAAGAAAGTTAACTTAAAAATAACAAATTATTTTTGTTATTTTTATCAAATAACAATTTATTTACGATATCAAATAACTATTTATGATAATTCTATTAACTGTAAAAACGATTAAATTATGTTATATGTAACAATTGTAAAACACAATCATGATGACATATACATTACAATGTAATTCACACACACTTATATACATAAAAGTTATTTTAAGAAACAATACTATCACAAGAGGGATTAAGGGGATAAAGGGGAAAATAATAAAAGGACTTCAACATTTTACTGCATGTGTTTCTGTACTATATGAATGTTTTTTATAATGTATGATTTGAATTGCTTTTTCATCAAAAATTATAAAACATCCAAAAAATAACTTTCATGCTATGATTATTGATAGTAAACAAATGCATACTTAGCATTTCATTTGGCTTTGCGTTTATAGACATAGCCGTAGTAAAAGAAGTATGTGGGAGAATATTAATGAAGCAGTGAGGTTCAGTTCGGTTTGATCGTGTGGCTCATTAGAGAATCCACTTTTTATTTTAATTTCCTTGGATATAATTAGGTGGGCAAATAAATGCTTTTTATGGCAATGTTGATAATCTGTAAACATTATTAAACACTTACACTGTACCCTTTAAAGGCATTACATAAATTATCTCAGCTATTCCTTACAAAAACCTCCTGTAATAGGTACTAATTTAATCCCCATTTTATAGACAAGAATACTAAATTTGGAAAGATCAGGTGCACTTGCAATTTGAACCCAGGCAGTCAGGCTCTAGGACTTGTTTTTGTAACTGATTACCCTCTAAAGCTCCTCAGACTCAAAGTCACATCTTCGTTTTTTGTCTCTTCTGTACCATGTGTGCTGCCTTTAGAGCAGCTGGATATATTCAAGATTACATCAGTGTATTATCAAATCACTTAAATCCTCAAGTTTAATAGACTCTGACAAAATTCAGAAGAAGCTGGCCATGCATGATATTACTAATTTACTTGCTATACCAATAATAATTATTCTTTGAATAGACTGTATGTTACTGAGTTAAGACATGCTGTCAATTGTTATTGTGGTATTCTTTTATGTTATTGACTACTCTGGCAGCCATACTTCATTTAGAGTGACAGTAAGTACTACCTAGCTTGTCTCTTTTGCTACAGTGCATCAATATTGATCCTTTTCCTAGCTCAACATTCTTAATGTGCCTGAATATTTACTGCTAGTCTTGACTGAAAGTACAATAAATGATAACATATATCAAACTCTAAAAAGTCACAAATTTTAGAAAAGACAAAAGTGTATTTGATTTAAAAGCCTTTATTTTGAGGTTTTACCTCAACTGGCTTGTGATCTGAGTGTCAGTATCCTCTCTCTTCCATTGTTACTTTTCTTCTAGCTTAAGTTGGGAAAGAGGAGGTTTGTCTAGTATTTGTTCCTGAACCATCTTCCAGCCAGCTAGCTGCTCATCCTTAGCAGATGCTTCTCCCCACCTGTTCCAGCTTGCTGGGGCCACAGTTCATTCATTGATGGGTCTACCTTGAACTTCTGAGCTATAATAGGATCTTCTTCATGGATATCAGGAGAGAAGTAAATATGAGGTGTACCTGGTGTTTAGTTACTGACACATCCCTTTATTTTCCACATTGCCATCAGAACTTCATGGTGTACCAGAATTTATAGAAGGGTTAAGATAAGTACATTAAATTTGAATATTGCAAAGGAAAACATTTATAACTGTGCATGTGATCTGATTTTTATTTTTAGTAGTCCAAGAGATAAGCATCAAAAAGTTGCCTTTAACATTCAGTCTTCTGAGTATCTTACCACCTTGTTTTCCTGTCCTCAGGTCACCAGCATTGGAAAGAATGGCAGATGACATGTATTCTAAACCATTGTGAGGAAACTCACCCTCTACCCCAAAGTTGGTGTTGTTTTAAAATCTGCTTATACCAGCAGATAACACATGAAAGAGAGTTGTACTCAACAACACATTTCCCAGCATCATGATTATTTAGTTTGGACAAACCTCTGGGCTGGGAAAAGTGTCATGCACATCCGTGTGAAGAGACCACCAGACAGGAGCAACATGGCTGTTTATTTCACCTGGGTGCAGGCGGGCTGAGGCCGAAAAGAGAGTCAGCGAAGGGAGATAAGGGTGGGGCTGTTTTATAGGATTTGGGTAGGTAAAGGAAAATTACAGTCAAAGGGGGGTTGTTCTCTGGTGGGCAGGAGTGGGGATTACAAGGTGCTCAGTGGGGGAGATTTTTGAGCCAGGATGAGCCAGGAAAAGGAATTTCACAAGATAATACCATGGCATAAGGCAAGAATCGGCCATTTTCACTTCTTTTGTGGTGGAATGTCATTGGTTAAGGTGAGGCAGGGCATTTGCACATCTTTTGTGATTCTTCAGTTACTTCAGGCCATCTGGGCATATACGTGCAAGTCACAGGGGTTGTGATGGCTTGGTTTGGGCTCAGAGGCCTGACATTCCTGCCTTCTTATATTAACAAGAAAAATAAAACAAAATAGTGTAAAGTGTTGGGGTGGCAAAAATTTTTGGGGGGTGGTATGGAGAGAGAATGGGCGATGTTTCTCAGGGCCGCTTGAAGCGGGATTAGGGGCGGCGTGGGAACCTAGAGTAGGAGAGATTAAGCTAAAGGAAGATTTCGTGGTAAGGGGTGATATTGTGGGGTCGTTAGAAGAAACATGTGTCATATTGAATGATCGGTGATGGCCTGGATACGGTTTTGGATGAATTGAGAAACTAAACGGAAGACACAAGGTCTGAATAAGAGAAGGACAGAAAACAGGTATTAAAGGACTAAGAATTGGGAGGACCTAGGACGTCTAATTAGAGAGTGCTTAAGGAGGCTCAGCATAGCCTTGCTAGCAAAGATTATTTATTTACTTTAAGAGGGAATTTAGTGTGGCTGTTTGGGATAGCACCAGGAGATATCAGCTGTGATGGCTTGGAGAAACAGTGTAAACCGGCAGTGTAAACACAAGCAGGGCATTTATGAGTAGTTGAGAATGGTGAATAGGAGTATGACTAGACAGAAGATAGTAGGGATGACAAGTTTTTTGGGGTGCAGTCCAAGTTGGTCTGGTGTCTGGAATGAGACTGAGACTTAATAAAAAGGAGTGTCCATGCAGGAACTCAAATGGGCTGTAACCTGTAGCATTCCGAGGACAGGCCTGAATTCTGAGAAAGGAAAGTGGTAAAAGTATTGTCTAGTCCTTTTTAAGTTGGTAACTGAGCTTGGTGAGGTGTGTTTTTAAAAGACCATTAGTCCATTCTACCTTTCCTGAAGATTGAGGACGGTAAAGGATATAAAGGTTTCACTGAATACCAAGAGCCTGAGAAACTGCTTAGGTGATTTGATTGTCAAAGGCTGGTCTGTTATCAGACTGTATAGAGGTAGGAAGGCCAAACCACAGAACTATGTCTGAAATGACCGCAGTGGCCCTCTCAGACCCTGTGGGAAAGGCCTCTACCCATCCAGTGAAAGTGTCTACCCAGACTAAGAGATATTTTAGTTTTCTGACTCCGGGCATGTGAGTAAAGTCAATTTGCCAGTCCTGGGCAGGGGCAAATCCCTGAACTTGATGTGTAGGAAAGGGAGGGGGCCTGCATAATCCCTGAGGGGTAGTAGAATAGCAGATGGAACACTGGGAAGTGATCTCCTTGAGGATAGATTTCTAGGATGGAAAGGAAATGACAGGTTCTAAGAGACAGGCTAGCATCTTGTAACCTACATGGAAGAGGTTATGAAATGACAACAGAATAGAATGGGCCTGAGAGGCTGGAAGGAGATATTTTCCTTGGTCTAAGAACCATTTGCCTTGTGTGTGAAGAGATTGATAGGTGGAAGTTTCAGTGGGGGAGTAGGTGGGAGTGGCCGATGTGAAGGAGGAAAACTGCCATGAGGGATAGAAGTTGGAACGCTAGCTGCTTTTTTAGCTAACTTATCAGCATAAGCATTGTCCTGAGAGACAGGATCTGATGCCTTTTGATGGCTGCTTCTTTAGCTAACTTATCAGCATAAGCATTGTCCTGAGCGATGGTTGGCAGAAGAAAATAGATTTTGGATGTTATGAGAACTGTAGACAGTTGAACATAGTTTGTGATTTTTAGGGCCTCTAACAGTACTAAAGCAGTGGCAGCCGCTGCACGCAGATGTGAGAGCTAGGCTGAAACAGTAAGGTCAAGAAAGGCTACAGTACGCGGTCCCGGCTACAGTACATGGTCAAGGCTCTTGTGTAAGAATTCTGTCCGCACTAACCATGCCTAGGAAGGAAAGGAGTTGTTTTGTAGAAGGGATTGGGGTTTGGGAGACTCCCCAATCCCTTCTGGGGTTTGCCCCTCCCCCAGAAAAGCAGGACTTGCCGCTTAGGGTGAAGGACCAAGGCAGGCACCCCTGCAGCGTGGTCAGACACCCCTGAAACGTGGATGAGTATGTCTCCCTGCAGACATGATCAGCAGGGAGAGTAAGTGTGTATTTATGAGAATTATGCTGATAGGTAACAGATGAGGAAGAAATTTGGGCTTGATTGAAGTAATGGGGGCTGTCTGTGAGGCCTTGCAGTAGTACAGCCTAGGTAATTTGCTGAGCCTGATGGGTGTCAGGGTCAGTCCAAGTGAAAGCAAAGAGAGACTGGGATGAAGGGTGCAAAGGAATAGTAAAGAAAGTATGTTTAAGATCCAGAACAGAATACTGGGTTGTGGAGGGAGGTATTGAGGATAGGAGAGTATATGGGTTTGGCGCTATAGGGTGGATAGGCAAGACAATTTGGTTGATAAGGTACAGATCTTGAACTAACCTGTAAGCCTTGTCTGGTTTTAGGACAGGTAAAATGGGGGAATTGTAAGGGGAGTTTACAGGCTTTAAAAGGCCGTGCTCTAGCAGATGAGTGATAACAGGCTTTAATCCTTTTAAAGCATGCTGTGGGATGGGATATTGGTGTTGAGTGGGGTAAGGGTGATTGGGTTTAATGAGATGGTGAGGGGTTACTGATCAGTCGCCAAGGAAAGGTATCCTATACTTGTAGGTTAAGGTGGGGGGATACCAGGGGAGGATGTGAAGGAGGCTTTGAGCTGGGGGAAAAGGTAGCAATGAGGTGTGGCTGTAGCCCAGAAATAGGGAAGCAGATAATTTAAAATGTCTCAACCTAATAAGGGAGCTGGGCAGGTGGGGATAACTAAAAAGGAGTGTATAAAAGAATGTTGTCCAAGTTGGCACCAGAGTGGGGAGTTTTAAGAGGTTTAGCAGCCTGGCTGTCAATCCCACAACAGTTATGGAGGCAAGGGAAACAGGCCCTTGAAAAGAAAGTAATGTGGAGTGGGTAGCTTCCGTATTGATTAAGAAGGTGACGGACTTACCCTCCACTGTAAGAGTTACCCAAAGCGTCTGTGATGGTCCAGGAGGCTTCCGAGGCGATGGGGCAGCGTCAGTCTTCAGCCGCTAAGCTGAGAAGATCTGGGAAGGAGTCAGTCAGAGAGCCTTGGGCCAGAGTTCCAGGGGCTCTGGGAGTGGCTGCCTGGCAAGTTGGACAGCCCAATTTCCAGTGGGGTCCCGCTCAGATGGGACACGGCTTAGGAGGAATCCCGGGCTGTGGGCATTCCTTGGCCCGGCACTTGTAGCAAGCTCCTGGGGGAGGAGGTTCTGGAGGAACCCCTGGCAGCTGCAGTTCAGGCATTCAGAGTTGTTTGCTGGAGATGTGGCTGGGGTTTGTCTCAC
>NW_012113475.1:1040820-1044840 GCF_000951035.1 Colobus angolensis palliatus | reverse complement strand
CAAGGAATTACAACTCAGAAATAAGTTGCTACTTGGCTGCCTCTACTCTATTATTGTACACCTTGAAGACGAGGTTCATTAAGTCCTGTTGTGGGGTTTGAGGGCCGGAATTTAATTTTGGGGGTTTATTTAATGTCGGGAGCAGATTGGGTAATAAAATAAAATGCATATTAAGAATAAGACGACCTTCTGACCTTTCAGGGTCTAGGGCTGAAAAGCGTCTCAGGGTTGCTGCTAAACGGGCCAAGAACTGGGCTGGGTTTTTCATATTTGATGAAAAAGAGCCTAAACACTAACTGATTTGGGAGAGGTTGGTTAAAGAAAAAGGAGCATTAACCTTGACTACGCCTTTAATTCTAGTCACTTTTTTAAGAGGAAATTGCTGGGCAGGTGGGGGAGGGCTAGTCACGGAATGAAACTGTAAGCCAGACTGGGTGTGAGGAAGGGAGCTGATAAAAGGATTATAGAGTGGGGGAGTGGAGGCTGAGGAAAAATTGGGACCTAGCTCTGCCTGGTGAGGGGAGAGGTCAGATGGGTCTGTAGAAGGGAAGATTAGAAAGACTCAGCGATGCTTGGGGTTGGGACTGAAGGGACAGGCAGAAGGGAAAGAAGGAAGATTTAGGATGAGTTGCATTGGGAACAGAGACTAGGGAGGGACCAATGTGTAAAAGAATGCCTGGACGTCAGGCACCTTAGACCGTTTGCCCATTTTACGACAAGAATTATTTAGATCTTGTAGGATGGAAAAATCTAAAGTGCCGTTTTCTGGCTATTTGGAACTACTGTCAAGTTTGTATTGGGGTCAAGAGGCATTGTAGAAGAAAATAAGGCATTTAGGTTTTAGATCAGGTGTGAGTTGAAGAGGTTTTAAGTTCTTGAGAACACAGGCTAAGGGAGAAGAAGGAGGGATGGAGGGTGGAAGGTTGCCCATAGTGAAGGAGGCAAGTCCAGAGAAAAGAGAGAGTAGAGATACAGAGAGAAGGAGTTCAGGAGTTCTTGCCCTCCAGAAAAGCAGGAAAGGGGTCAGGGAGCAGAAATAAGGTATTGGGGCACAAAAATAAGAGATCGGGGTGCAAAAATAAGAGGGGGTGCAAAAATAAGAGGTCGGGGCACCAAAATAAGAGGTCGGGGTTCTTGCCCCTCCCCCCAAAAAGCAGAGAAGTGGTAGAAACAGGGAGAGAAGGATTTGGGGTGCTTGCCCCTCCCCCAGAAAAGCAGAGAACGGATAGAGACAGGGTGGGTAGGGGTTTGGGTGCTTGCCCCTCCCCCAGAAAAGCAGGACTTGCCGCTTAGGGTGAAGGACCAAGGCAGGCACCCCTGCAGCGTGGTCAGACACCCCTGAAACGTGGATGAGTAATCAGAGAGGCATCCCTGCAATGATTAAACATCAAGGGAAGGCTGCCTTCCCCAGTCTGTGACCGGAACCAGCATTTTGGGTCCATGGATAAAACGTGTCTCCTTTGTCTCTACCAGAAAATGAAAGGAATTGAAATTAAGAGAACAGAGAGATTGAAGAGTGGTGCCAAGATTGAAAGGAGAAAGAGGTTGAGAGATAGTGAGAGAGGTTGGAGAAGAGAGTAAAAAAGGGGCCGCTTACCCGATTTAAAATTGGTGAGATGTTCCTTAGGCTTGTGGGTCTGAGGATTAGAGGTCATAGGTGGATCTTTCTCACGGAGCAAAGAGCAGGAGGACAAGGGATTGATCTCCCAAGGGAGGTCCCCTGATCTGAGTCATGGCACCAAAATGTCATGCACGTCCATGTGAAGAGACCACCAAACAGGCTTTGTGTGAGCAACATGGCTGTTTATTTCATCTGGGTGCAGGCGGGCTGAGTCCGAAAAGAGAGTCAGTGAAGGGAGATAAGGGTGGGGCCGTTTTATAGGATTTGGGTAGGTAAAGGAAAATTATAGTCAAAGGGGGGTTGTTCTCTGGTGGGCAAGAGTGCTCAGTGGGGGAGCTTTTTGAGCCAGGTTGAGGCAAGAAAAGGAATTTCACAAGATAATATCATCACTTAAGGAAAGGACCGGCCATTTTCACTTCTTTTGTGGTGGAATGTCATCAGTTAAGGTGAGGCAGGGCATTTGCATGTCTTTTGTGATTCTTCAGTTACTTCAGGCCATCTGGGCGTATACATGCAAGTCACAGGGGATGTGATGGCTTGGCTTGGGCTCAGAGGCCTGACAAAAAGGAAGTTTTAGGTAGTCCAGAGGGCTTCAGTGCATTCTGGTATTAAGTGAGGAATCAAGATTTTTGCTGATCTTACAGGAGTACCTGTTGAATTGGACTTACACATCTCTTCCAAACATAGGCATTTATTCTTCTAGAGAGTAGAGTCTAGATCCATATTTTAAAAAGAAAAACAGTGTCCTAAATGCAACATAAGCTGCAAAGGCCCAACCCACAATAGAAGTCAGGCTTTGCACTATTCGAAAGAACAATATTGGGGGACTTCCAGTTCCAAAACAGCGTTATAAATGTAAGCTGGCTTTAGTCCCACTAAAGAAAACCAAAAACAAATATATAGCACCAAGATTATAACCAGCAATATCCCAGAACTCAAATATGAGGATGAGTCAGTTCCTGGGGCCACAGAGAAGTTAAAAAATTCTGAGCAGATGGTAAGAAAATCAGATTTTTTGAAAGAACATTCCATGTTCATGGATAGAAAGAATCAATATTGTGAAAATGGCCATACTGCCCAAGGTAATTTATGGATTCAATGCCATCCCCATCAAGCTACCAATGACTTTCTTCACAGAATTGGAAAAAACTGCTTTAAAGTTCAGATGGAACCAAAAAAGAGCCCACACTGCCAAGAGAATCCTAAGCCAAAAGAACAAAGCAGGAAGTATCATGCTACCTGACCTCAAACTATGCTACAAGGTTACAGTAACCAAAACAGCATGGTACTGGTACCAAACAGAGATATAGACCCATAGAACAGAACAGAGCCCTCAGAAATAATACCACACATCTACAACCATCTGATCTTTGACAAACCTGACAAAAACAAAAAAATGGGGAAAGGATTCCCTATTTAATAAATGGTGCTGGGAAAACTGGCTAGCCATATGTAGAAAGCTGAAACTGGATCCCTTCCTTACACCTTATACAAAAATTAACTCAAGATGGGTTAAAGACTTAAATGTTAGCCATAAAACCATGAAAACCCTAGAAGAAAACCTAGGCAATGAAAGGGCATACCACAAGAATATTTCACGTCAAAGCCTTTTGTAAAGTGTGTACCCACCCCATTGCTAAACCTAGCAACAAAGTGAAATAGGGCAAGGTTGAAAAACAACCCCCAGGACTAACTCAGACAAACAATTCCAGGAAACCAGAAACCAGAACAGACCAGGTAAACGAGCCCTGCCCTGCAAGCCCAGTGTTTCAAACGTCACCAGTGTTTCAAAAGAGTAACTGAAATATCAGAAATGGCGGGAACCAATCATAATCAGCCAAGTTGCCTTGTTCAAATGTCAGCCAATCATACGTCTGATTTGTACAAAATCTCCTATGACTCTGTGCCTGTTTACCCCTGACTATATAACGCTGTCCTGAGCCCAGTTGGGGAGCTCTTCCGCTCGTTGCACGACCAGCGTGAGAGTTCCAGGTTCGAACCTGCAATAAAGATCCTTGCCGTTTGGCTTTGACTCCGGACTCTGGTGGTCTTCTCTGGGGAATAAATGGTCTGGGCATAACAGCAATACCATTCAGGACATAGGCATGAGCAAGGACTTCATGTCAAAAACACCAAAAGCAATGGCAACAAAAGCCAAAATTGCCAAACGGGATCTAATTAAACTAAAGAGCTTCTGCACAGCAAAACAAACTACCGTCAGAGTAAACAGGAAATCTCCAGAATGGGAGAACATTTTTGCAATCTACCCATCTGACAAAGGGCTAATACACAGAATCTAAAAAAAACTTAAACAAATTTACAAGAAAAAAATCAAACAACCCCATCAAAAAGTGGGCAAAGGATATGAACAGACACTTCTCAAAAGAAGACATTTATGC
>NW_012113475.1:998859-1040550 GCF_000951035.1 Colobus angolensis palliatus | reverse complement strand
ATATGTGGAAATTGAACAATGAGAACACTTAGACACAGGATGGGGAACATCACACATTGGTGTCTGTCATGGGGTGGGGGGAGGGAGGAGGGATAGCATTAGGAGCATCATTACATACCTAATGTAAATGATGAGTTAATGGGTGCAGCACACTAGCATGGCAGATGTATACATGTGTAACAAACCTACACGTTGTGCACATGTACCCTAGAACTTAAAGTATAATAATAATAAAAACAAGAGAATCAGCTTTTTTCATATCCATGCAATCCCTCCCCTCAATCTTCCTAGCACCAAGTACATAGAAAATTTCCCATAACTTGTGGTTTCTAAACTGGAAAAAGTGAGGTCAGGGTGCAAAACTACCTTCCACACAATCTTGAGTTCTTTGACAGGAGACCTGCCCATACCTCAAACTGTAGGAGACATCATGAGTTCCTGAAGGAAGACATATCTCTGAGGACAGCCAGAGACAAAGGTGGGAGGTAGGACTACCATTTCCAGCCTTGGAAACTGCTCTGTGACTCAACTAAAGAGGATGCCAAATCAGCGACTGTTCAGCAATACCATGCTGTAGGAAGTATGTTTCACAGTTCCCCTGGGCACGAACTCCTGGCCAGACTTTTCACACTACTGGGATATCCTCTTTTGGACCTCCATATTCAGGATGCAGAATAGGACTCCTATCATTTACTAGAGCCAAAGCAAACCTGGACTTAAGGCACCATTCGTACTGAAAAGGAGGCAGTGACCTAGGGGAGAAAAAAAAAAAAAGAAATTCAACAAGTAAATTCTAAATAATTCTTAAACAAACATTTCCAATAAAAACCAAACCAAGCCAGACAGAGAAGACTGGAATAAATAAATAATCCTTCAATGCAAAGACATAGATGTATATCTACAAGAAACAATAGCAAAGAGGAAATCATGACCTCCCCAAATAAAAAAAGCAATAAACCAGTGATTAACACTAACAAGATAGTGATATATGAGCTCTCTGACACAAGAATTCAAAACAGCAATTTTAAGGAGACTCAGTGATTTCCAAGATAATACAGAAGAGAAATTTGGAAATGTATCATAAAAACTTAACAAAAAGATTGAAATAATTTTAAAAATCAAACTGAAATCCTGTAACTGAGAAATATATTTGCTAAACAGAAAAATTCATTAGAAGCTCTCAACAGCAGACTAGATCTTAGAAGAGGAAAGAATCAGTGAATTCGAAGACAAGCTATTTGAAAATACAGTCAAAGAAGAAAAAAAGAATAAAAATAAATGAAGATTGCCTACACAATAGAGAAAATTACCTTAAAAAAAAATCTAAGAAATACTGGCATTCAAGAGGGAACCAAGCAAGAACAAGGGATGGAAAGCTTAAAGAAATAATAACTGACAACTTTCCAAAACTTGAGGAAGATACAAATATCTAGGTAAAAGAAAGTCAGAGAACACCAAACAGATTTGACCCCAACGAGACTATCCCAAGGCAGAAATGTTTAAACTTTGAGAGTTTAATCATCAAATTCTCAAAGGTCAAGGACAAAGAGAGGGAAGATCCTAAAGGCAGCAAGAGAAAAGAAGCTAATAACATACAAAATAACATACATCAATTTACCTGGCAACAGAGTGCTTAACAGAAACCACATAGGCCAGGAGGGAGTAGAACAACGTTTTCAAAGTGCTGAAGCAAACAAACAAACAAAAAAACTACCATGCAAGAATATCTTATCCAGACAAGCTATCTTTAAAATATAAAGGAGGTATATAAAGTCTTTTCTAGATAAACAAAAGTGGAAAAACTCATACAACGCCCCATCTCATAAGAAATGCTAAAGGAAGTTCTTCAATCAGAAGGGAAAAAAATCCCTAATGCATAAAAAGAAAACATTTGAAGGCAGAAAACCCACTGGAAAATAATATAGACAACCCCAGAATACTCCCATACTGTAATTATGGTGTGAAATCCACTTACAACTCTAGTAAGAAGCCTGTAAGACAAATCTATCAAAAACAATAACTACTGCAACCTATTAAGAAATAGACAGTATAAAAATATATAAATTGAGACTGGACACTAGCTCATGCCTGTAATCCCAGGACTCTGGGAGGCCAAGGCAAGGGGATTGCTTGAGGCCAGAAGGCCAAGACCAGCCTGGACAACATAGCAAGACTCCATCTCTACAAAATATTAAAACATTAGTCAGATGTGGTAGAATGCACCCACTATAGTCCTAGTGACTCAGGAGACTGAAGTGGGAGAAACACTTGAGCCTTGGAGTTAGAGGCTTCAGTGAGCCATAATCGCACCACTGCACTCCAGCCTGGATGACAGAGTGAGACCTTGTCTCCAAAAAAAAAGTAAATTGAAGTGACAAAAAATCAAATGGATTGGGGAAGGACTGGGGTGCAGCTAAAGAATAAAATGTTGTTGCTTTTTGTTTGTATCCTTTTTTGTTATCTAAGATAAGTTGTTGTATTAGGCCATTTTTGTGTGGTTATAAATAAATATTTGAGGCTGGGCAATTTGTATACAGAATAAGTTTAATTGGCTCACAGTTCCACAGACTGTACAGGAAGCACAGTGCTGGCATTTGCTAAGCTTTTGATGAGGGCCTCATGAAGCCTACAGTCATGGCAGAAGGTGAAGGGGGAGCAGGCATATCACACAGTGAGAGTAGGAGCAAGAGAAAGAGGGGAGAGTTGCTACACACTTTTAGACAATTAGATCTCACCTGAACTCAGAGTAACTCACTCATCTCCAAGGGGATGACACTAAGACATTTATGAGGGATCTGTCCCCTTGATCTAGACATCTCCTACCAGGCCTTAGGTTCAACACTGGGGATTATATTTCAACATGAGATTTGGAGAGGACAAATATGCAAAACATATCAATTGTCATTTCTTTAAAATAACTTGTTGTATCTATGAGATGGTTTTTATAAGCCACATAGTATTCACAATGCAAAATTCTATAATACATACTAAAAATGCAAACTAAATAAATTAAAACCTACTTCGAAAGAAAATCACTTAACCACAAAAGATTTCAGTATGAAAGAAATGAAGGAAAAGACTCGAGTTAACAAAACAACCAGAAAATGAGGAATAAAATAGCAGTAGTAAGTTTTTCTTATCAAAGATAAGTATCACTTATCAACAATAACACTGAATATAAACAGAATGAATCCTCCAATTAAAATACATAAAGTAGATGAATGAATTAAGAAAAAAAATACCAACTATATGGTGCCTACAAGAAACTCACCTCGCCTACAAAGACACGCGAACTAAAAGTGAAAGTATGGAAAAAGACATTCCATGCAAGTGGAAACCAAAAAAGAGCAGGAGTAGCTGTATTTATATCAGGTAAAATAGACGACAAGTCAAGGGATAGAAAAAGAGACAAAGATAGTAACTACGTAATGATAAAAAGATCAATTTAGCAAGAGGATATAGCAATTATAAATATGTATGCATCCAACATCAGAGCTCCTAAGTATATAATGCAAACATTAATAGATCTAAAGGGAGAGACAGACTGCAATACAATAATAGTAAGGGTTTTCAACACCTCACTCTCAGTAAGAGACAGATCATCCATACAGAACATCAACAAAGAAACACTGGAGTTGAACTCCATACTAGACGAAAAAGGCCTCACTGACCTTTACAGAGCATCTTACCCAACTGCTGCAGAATACACATTGTTTTCATCAGCACATGGAGTATTCTCCAGATTAGACAAAATTTTAGGCCACAAAATAAGTCTGAAAAAATTCAAAAAGCAGAAATTATAGAAAGTATATTTTCTGACCACATTGAAATAAAAGTAGAAATCAACATGAGGGACCTTAGAAACTACACAGGCACGTGGAAATTCAACAACATGCTTCTGAATGATCAATGAATCAATAAAGAAATTAAGAATGAAATTTAAAAAGCTTTTAAACAAATTAAAATGGAAATACAACATACCAAAATCTATGGGATACAGCAAAAGCAGTATGGGGAGAGTAGTTTATAGCAATAAACACCTACATGAAGAAAGTTGAAATACCTTAAACAACCGAACGATATACCTCAAGGAAACAGAAAAGCAAGCACAAACCAAACCCCAAGTTAGTAGAAGGAAAGAAATAATAAATACCGGAACAGAAATAAAAGAAATTGAGACTAAATAAACAATACAAATCAACAAAACAAAAAGTTGGTTTTTTGAAAAGATTAAATTGGCAAACCTTTAGCGAGACTGAGAAAAAAGGGAAACACACAAATAAATAAAATCAAAAATGAAAAAGGAGACATAAAAGCTGAGACCACAGAAATACATAGAACCAATGACTATTATGAACAGACATATGCCAACAAATTGGAAAACCTGGAAGAAATGGATAAATTTCTGGACACATACAACCTACCAAGATTGAACCATGAAGAAATTTAAAAACCTCGACAAACCTATATAACAAGTAACAAGAACCGAAGCTGTAATAAAAACTCTCTCAGCAAAGCAAAGCCCAGGACATGGCAGCTTCACTATTGAATTCTACCAAACACTTAAAGAAGAGTTAATATCAATTCTATTCCAACTCTTCAAAAAAATTGAGAAGGGAATACTTCCAAATTCATTATATGTGGCCTGCATTACCCTAATACCAAAACCAGACAAAAACACAACACAAAAGAAAACTACAGGCCAATATCACTGATGAACATAGATGCAAAAATCCTCAACAAAATACTAGCAAACCAATTCAAGAATACATTAAAAAGATCATTCATTATGATCAAGTGGGATTCATCCCAGAGATGCAAGGATGTTTCAACATATGCAAATCAATAAATGGGAAACATCATGTTAACAGAAACAAGAACAAACCTTTATGGTTATTTCAATAGATGCTGGAAAAACATTTGATGAAATTCAACAACACTTTATGATAAAAACCCTCAACAAACTGGGCATAGAAAAAGCATACTGCAAAATAATTAAAGTCACATATGACAAGTCCACAGCCAACATAATACTGACAGGGAAAAACTGTATGTACTTTCTCTAAGGTCTGTACAAGACAAGGATGCCCACTTTCACCACTTTTATTCAACATAATACTGGAAGTCCCAGCCAGAGAAATTAGGCAAGAGAAAGTAAAGGACATCCAAGTTGGAAAAGAAGTCAAATTAGCCTTGTACACTGATGACGTGACCTTATATTTAGAAACATGTACAGACTCCACAGGAAAACTGTCAGAACTGAAAAATTCAGCAAAGATACAGGATATAAATTCAACAAAACAAAAATCAGTAGCGTTGATATAAACCAATAGCAAACAGTCTAAAAATGAAATCAAGAAAGCAATACCAATATACAATAGCTACAAAGAATATAAAATACTTGGAATCAATTTAACCAAAGATGTGAAAGATCTATACAAGAAATACTATAAAAAACACTGTTGAAAGAAATTGAAGAGGACGCAGACTAATGAAAGATATTTCATGCTCATGGAATGGAAAATTAATATTGTTAAAATGACAACACTACCCGAAGTGATTTGCCAGTTCAATACAATTTCTATCAAAATAACAATGACATTCTTCACAGCAATAGAAAAATTAATCTTAAAATTTATATGTAACAAAAACTACCCTGCCTAGCCAAAGCAATTCTGAGAAAAAAGAACAAAGCTGGAGACATCACACTACCTGACTTCAAAATATACTACAAAACTATAGTAACCAAATCATCATGATACTCATAAAAACAGACACATAGACTGATGAAACAGAATAGAAGATAAAGGAAATAATCAACAAAATGAAGAGACAACCCACAGAATGGGGGAAAAAATTGGCAAACTAGCCATCTGAAAAGGGATTCATAAATACTCAGAATCTATAAGGAGCTCAAAAAACTCAACAGTAAATTAAAAAAATCCAATTATCACATGTACCCAAAAAAAGTGCATCTAATAAGTGTCAATATAAATAAAGTAAATAAAAATTAAAACAAAGAGAAACAAACACTGTATGTTCTCACTTATGTATGGAATCTAAAAGAGTTGACCTTGCAGAAGTGGAGAGAGGAATGGTGGTTACTAGTGGCTGGGGGAAAGCTGGGGAAGATGTTGGTCAAAGGATCCAAAATTTCAGTTAGATGAAAGCAGTAAGTTTAAGAGATCTATTGTACAACATGGCAACTATAGTTAATAATAATGTATTGTATTCTTGAAAATTGCTGAGATCAATTTTAAGTGTTCTTACAACAACAAAAAAGATAACCGTATGTGGTAATGCATATGTTAATTAGCTCGATTTAGCTATTCCACAATGTATACATATATCAAAACATCATGTTGTACATAATAAATACACATCATTTTTATTTGTCAATTAAAAATAAAAAAATAAATTAATTTGGCCAGGCATGGGGGCTCATGCCTGTAATCCCAGCCAGAACTTTGGGAGGCCAAGACAGGCAGATCACTTGAGGCCAGGAGTTCAAGATGAGCCTAAGCAACATGACAAAACCCCAACTCTACAAAAAATACAAAATTAACCGAGTGTGGTGGTGTGCTCCTGTAATCCCAGCTACTCAGGAGACTGAGGCACAAGAATCGCCTGAACTCAGGAGGCAGAGGTTTCAGTGAGCCAAGATTGTGTCACTGCACTCCAGCCTGGGCGACAGAGGGAGACTTGGTCTCAAAAAAAATTAAAACTAAAATTAATTAATTAATTAATTAACATAACAATGTTTATTCTGTCCTCCCCTCTTCTCAGCTTTTGAGTTGTTTATTGAAAAAGCACAAATGCAAAATCATCCAGCCACTGGTTCCTAGAGAAAAAGCACTCACAGTTCCCATTTTTCTATATCTCATCCCATTCCTATTTGCATATTACTCTCTCTGTAACAGAATGAAAAGTAAATATTTATAAGTGTTCTGTACAACACTGAGGATGGCAAGAAGGAGAGTGGTCCTTTCTTCCACCTAGAGGAATGAAAGACGGCTTGATCATGTCTTTCTAGTGTATAAAGGATGTGTGCTTTGGTTTGTTTAAATGATTGGCATTTTAAAAATCTATCCTTCTATATGTTGATTAAAATGTTTAATGAATTTTAATCTGTAATTTTCTCAAATTATTTTAATTCCTCAGATTTGCAGATGATATAGAATTAAACTCTCAAAATATCATTTTATATACATAAATACCTCTCTATGGAATTCAAGTTCAGTTATGAGTTTTGTCCAAGTAATTTTTTCTAACATTAATGTTAAACTCATAGATACTGTCAATGAATATAGAACAGTGACCTAATACCTGAATGGCATTTTTATCCCCTAACTGAATAATTGCTGTAATCTACTCTTCCTCCGAATTCATCTACTTTCTTAACTTCCACAACTATTGCTATGCAGATAATTTTCTGCTGGAAAGAATATAGGTATACACATTCCATTTTTTTCGTTTTCTGTTTCTTTTTCTTTTTCTTTTTCTTTTTTTTTGTTTGAGACAGGGTCTTACACTGTCACCCAGGCTGGATCTCCCAGACCCAAGTGATCCTTCCACCTCAGAATTTTGAGAACCTGGGACCACAGGCACATGCCATCGTGCCCAGCTATATTTTTAAATTATTTGTAGAGATGGGGTCTTGTTGCCTAGGTTGATCTTGAACTCCTGGGCTCAAGTGATCCTCCTGCCTCAGCCTCCCAGTGTGCTGGGATTACAGGTATGAGCCACCGCATCCTGCCTCAATGTATAATGCATGGTATTTTGGAGATAATTAGAAATGTATATTTCAGAGTAACTTATTTGCATATCTAAGAAGAGTTGAGGTTTCTAAGCAAAAGCCCTATTATTTACAAATAAACATTTGCGGACAATAAATCAGGATGGAAGACAAGCTCTCCATAACTTGAAGATTCTCATGTTCTAGCTACGAGGTAGGAATATGAGTAAACTCCATGAGGACAGGAGTCATTGTTGCACTTACTTATGTATTCTACCTGACTGAGAGAGGGCCCGGCACAGAATTGGTTAGCAATAAATACTTGTAGAATTAATGATTTAATTGACTAATTAATTAATTTAAGGTCCATATCTTTACTTTATATGTAGGAAATTACTTTGACACTATTTGCCATTTAGCTTCCATATTACAGCGTAAGGTCTCATTTGCCGAATTACACACTATATTATCTAGGTCTTTGTCCTTCTTGTTCCCTCATACATAATTACGGGCAGATATTACAAGACTGGAGGTAAGATCCTTGGGTAGAAAAGGGAGCAATTATAAAATTAGGAGAATTGGAGTCATTATGGTTTGAGGGTTGATTTGGGGACCATAAGAATCCTTTAATGTCTTGAACTTTTGGTATTTTTAATTCAACATTCACTAAGTAATTATAGAAACTTACTGTGTGCCAAGCACCACTTAGGCACTAAAAGCATAGCAATGATTAACACACATGAAGATTCTTCTTTCATTCATTTGCTGTTGGGAAGCAGGGAGACAGGTCAGTTTTCTTTAAAAAGGATAGAAAAAAAAGTGATTAATTGATTGATTAGTTGATTTCGGAAGTGATAAATGCCAGAAAGTAAACTTTAAATTGTCTGATGTACTGGAGAATGACAAGTGGAGCACACACATGTATACGTACACGCACACACAAGAAAGGGAAGTCAGGGGCTTCCTGAGGTAAAGCAGGATCTGCGATCTGAATGATGATGATGCCAGCAGTGGGAAGACATGGAACATGTTTTCCATGCAGAGAGTGAGTAACCTCAAAGGCTCCCAGACAGAAACGATCCTGGCAGGTTCAAGGATCTGATCCTATGCCAGCATAATCAGAGGATATCAAGCCAGAATGGATGAAGTAGTAGAGAATGAGATCAGAAATTAAGGGCATGTAGCCATGGAAATATTGTATTCCCAGTTCATTGGGAAGCCACTGAATATTTTAAAATTGGAAAGTAACACAGTCTGACATTTTTAAGAAGATCATATTAGTTGTTTGTTTTGTTTTCCTGTTGGTGGTGTATCCTCTGCCTGGAAAATATCTTCAGCTCTAGAGACTTAAAGAGATGAGGCCAAGCTAAGAGAAAACAAGAGCTGAAAAAAGACACTTGAGAGAGTTATTTACTAGTTGAGAATTCCTAAGAATCATCAACAGGGCTTGTTTAAAATATAGATGCCTAGAACCTACTTCTAGGAGATTCTGATTCAGGGAGTCTCAAGCAAACCCAGGAATTAGCATTTTAATTAACAATTACCCCAGGTAATTCAGGTGTAACTGATTGACAGATCACTTTGGTTAAAGAATTAATTTTAATTCAAAAGAAAAGATTTAAGAGTCTTTTAGGTTGACCAACGCAGTTCAACATTAGAAGAAAACAGCAAGAATTCTGGGAAGGGGCTTTGTCTGGAAAACAACTATACCCCTGACTAGAATTGGATCTCCAATGGAAGTAAGTTTTTACATCTTCCTTCAAGAAAGAGAGAAATAAAGAAAGAAAGAGAGAGAACAGGAAGGATATACACTTGGTATGAATAAAGTCCAACCTTACCTGATGTTTTAACAGGACATCACAATAAAATGACATCCAACACATTTTATTAAATGACTTCATTTCCTAATCTGCCCCACATATCCCATACTTCAATCCTTGCCCCAATTCTCTTCACAATTGTGCTTACATTTGCACTCCTCATTAAACTCTTGCTTCTTCTCCCTGAATCACAGCTAGTCTCATCTCTCATGGTTACAAATATTTGATTCCAGCTCTTGCATCTCTCTTTCAGCAGCACACAAAAAAAAGCTACTGTGGATAATGAGCTCCCTGACTCTCCCCAGTTTTCAAACTGGCTCTTCTGACTCTTTTATACTTGAGCGGAGATAAAATGATAACAATAAGCCATTTTACACATGTGGTTGGGGATCACTTTCCTTTAAAACTGTACCCATTTCATTCTGCAACCTTGGTGGCAGAAATTGAAACTTATCTCTTGACTCCTGAGAAAATAGATAGGACTGGGCATGAGGCTCATTGTAGACTCCCATGTACTCACAATATGTGGTCTAAAAGAATGTTGTCCTGAGCATATGGCTTCAAGAGGGGATTATGAAATATTTTTCTACCCAAGGTATGAAGAAGTTTTGCTTTAACTTTCACATTTAAATCTATAATTCACCCAAAATTGATCTGGGGTTGGTGTGAGAGAGACATCAGCTAAATAGCCAATTAGCCCAGCACCACTTATTGAATGAAAAGCATTCTTCTGCCTATTGTACTTCTATCATTATCATATCGTATCATAGTCACTATCATCGTTATCATCTTCATTATTTGTTTATAAACCTGTCTTCTCCACTAAACCAAGACACCTTTGAATAAGACCATGTGTTGTTTACCAGTTTTCCTCTGTACATAACACAACTGCCAGTTAAAAGCCTATGGTCAGTGAGATGTTTATTGGATAAGTATGTCATGTCAATCTAAAATATAGGTAGAGATCATGTAAGAAATCACATGATTATTTTCAAATTTCCGGCATCCTGTCTAGTATATCATTTTAAAGCTATTAACAGAGTGTGCCAGACAGTGAAACACTATTGAAGATCCACAGAGAACAGGAAAACTGCTAAAAGACTGGCAATAGCCTTGTTTTGATTTTTTCACTGCATTCTTGTGTTTGATGTGGATTCTCAGAAATACAATCAAATGAATTTTAAGAACATAAAGAATGGAACAAAGAATTCTAGGAGCTTAACTGAGAACAAGTCATGACAGACTCAATTTAATTGCTCTTTTATAACACATTTAATTTGGCAAAGTAGGAAAATATAGTTTATGTGTTTTAGAAACACACTTGATATGCCCTGTCCTGATATCCTAGTGAAATAATAACTGTGACTCCTGGACAATAAGTTTCTTTGAGGACAGAAACCATGACTTTTTACCTGGGTACTCTGCCTAGCCTCTAATACACTATAATAACTCACTGTTAATAAGTGATTTATAACACAGTTAAGACTATTCTTTTACAGCACAGTGCCTCTGTTGAACATAAACTTGGACTCAGAACCCACCTGTTTGATGAACTAGTAATCTATCCTATTTGCATGATTTGATGAGCATGGGAGTTTTTATTTGGGGCTGAAATGGAATGGAGAAGTCAAAGAAGAAACAAAGAAGAAAGATGAGGGGGACAGGGCTGGATAAGACAAAGTGACTCAGATCTACTTCTCTCTGGCTTGAGGAGCTAAATTCGTGCCCTGATGATGAGGAGAATTAAGGTCAGAAGGGTCAGGAGATGTTTTCATGAAACACACCTGAGACTGTGTGCATAAATGTTACTGCACTGGGTCCTCCAACTTTGTCATTGATCACTGAGGGGGATTTGGCAGTCTGTGGGCTCAGAGAAACCACCTTGGGGGATTCCTATAAAGAATACCAGCAGCAAAGGACGTGGTGATGTGACTCAATGAAGAACACAAGCCACCATGTGACACACCCTGACATCCCAGAAATAACTACTGATGACTTTACCAGGGGATGGAAGAAGTCCTTCAGTATCAAAGGCAGAGGCTAAGTCACTATAACTTGGAAAATAATACTAAAGTGACTTCATTTTAACATGCTACTAAGACTTAGGGAAATTCTATAACTTGTAAGTACTAAATGAACATATATAAAAGTAGTGATTTATTAAAATCTAATCTATCTCAAATTCTTGGCATGCAATGCTTCATTTAAACTTGTATAACCTTACTAAGTTTTATTAGCAATAAATTTAGTTGTTTTTGTCTGTCAGTTTTTCTGGATAAACATTGTAAGCATTTGGAAAGTTGATTTGTAATCCCATTTGAATATTTATTAGTATTATGTTTGTATATATATTTATTTAGAAGAAAAAAATTGGCATATACAGACTCCTCATATATAGAGGAAGCCATGTTTCTCCAATTCTCTTCTAGGTATATTGCCTATTCATTTAAAAAAATTAGTTTGCTTCATATAAGCCTTGTGGTGTTTGATAAGTTTATTTCTATCTTATTTCAAGTATTTTGCCAATACTGTGAATGAGCTCATCTTTCATTATATTTTCTAAATGTGAATTGTTGGAATAACCCACATTTCTTGTTACATAGTTTTTTGTTTTTTTTTTTTTTGAGGCGGAGTCTCGCTCTGTCGCCCCGGACTGGAGTGCAGTGGCCAGATCTCAGCTCACTGCAAGCTCCGCCTCCTGGGTTTACGCCATTCTCCTGCCTCAGCCTCCCGAGTAGCTGGGACTACAGGCGCCCGCCACCTCGCCCGGCTAGTTTTTTGTATTTTTAGTAGAGACGGGGTTTCACCGTGTTCGCCAGGATGGTCTCAATCTCCTGACCTCGTGATCCGCCCGTCTCGGCCTCCCAAAGTGCTGGGATTACAGGCTTGAGCCACCGCGCCCGGCCTACATAGTTTTCATACATATCATTTTACTAAACTTTATCATAATATTTTTTGACTTTAGTCATATGTACTTTCTAAGTATATCTTCCTATCTACAAATAAAAATAACGTTGTCTTCACTTTTCCAAAACTTATGCACAACTTGCTTCTATTTGAGTCTTACTACCTTAACCAGAACTTGCAGAACATTGATAAATGATCATGTGACTGTGAGAAGAATTATCTATCTTTAAACCCTTCCATGTGGTAAAATGGAAAGAATTTAGAAGCTTCCTAACTCCTTTATAATTAAATTGAAGACAAGAGGAGAAACAATCCTAAAAGAAGGCTGGAAGGTGATAGGGAGACAAGCATATTTATGAATCTACATATGGGAAACTGAGAAAGAAGCTATAAGGGGCAAGCTGGGATCCAACGGCATTAGCATAAGTGAGTCTACAAGACTCATCCCTGCAAGCAGGTCTTGGAAGAAAGAAGTAAAGAATGAATGTGAATGTTAGATACAGCATCGTTGGTGAGATATAAAGATGAGGTGGCAGGTGGAGGAAAAGGAGGGAGTGGGCCATAAAAAACAAATTTTGTCTTCCTCACAATCTCACCTGGGATTAAGATTGAAATCATATGACAGATTGTATGGTGCTGGTGTTCAACGTTAGCCAGAGCAATGAGTTCATATATTTGATGTCTGTATTTCCATTCTGAAGTAAACAAAATTTCGTTGTCACCATCTTATGCATAATCAATTTAACCATTTTCTTGAGGAATTTGTGATAAGATAAATATGAGGTCTTCGAGTCAAAGTAACAAATATTTGGAGAGAGATGGAATGATGTTTTTCCACAAGAATTGCCTAAAAGAGGGGAGTTAATTAGAATTGACTACCTTCCTAATCATATTGAGATGTCAAACTTGCAGATGGAACCAGTATCCTAGATTCTGATGAGGTTGAGATTTCTCCTCTGACAGAGAAAAGGCTTTGAAGGTTTAGGAAGATGCTCCCCACAATTGATACATTCCCAACTGATGATGGAAACCTCTTGACAGAAAATGCTGTTTTCCAGCAGATGCTTTTCGTTCAGAGAATTAAATTTTAGAGAGCAGGGGGTGGGGTACCAGGAACAATGAGTGGAAAGACTGTGTCCTTGGAAGCAAAACATCAGCTCCAATCATAGCCTACCCCTTATCACACCGTATTGTTTGAGTGGTAACAAAACTCTACAAACCTTCGTTTACTCACCAGTAAAATAAAACTATGCATATAATAGGTGGTTGCAAAGATGAAGTATATATATATATATATATATATATATATATATATGTTTCATGGCCTGACACCTGGCACTTTTGAAGGAAATTTTAAATATTGGTTCTCCTTCATTATTATTTGTGTAGCATTTTGAAATATGTTATTACTTTATTTACTGCTCCTTTTTTCATCTTTGCTCATGATCTTTCTCCTTTTAGCCAGCAGTGCCTATTGCCTCAGAGAAGTTTAGTATCTTTATAGCTGGGATGCATGCAGAAGCTAAAAATCTATGTTCATTTCTAGACTTCCAAAATAGGCACTTGAAGTCCATCTCAAGAACAATAGTCCTGAAATCAGGGCTTTTGAATGTAACTACTTAGTCTTTGAGATAGAAAAGAATGTTCTAAATCCCAAAAGCTTCTTTTTAAATATCAGAGAACAAAGCTTGAAGGCCTGACCACATCGTTTTCACTATAAGTCATAGGCCAGAAAAGAGGAAGAATATATGGTACAAGTGCATGTCCTACAGTGAGGTGACTATAACAGTTAAAACATACACATTTTGTATTCCAAGTAGTTTGCATATATGAACTCATTCATCCTTATAGCAATCTTTTGTACAGATAAGAAAACTGAAGCTCAGAGAGGTTAAGTAATTTACTAAAGATTATACAGCTTGTAATTGATGGTGCTGGTATTTGACCCCTTTGATTTATCTCCATTTTGTGCTCTTAAAAATTACACCACAGTGCTATAAAAGCTGGTCCTAAAGTTGGGAGGAGGTACTTGGAGAGTGTTGGTAGGAATAAGACTGGTCTGCCTTCTGAGAGCCAAACACTTGGAGGGGGTAGATCAACAAATTTCCAGACATGTTTAGCAATTCCAAAGTAAAGGAGGCTGGGTCAAGATGGCCTCACACTTATAAAATGTTCCATACGGTGCCAGTGTCTCTTTCTTGGTCATCATGATGTGATTACTTTGTTGTACTAAGAAAATGTTTCTGATTCTCACTGAGTCTGATTCCAGGGACAGAAACTAAGTGCACAAGCCGACTTCAGAGCAGGGGTCACTTTCTTCATTCGTTCAACTGCCCTCTCTGCTCTGGAATTCTATTTTATATACTTCTCACAAGTCTGACACTTCTGTTCAATGTGTCTTGTCATTCTTGGTTAATAAAATTGGTCTAATGCCAAGTCAAGCATTCTCTCAAAACCTAGTTGTCCCATCTCATCATGTCTTCCTTTCATCACTGAATAAAGTGCAGCCCTGTTTAACCAAAAAAATAGATGACTCCACAAAGGGTCTCTGGGCCCACCTGCACCCCCACCAAGCACACGTGCACACACACATCCTGACACTGGTGAGTGCTCTGGCATGTAGTGTTTGTTCTGAAAGGGGCCTTGGAGTCGCATGCCCTCTGCTCCCCACATTTCACATGCCCGTGATGCCAGTGGGGCATCCTGAATGTCACTGAGGCATCCAGTGCTTCTGAAATTCAGAAATGGACAGAGGTGTGCTGAAATGCTCCTGCTCAGGGACCACTGACCAGGACATTTCTGGGGTCTGGACATTGAGAATGCAGAATGAGCTGCCTCAGGCTGGGGTCCAGGGCCCCTCGTGTCAGCACACAATTTTCACTGATCAAGGGACATAGAGAAGGCCAGGTCAGGTCCATACGGCCTAAAGTGTATAGAATTTTAGGAGCCCACTTTAAGAAAAAAGTATACAAAATGATCAATATTATTCTAAGAATGAAAGTGAATATTTATTTATTTATTTATTTTGAGATGGAGTCTCGCTCTGTTGCGCAAGCTAGAGTGCAGTGGTACCATCTCAGCTCACTGCAACCATCACCTCCCAGGATCAAGCAATTCTTCTCCTGCCTCAGCCACCCAAGTAGCTGAGATTACAGGCATGTGCCACAATATCTGGCTAGTTTTTGTATTTTTAGTAAAGATAGGGTTTCACCATGTTGGCCAGACTGGCCTCAAACTCCTGGCATCAAGCACTTCTCCCACCTCAGCCTCTCCAAGTGCTGAGATTACAGGTCTGAGCCACTGTGCCTTGCCAAAAGTGAATTGTTTTTTAAATTAAGAAAAAAAATGTAAGAAAGCTTACAAATACTACAAGTCTAACAAAATCTAGGTAACATTTTTATTAATTATTTGTTTATGCCTTAGTAAGACATTTTTTCCTACATTTTGGACTGCATACTCTTTGATCACCTCAGCATAGGATAATTATTTTGTAATATTTTCTATAGAGAGGATAAAAAGGTAGATAATTCACATTTTCCTCAAGTATGCTAAACTTTTTTTATTATTGATAATTGGAAAGCATAAAACCCATGACTTCACGCATAGATATACCTCTGTCCTACAAACACAGAAATTCTGAGTTCCATTTTGCATGATTTTCATCAGAAAAAATATATGTATGCATGACATTTACAAGTATATATGCTACATTATTCAGTATATTCCTGGCCTGAGAAAACTTCTGTATATCCAGTTGTCAGTGAGAATTGAATCCTCTGTTACTATTTTACCCCTCAGATGACTGGAGGAAACTTCTATAGGCTTCTTCCAAGGCTTTTTCTCCTCCACTCCCAACACACTTCTAGTGCCAGGCATTCTAGGCAGTATATCCTGATACCACTCCAGCCCTGCACATTGTAAGTAGGTATAGCAAGTGACAGGAATATTTCTGGAAGCCATTATTACCAAAGGTTGTCCAGCATATAACTTAACCATTTGTGGAAGTGACTCCAAACCATATAAATATATCACAGTAAATACAAACTGAGGGTATCCCCATGTCACCTTCCCCTTAAATGATCAACATTCCTACAGCCACTCGAAAGCCACTTTATATGGCGGACAGTTTTAGTGAAGGGGAAGTCAAGTGGTGAGCAACAGTGTCTCAATCAATTGCTGTTAAAGTGTTTTACTTTCATTAATGCGACAAAAACTATGACCATGTGAATCCTTCATTAAGGCCCTTTCTAAGAGCCTGCAAATGAGAAGCTCTGTAGTTTGAGCTTCATTAACTACATAGCAAATTCAACCCTCAGCATGAGACACCTCAGGGAATAGAAAGGACAAGAGGACAGAGAGAGGACTAGGAGCCTTCCCCCTGGCTTCTCCATCCAGGGTCTGGATCTCATCCTGGGGAAGGGAAGGAAGCAGAAACACTGACTCACCCTGGAAAAGAAGAAGATTTAAACTGAAAATGACTGAGAAAACGTGGATGGGCAACTTCAACTTTTTCCTCATTCTTGACCAGAATCAGAGGTCTTATGGGTAAGGTGAGTTCAGGTACAGAAAATAAAACTACATTTCTGGATTTCTAAGCAATAACTTTAAGTAACCACCCCACTACATATGAAAATAAAATGACTGAAACAGGAAAAGCCAAAGAATATAACCCTCTGTTTTAACAGAATTGTGAGTTAATATGAACACTTAAAAAAGGAACAGATAACAGCTTGGATAGCTTTAAATAACTTTCTGTGATAACTTCTAAATCCCCAAGTTTCTGTGTAACTTTGACAAAGACATGGACCCAGAATGAACTGATCTTATCTTGGTTTCACTACGGCACTGACTAGTGATGGCAAGGTCTGGAAATAACACCTGGTGTCTGCAAGGAAGTTTACCCCTATGTTGACCCTTTTATCTGGGTTTGCCAGGAAGACAGACAGTTGCAGCAGGAACAAATTACTCCACCAAAAGATAATGTAAAACAGTAAATTTGGTTGATCACTGCTCTGGGCTAGATTGCGTTCCTGCAAAATTCATATGGTAAAGTCCTAACCCCCAACATCTCAATATGTGACTATATTTTGAGATGAGGTTTTAAAAGAGGCAAATAGTTTAAAATAAGGTCATGTGGGTGGTCCTTAGTCTAACATGACTGGTGTGAAGAGGAGATTAGGGATGCAGACAGGCACAGAGGGAAGACCAGGTGAAGGCACAAGGAGAAGACAGACCAAGGAGGAAGATCTAGAAAGAAACCAATCCTACTGTCACCTTGATCTCAGATTTCTAGCCTGTAGAAGTACAAGGAAACACATTTCTGTGTTTCACTACCCAGTCTGTACTACTTTGTTAGGGAAGTCTAGTAAACTAATACAACCCCTAACTGGGGTCTGGGTAAAATGGAAGATTCATTTTATGCCCGTAAATGACCATGATTTCATAAAAGTTTAAAAAATAATCTCTTGTTCATATCTACCAATTTTTTCTTCATATCAGACAATCCTTTCTGGGCATTGATAAGATCTTTTATAAAAAAGGAAAATGTCCTAAATATTAACATGTCACAATAGGACTCATACCCCTGTTGTTGTGTGTTGTAAGCACACACTGAGGATCCTGGGGACTGGTAACAACTTCTGCGCAAAAAATTACTCTTCTTCTGTGATGTTTCTTGGTTTCTCTTGTAAGGGGAATTTAATATTTTTGCTCTTGAATTAAATAACTGAGCCTATATTTGGGATGGGGTGTGGTTGGCTGAATGAATAATGTCCTCCCACTAAAGAGGCCCACATTATAATCCCCAGAACCTGTGGATATGTTACCTAATGTGGTAAAGAGACTTTGCAGATGGGCTTAAATTAAGGATGTTGAGATGGGAGATTACCCTGGACCGTCATTATGATATTATCACAAGGGTCCTTGTAAGTGAAAGAAAGAGGCAGGAGAGTCTGAGTAGGAGATGTGATGATGGAAGCAGAACTCAAACAGAGAAAGGTATTTGAAGATGCAGATAAGGGGATGGAGTGGGCAGGAAGTGCTGTGGATGGAGTGGGCAGGAAGGGGCCACGGCCAATGAACACAGTTGGAAAAGGCAAGGAAATCAATTTTTCTCTTCGAGCCTCCAGAAGGAGCACAGCCCTGCCAACTCATTTTAGACTTCTGACTCCTGAACTGTGAGATAATAACTCTGTGTTGTTTTGAGCCACCCAATTTGTGAAAATTTGTTACAGTCATAGGAACTAACACTCAGTGTGTACTGCAGGCTGCCCGCAGCCCTGAGCCCTTTCTTGACCCTGAGAACATCAGGATAAGGAACAGGAAGTGTGTCAAGACCTTCAGTTCCACTCTCTACTGGAACATAAATTAAGTTGTGCCATTATCTGCCCAATAACTGGCCCCCTCGGGGAGAATCCTGAGCAAATCTCACAGCGCTTGAATCCGTAGCACTTCCTGCCCACTCCATCCCCTGATCTGCGTGGGCCTAGTCTCCATGCACACAGACTCACATCTTGACACCCACTCCAGCAGCCTGCTGCCCAGAGCATGTCTCAGGCCTTAGCAATCTTACTTTTCAGTAGGAGAAACTATTCTGTAAGAACTGGAATTGAGAAGAGAGATATATAGTTTCAGAATCATGTGCCTCTTGGTTGATAAAATAAAACTGGATTTTGATGAAGAGTAGCAGTGATAGAACACCTCAAAAGGATGTGAATTTCATGTCAGCAACATTGCCAGTCCAACTTCACTTTGCCTTTGATGTATGTGAAAGAAAAATTAACCTCAGTCAGCATTGCTCTGTTTAAGACTTCTGGGGTTTTCCTTAGAGCTGAATCAAGAAAGAAAGGCCTAATGGCTTCAGAGCAAATTGATAGAAGTTTTATTTCAAGTCTGACAATTAAAGCAAAGCCATTATCAGTAGCTTATTTACCCTCAAGGAAAACTTAGATATAGACATGTGGTGAGTTCAGACTGTTCTTCAGGAATGAGAAAGGCTGAGATTCATTAAAATAATAACCATAATGATAATGATAACTGCCATTCATCGGACATCAACTACAATGCCAGACACAGAAGTGCATTCCTTACAAGCATCATGTTGAGTCCTTGCAACAATTCCAAAAGGTAATTGATACTATCTTTACATATGAGAAACTTGAGATTAAATACTTTACTTAAAATTGCACACGTAGAATATGGAAGGGTGTGTAATATTTACATGACAGATAAAAGTCATTTTGTTTTATTCACATGAATAATTTATAATGTGCATTTTTCTAAAGATTGCCTACTACTTCTGTTTTCTCTTACTTCTGCCACTTACACTTTTATCTTCAGATGTTACATGACTATGTGATGTTTCCCCAAAATTCCAAGAAGCAGTGGTAGACATCTGTTGTTCTTGCCTATTTGGCATTCACACCCGCTTCAGGTAATAAACAGCACCTCTGTGTACCCTCAATCCAGATGACTAAAGTGGGCCTACCCCATCTCCTGGCTCCAGAGCTGGGAATTTTAGTTAGGATTTTGGGTCTGGATTTTGACTGGGTCTAGCCAGTCAAAGAATTGTATTACCCTGGCACAAGGTAACTGTTTCCAAGATGATCCTATAACCTTGCAGGGTAAAATAATTGTTACCCAAACTTTTGACGGAATGCATAAGAAAAAGAATCTGTCTTTCCACTGGAGTTACTCAAATGATGAGGCAAAAGCGCCTACAGACAAAGAGATAACCTACCTGAATTTGTAATTAGCACAGAGAAAAGGAGCACCAAGTGATGAAAAGAAGCAAATTCCTGAAGATCTGTTTGAACCCCTGGATCCATCTGTGCCTAAAGTCACCTAGACTTCTTCATTTAATGTCCTAATAAATATCTATTTTTTTCTTTAATTCAATATATTAATGAAAAAATTCTTTTTTTTTTATTTTTTATTTTTTATTATACTTTAAGTTCTAGGGTACATGTGCATAACGTGCAGGTTTGTTACATATGTATACTTGTGCCATGTTGGTGTGCTGCACCCATCAACTCGTCAGCACCCATCAATTCATCATTTATATCAGGTATAACTTCCCAATGCAATCCCTCCCCCCTTCCCCCTCCCCATGATAAGCCCAGTGTGTGATGTTCCCCTTCCCGAGTCCAAGTGATCTCACTGTTCAGTTCCCACCTATGAGTGAGAACATGCGGTGTTTGGTTTTCTCTTCTTGTGATAGTTTGCTAAGAATGATGGTTTCCAGCTGCATCCATGTCCCTACAAAGGACGCAAACTCATCCTTTTTTATGGCTGCATAGTATTCCATGGTGTATATGTGCCACATTTTCTTAATCCAGTCTGTCACAGATGGACATTTGGGTTGATTCCAAGTCTTTGCTATTGTGAATAGTGCCGCAATAAACATACGTGTGCATGTGTCTTTGTAGTAGAATAATTTATAATCCTTTGGGTATATACCCAGTAGTGGGATGGCTGGGTCATATGGTACATCTAGTTCTAGATCCTTGAGGAATCGCCATACTGTTTTCCATAATGGTTGAACTAGTTTACAATCCCACCAACAGTGTAAAAGTGTTCCTATTTCTCCACATCCTCTCCAACACTTGTTGTTTCCTGATTTTTTAATGATGGCCATTCTAACTGGTGTGAGATGGTATCTCATTGTGGTTTTGATTTGCATTTCTCTGATGGCGAGTGATGATGAACATTTTTTCATGTGTCTGTTGGCTGTATGAATGTCTTCTTTTGAGAAATGTCTGTTCATATCCTTTGCCCACTTTTTGATGGGGTTGTTTGTTTTTTTCTTGTATATTTGTAATGAAAAAATTCTAACATGGAGTATACTTTCCCTTTGAAGATGAAGGAAGTGGGCCATGAGTCAAAGAACTTGTGTCCTCTAGAAGCTGAGAATGACTTTCAGCAGGCAGGAAGAAAATGAGAACCTCAGTCCTCCAACCACAAGGAGCTGCCAAAAACCTGAGAACCATATTCTCCCCTGGAGCCTCCAAAAAGAAACAGACTGCTGGCATCTTGATTTTAGTCTAATGAGACACACACCAGGCTTCTGACCAGCAAAATATAAGATAACAAATGTGTGTTGTTTCAAGTCACTACATGTGTAGTGATTTGTTACAGAAGAAATAAAAAATTAATATGGATTTTAATCACTATATTTGTCTTGGAGAGTCTGGAGACTCAGACAATACCACCCAGAGTTCTTTTGGAAAGATTATCTAGGCTTTGGGGAAGGAAACTTTGGTCCTGAACTTCAGGTTGATGATGTTAGCACACTCACATCAAAAGGGAGGCTAGAAGGAGAGGCTGCAGAAGTATAATATAGAGAAGGTAGGGGTCTTAGGCTATCAAAATATGGCAAACATGTGCCCATTTTGTGTTACTCAGCAATCACTGGCAAGGAATATGTTTGCTGTGTTACTCTTGGGCTTTGGCAACTATGTTCGAAATTCCTAATGTGGTATTAGTAAAGAAAAAGCAGGACATTGGACCCTTAGAGGTCCAGAAAGCATTCATTGGTAATGGAAATACTTCTCTCCAACACTGCTGGTACCAACAGCAGAAGTTCTGACGGCAAGTCAAAGTATTGATAGGGAGAGAGAGCACCAAGACTACCCAATGGAAGTAGCAGCAGCAGCAATAACAGTGACTGGCCTGGGGTGATCTAAGCTGAGTTGTAGCAGCCACTGAGAAAGAACATGGGGTCCCCAGGGCCCACTCAGTGAGAGAAGAAGAAAAGAGAGTGCTGGGATCCCAGTGAGAATTCTGGAGAAGGGACGGGGAAGGTCAAGGAAATAACTATTGCAATTATTGTAGAAATTCTAAGTGTTCCCAAGGGCCCCACAGTCTGGCAATATAAGGGTTACCACGCACGCTAGTTTATATCCACTGAGACTTCTCAGAATGTTCTAAATGAGCTTATGCCCCTTTCTTCAAGGATGTTGTTGCCCTCCGGATGATGCCTCAGAGGCCCTATCAAGTCCCTCATTCAAGGCTCATGATAATGATTTTGTACTACAATAGCCAAACACCAAGGTTTAAAACACACGACTCACTTGGCTGATTTGACACAATGCAGAGAAGGTCTAGGTACTTCTGGCAAGATACTCCTTCTACTTCTCCATTTACCTGGCTTCTGATGTCTTCTGAAGGGAATTAATCGGGGATTCTGAAGAGACTTAATCATAAATCTCTGAAGAAAGTGCTTGAGAAAAAGAAATGGAGTGTATAAAGTGGAAATCTCCAGAAAGATATTCTTTTCTTCATTCAAGGAAAGTTACATTTATTACTAAAGCACCCAAGTCAGCTTTCTTTCTTAAGTAAATCACTGTTTCTTTTCTTTCTTTTTTTGTAATGAGCTAAGTTTATACTTTTAAAATAAAAGGTGATGTCTTTAGAAAGTTTGTATTTTTGAAATCCTAAGAATAATTGAATTATTGATTTAACTTTTTAAGAATACCAGAACCGGCTGGGCACGGTGGCTCAAGCCTGTAATCCCAGCACTTTGGGAGGCCGAGACGGGCGGATCACGAGGTCAGGAGATCGAGACCATCCTGGCTAACACGGTGAAACCCCGTCTCTACTAAAAATACAAAAAACTAGCCGGGCGAGGTGGCGGGCGCCTGTAGTCCCAGCTACTTGGGAGGCTGAGGCAGGAGAATGGCGTAAACCCGGGAGGCGGAGCTTGCAGTGAGCTGAGATCTGGCCACTGCACTCCAGCCTGGGCAACAGAGCGAGACTCCGTCTCAACAAAAAAAAAAAAAAAAAAAAAAAAATACCAGAACCCTACTTAAAGGTACTTCTGGCCCTGGTATGTGATCAGAAGCCTGTCGGGGGATGGGGGGCAAGAGGAGGGAGAGCTTTAGGACAAATACCTAATGCATGCGGGGCTTAAAACTTAGATGACGGGTTGATGGGTGCAGCAAACCACCATGGCACATGTATACCTATGTGACAAACCTGCACTTTCTGCATATGTATCCCAGACTTAAAGTAAAGTAAATAAATAAAAAGAACTTACAAATGAAATGCTCCTAGTTTTTCCCTGTATCATCAGCTTTAGCGCTTATTTTATGTAATCAGTCTGTAAACTCCATGAGGACAGTTTTATTCATTGCTGTTATCTTCTAGAATTGTCAAATGTGTGAAGGTGAAATAGATAAACATTAGTATCAAATATAGCAACTTGAACAGGGGTTGGCAAGAGGCTAAGTATATTGGATAAACATATTGAATGGATGGCCCTTGTGTTAAGAAAAATTTCCAAGAAAATAATTTAAAAACCATCTTTCACCAAAGTGTTTAATAGGGGAAGCCTTTCCTATATCAACCTTCCTATCATTAATAATGACTATGAAATTTCACTGGGTCCCTGGATGTGTTTTATGTACTTATAAACAGTAAAGCATTATCAAGAAAAAATAAAGACACTTCTAGCTATTCATACTTTGATATTACATGTGTCAAGACAGAAACAACAGAGAAATTAATAATTGTGTTAGAAAAAAACAAGAATTCCTTGGGACCTAAACATACTGTATACTGAGAAATCATAAGGAATTCATAAGGATAAATACCATGGTTTTAAAAGTCATAGCTTATCTGTTTTATTCACACATTCTTTTTCTTATTCATACACAGCTACAATGCCTCTACCCATTAATGACTCAATTGAGCTGATTGCAGATAATCTATAAAATGGAAGCTAGTGGTCTCTTGATATACACAACTTGGAAGAAAGGATTCTTGTTCATATTTCTTACAGCAGCCTGAGCTTGGGAAATTTTGAAGAAGACAACGAAAAGAGTTTTTTCTACAAAGCTATATTTAGTTTTATTTGGTTATCTTCCTTGCTACTTAATTGAAATGTGAACAGAAGATAATTCATTTCCTTATTTTCCAATAGATGTCTACCAAACAGAAAACAATGACAGGTCCTTCCCAAGCCACAGGGTTCTCTGAGCTGAGAAGGGCAGTTAATTGCATTTGCATAAATTATCCAGTGGTAAATAGCAATGCACAACCTTTCTTTGATCCCTAAGATTAGTTGTTCTTTGTGATTCTGAGAAGTAGCAATCAATAAGGCTAATAACATACAGTAACCCAATATGAGTTTTTCTGCTCTTTGCTTTTCTTAACAAGTAAGGGCTAGAATTTAAAGTGACATTAAACAAATGTTGCTCATTAAACTCTTGAAGTAGAGACAGATAAGAAACAATTCTGCGGAGAAATTCTGTTCTGTGAATTGCTTTGATTCCTGGGTTTATAAGAAGTCCTTTTATATGATATCAGGAGATTGATTTTTAAAATATTTTAGGAGTCGTCATTTTCTTACCAGCCAGCCTTTCTTTCTATTTGTGAAGAGCTGCTAACAAAAACAATAAAACTACCACAGAACAACAAAAAAACAGGAATTTGGATTTCATGAAATCTCTAATTTCAGCTTTGGTTGCCTAATGGTGGAGAGAGTGTCTAAGATGACTCAGAGAATTCAAGAAGTGGAAAGGACATTGACATCATCTGCCCTGTGCTCTCACCCCGACACCCCACAGGCCTACTCTCTGGGCAAAGAACTTGCCTTGTTTGCTCTTCACTGAACTTCATTACAAAAGAGGAAGTCAAGGCCCAGAGAGTATGAGGTGACCATCATCACTCCACTGACTACTAAGACAACAGGACTTCTAACTTCCTGTTCAATTTTCATTTCCTGCATCTACGGTCCCTGGAGGATGCGAAGGGTTAGATCAAGAATACAAATAATGATGTTGATATAATGTTAGGACTAGAAGGAATGTAGACATCTAGTCCAACTCCCATATTTTTGGGGTGAAAAATATGAGACTCAGATAGACTGTGACTTGTCTGAGATCACATGCCTTGTCAGAGGAAAAGCAGAACTCAGTGGTACTGTCCCCTGACCACCATCACCATCAGTGGTCAACAGGCTCTATGTAGTGTGACCTGAAAAAGTGAGGCCAGCTCCAGGGACCTCACTGTCTCTGTCATTTTCTTGTGTCTCATAGAGTTCTGTGTAGGTGACTTTCTCCAAACGGAGTAAGGCAAACTATTTCAAAGGTCCAAATAATGAAAATCTGCAAGACATTCCTAAATTCCTTAACTTAATAATGTCATACAATTGACCTTTGGAAAGAAACACAGTAACCTGCCTGTCATGTCCCCCTGCCTATGGTACTTGAAGGAACAAAGCCATCTTCTGCCCTAACTTGGGGTTAAACCTCACGGTTACTTTGTAGATATCCCAACAGAAAATAGAAGTTATGATGTACCATTGGAGTACAACTCCAATAAGACAATAGAAAACATGTCTCTGAGGAGAGGCAATTGTTTAATGGATCAAGAGAGGCAGACTGTTGCTTTTCGTTGTGAATTTTATTTAACCTATAGTCTACATTTTCAATAGGAAGAACACATTACTAGACTCTCAAACTTGGCAGGGCATTTGGGAGCCTTGGTGAGAAAAATATTAAGTAGATTTAATAGGGACAGCTTTATAACTGGGTACTAAAGACGACCCTTGTCAGAGCCAAGCTCTTTAGACTCCCTGCCACATTTACTTGATACCCCAGGATAACTATCTATGTTTGCCACAATGCCTCTGGAAATTTTAATTCTTTCTTAATTCATTTACAAGCCCTGCTCTCTGCAAAGCAAATAATAATAACAATAACTGCTATTAAATGAGTTCCACCTATATGCTAGGCACTGGGCTGTGTGCTATTTCCAGTCTCACAAGAATAAGACCAGTCCTAAGACCTACACAATAGGTCTTATGATGCGCCCTTTATAGGTGATAAGTCTCAGAAGTCCAGAATTTGCCCAAAGTCACATAGGTAAGGTAAGGACAGAGATTACTTCTACTAGTGTCTCAGTTGATTCAGGGGATCTTTACAGATTTCTCCTCTCTTCTAATCCTATTTTGGCTTACAGTCCCCATCCTCTGGCTACATTACACCTAAATTGAAGGTTTGAAAATGACGTCCACCCTCAGAGAAATTGCTGTTGCTCTGGCCTTGGAGATAGCTTGCTTTCTTTTTATTGTTCAGGTTGAAATAATGAAGAGCTGGGGAAGTTGCGCGTTTCACTTAAGCTGCAGCCTACATTTTCAATAAGAAATACAGCAAAATCCACATTCCTAGACTCTCCAACTCAGCAGGGCATATGGGGACCCTGATGAGATAAGCATTTGAGTGGGTTGAAGAAGATGTTTGAGCAAAGGAAAACTTAGAGATTGAAGCTTGACACTCCTTAATCAGAATAATATTCAAATCCAAAAAAAAGTGGAGCAAAAATAAGTACTAACTTTGGGATAGAGTGGGAGAAGGAAACAATAAGATTAAAAAGGTTTTAGAAATACGAAGTAAGATAGAAGGAATGTAGGAGGTGATGAGGGTAATAGTGTGGTTGGCAGGGTGGAGTTTTGGTATAATTTTAAGTGTATACCTAATAAGATTTAAACATGAGCTGTCAGAGGAGTCATTTCTAGGTTAGAATAAGGTATATACAGAGACTCAGGATCAGAGATTTATTACTGTCTCTTAACTCCTTTTAAAATATTACATAATTATGTGGACTCCCTCTGCTATAGAAATTGACCTACCCTCACAATAACATAGAAGTTAATCTTGTCCATGGTTATTCAACAATCTTGTAACATTGACACATTGCCCAAGAGAAATTAGGCCTTATGTTTTTAGTGAGATTAATCATTGAGTTGGTTCATATATTAAATCAGTGAAGAAATAGTATTGCTGAATCCAGTGCCTTTTCTCTCTGATTCTAGTGATGCATTAAACTGTTATCTTTACCCTTACAGGAGTGGGCCTATTGACTCTCAAAGGCAATTATAGATTGGAATGGACTAAAAGGTAAAGAGTACATGCATTGTAACCTACGAGTGAAAAACGTATAATGTCTGTTTCCTGGGTTTCAACTATTAAGCAACATATTAAAAAATATTGTTACTGTTCACTCTAATGTGTACAGGTTTCATTACTCTTGTAACCATAGATTTTTTGTCTATTGGTTTGTTTTGAGACAGGTTCTCATTTTGTCACCCAGACTGGAGTGCAGTGACACCACCACGGCTCACTGCAGCCTTGACCTCCCAGGCTCAAGGAATCCTTTCATCTCAGCCTCCTAAGTAGCTGGGACAACAGGCGTGTTCCACCACATCTGGCTATTTTTTTAAAACTTCTTTATTTCTTATAGAGACAAGGTTTCACCATATTGCCCAGGCTGGTCTGGAAACCCTGGGCTCAAGCAATCCACCTGCCTCAGCCTCCCAAAGAGCTGGAATTACAGGTGTGAGCCACTGCATCCAGCCTGTAATTATAGTTTTTAAACTATGCATAGTTGTCAACAATGCTCTGAAATTGATATTTGCTACAGAATGATAGATGATTAGATTAGATAGATAGATAGATAGATAGATAGATAGAAATGGATAGGCAGGCAAATACATGCATGCATTTGTGTAAGTCTCTGATATGTGCATATTTTATTATTTTGATCAAATTTTGATAAACTAAAATGTATCTAGATTTTAGAATTTTTAAATACTCATCTGCAGGTTCATATCTGGCTATTTGTCACCTTTAGAAGTTTTTAGTATTAAAATCTCTTGCGAATTACAAAATTAGCCCATGTTGCAACAATCATGAAAAAAATATTCAAAAGAGAAAACAAATAAACACTCTTGCCCCTGTGTCCCTCCATGCCTACCTACCAACCATCCCTACCCTGAGACAACCTTTCTTGTCTTTTTACTTCTTTGCATAGTAATCAGCTCAGGTTTGGGAAAAGTCCATTTTTCTCAATGCCCTGATAATTTTAATGCTATTTTGTATCCATTTTTTGACAGAAACATGTTACCTCACACGTCCCAAAGATTTACATGTACGCTCATAAAGTTCTGAAATTGAACAGCAAAGAGGTCCCTTTACAGTCTAGGAAGCCCTATGAAGCTTCAATTTCTGTCACAAGAGCAATAGAATATAGGAGGAAATAGGTTCATCGGTTTTAAGTCTTCCTCCACTGACAACATAGAGGATGAGGAGACCAACTCTTCCCATGGTTAAAATCTGGAGAGGGTCCTGAAAGAGAAAAAATTTGTAAATCCTTTGATCTCATGGATCTTAACCTCTGTGGGTTAATAATGTCATTCAACCAGTCTGGAATAAAACATGTATTTCTTAACACTGCAAAATAAGTACTCTGCACTCATTTTTATATTAGCAGGGTATTTTTTTTAGATAAAAGTTGAAAAATACCACTCCATGCCACATAGATTTTCCTTTCCTTCCTGTTATTGATTATTTAGTTGCTGGACAATACACACACAATCATTAAAAGTTCTACAGAAAATCAGTGTTATTTTACTCTTATCCCTTTGCATAATTTTCTCATTGTATTTTCCACAATGCCATTTCCAAGCTTTTTGCCCACTGTGAAGACTCTCCTTTAATAAGCCCTGAAGCATCTATTTGCACAGAGGCTTCTAAAAGTGCAGGTAAATATCTTTTAAATAACTTTATGCTCTACGTGAAATACCTGCAGGAAAGCCTAGAGATGACCACAGGTAGTAAGATATTTGGCCAGATATTTAGAGAACGTATTTCACACAAGCAACAGTGACTGAGTTCAGTTGAGGATGCGAGGTAAATGTGACTGGATTCCTGTCATCAGGGGCTCACATCTACTGTTCTCGGCTTGCGGAGAGTGCAACAATATAGCACTTGATATAAGTGGGGATTAAGGGTGAGTTGAGAAAGAATTAAGAAGACGATTCATATTTAAGAAAGTAATATGAACAGGAGGTAACATGGCTGGGCATTATCGCATAAATTAGCAGTTGGAAAGTATTTTCCATAGAGGGCAAGATAGAAAATATTTTAGCCTTTGCAGTCCCTGTCATAACTACTCAACTCTGGTGAGTTCTAATTAAACTTCACTGACAAAAACGGGTGGCAGCTGGAGTTGGCCTGAGGGCCATAGTCTATTGACCCCTGACATAAATTATCACAGTTTCAAATTAGATGTCTGTTTAGAGGGTGATGCCATTAATAAAGAAGAAAATGGAAAGTAAGATAGGTTTCCTGAGGAAAAAAAAACAATGGGTTTGAAATTAATAAATGTTTTATTTAATATGAAAAAATATTTCCTGAGCTCTTCTAGGCATGAAATCCAGTGTCAAGGATAAGGAAGCAGACAAAATATGAGCTCCACTCTAACAGAACTTGCAATCTATCATACAATGTGGTAAGATTATAAGATTATATCATACTGCCATGGTTTTAAGGACATATTGTGTACTAGAGTAAGCAAGCCATGAACAGAGACTCAATGAAGTGCCTCCATTCAAATCACTTTAGTCCACAAAGCCACTCATGATTCAGTGAGTTGGGGTGAGTAGGGCAGGTAGAAAAATATGGCAGTGAGTGCTGGCAAAGTGAGGATAGGAGAACTTGATGAGTTTTGAAGCATGCAGTTGGGAATGTGATGAGTAATCCAGGCAGATCAAAGCTAAATTGTTATCAGTGGTGATAATCATACTTATCCCCTTCAGTGGAGTAGTGGAAGTTGGAACAGGGCATAAAACTTTAAATGCAACAATATCGTGGGGATATTGATGTTTTCAGTAAGCATATCATCTACTTTAAACAGGGTGTGTTCTGTGTTCCAAAATTTACCATTGTAGGAAGAGAAAAGGATGTGCCACTACGGTTTCCAGATATTAGTGTTCAATCAGAAGAGTTTCCCTACATGTCAATTTTGTGGTTTTGATGAAGGAAGGGAATATAACTATCCCATTCCTAGAGAAGTTGAAAGAAAAAGAGAAACGTCATTATAATTATCCAGTGCAATGATTTTAGTATTTGAAAAACATGTAGACTCAGAAAATATAATGAAAAATAGAGATAATATTTCTCCCATGTTCACATATGCGAACAAAAATTGCATGTAAATCCAGAGAATCAAAAATCTATTAAAAACTATTAATTCCCTAGAAATCTGCATATGAGAGTTTGAGAAACTCCACCCACAGTATGTCAACTGGTTTTCATAGTTATCTCAGTTGATCTTCAGACAACAGACAACAGTTGACGGAGGTACCATTATCACTGCTGTGGAAAGATGAAACCAAGGGCCACAGAGACTAAAGAATTTGCTGGAGATCACCAGACAACAGTGTATTAGAGCTGAATCTCTGAACACCCTGATCCATAGCATAATGGAACTCACACTTGCCTTCATGCTATAGTGGTCTACCTGCAATCTGTGAGAAAGATAATGGAATCATTCTTCTATAAAACAATTTGTATGACATTTTAACTGAAGCTTTCCCAAAAAGAAAATACTTTCTTTGGTCTTAAATATTGAAAAAGTGTGGTAGCCTAAACAGCATGCTCCCTTTCCCCAAAAATATCTATATTCTAATCCTCAGAGCCTGTGAATATGTTATTTTCCATTGCAAAAGACACTTTGCAATGTGATTAAGTTAGTGATCTTGTGATGAGGTTATCTGGGATTATTCCAGTGAGCCTGAATAAAATCCCAAGGCTTCTTTATAAGAAGGACACAGGAAGGTCAGGCAGAAGAGAGGGTAATCTGACTATAGAAGCAGAGATTGGAGTGATGTAGTCACAAGCCAAGGAATACTAGCAGCCTCTAAAAGCTGGAAGAGACAAAGCACAGGTGTTTTCCTGGGGCCTCCTGAAGGAACCAGTCTTTCCAAACCCTCGATTTTAGCGCCATAGGCCTCATTCCAGAACGGTAAGAGAATAAATTTGTGCTGTTTTTAGCCACTAAGCTTCTAACTATGGTAACTGGAAACTAATACAAAAAGTGAAACCAAACTAAGTCATATTATTTAATATAATCAAACGCCTTTTTTTTTTCTGAGCTCCGCAAGAGCAGGGAGTTTTGTATTCCAAGTACCTAGAAGACTGCCAGAAACAGAGTACATGCGCAATAAAAAATAAAATAAAGCACCCATTCTTGGTAGTGACATGGCACTTCATTTTAAATTTGCCAAAGACGGCCGGGCGCGGTGGCTCATGCCTGTCATCCCAGCACTTTGGGAGGCCGAGGCGGGTGGGTCACCTGAGGTCAGGAGTTTGAGACCAGCCTGACCAACATGGAGAAACCCTGTGTCTACTAAAAATACAAAATTAGCCAAGCGTGGTGGCGCATGCCTGTAATTCCAGCTACTCAGGAGGCTGAGACAGGAGAATTGCTTGAACCCGGGAGGCGGAGGTTGCAGTGAGCCGAGATCACACCACTGCACTCCAGTCTGGGCAAAAGAGCAAAACTCTGGCTCCAAAAAAAAAAAAAATGCCAAAGACAGGCAAGTTTAAAATGCAGCTAGGGGACCATTTCCACAGGGAGAAAAAAGAAATGTTTTAAAATATTGTTGGGAACCACAAAAATAACTGTCTTAGCCACAGGTCTGCACCAAAAGATGAAGAGGCAGGGAAAGCATTATGCAAATTTTAAGGTGAATTTATTAATTAATGAGCCAAATTCTTCCATACACAAGTACTTTCCTCATATGATCTTTTTTTACTTATAAAGGAGGTGATCCAACTTCAGTTCTAATAGATAACTATATTTTTCTTTTTCTGATTTGTTCTGATCATTCCTGCTATTCTTGTTATAACTGGTCAGAAAAAGAATCTCGTAGAGGCAGTTGTGGGCAGAGGCTGCAGCTGAGAACCCTTGCAACTGGGAAGTTGATGTCTGCACCTCTCCACATCACTAAAACAAAGCAGGATGACCATCCCTCTTCTCTTTAAAACAAAAACTTTCAAATTGATCTTCTGTGGCCACTTTGCTTCCCTAGGGTTGTCTAATCTAGGGGATATAGGATAAAGAATGAAAAAAAAATAAACTCAAGGGTCACCTTTATTAAACACTTCTTTTTAAACCGTAATTATTCCAAAGCTTTATTAGTGAGGGCCCCCACATTTTGGTGCGTTAGTATAATTAACTGTATTATGTGCTTATACAAAGTCCAATGTAAATATTCCTAGTTAAGTGATCGGAGACCCAGGACTCCCCAGAGCCTTTAGGTTTTCTGTGGGATCCTGTGCATCTGGCAAGCAAACAGAAGACAGAATCACACACAACATTTATATGAGTAAGTCTGAAAGTGATGCATTCCATTAGGCAGAAATATTTCATGTGTCTACCTACCTAACTGCAAGGCTTGCTGAGAAATACAGTATAGCTACCTAATTAGGAAGTAGAAAAAATAGCTTTGGTAAATTCAAAGACTTTGCATAAGCTAGCCACTTCTGCCAACTCATTTCCTGTTATTCGTCTACTCATTTAGGTTGCTCCAGACACTCTGGCCTCTTTGCTGATCCTTAAGCATACCAAACCATGGTCCTGCCTCAAAGCTTTTGTACAGGCTGTTCCTAGTATCTGCAATGCTCTTCCTCACTAGACAGTCACACGGCTTGCCCCCAACTTCATTCAGGTCTCTGCTCAAAACTGCCTGTTTAGAGAGGATTTCCTTAACCTCTTATCCCTCTATTTAAAATAGCACCCTGTCACTTTCCAGGCCCTGACCCTGCTTTTTTTCTTTTATTGACATTTATTATTCTCTGACATTGTGGCATACATTTATTTGTATGTTCAGTTTTTATCTGTTTGCCACACTAGAGTTTAACTTCCAAAAGATCAGAGATTTTTTATTGTGTCATTAATCATCATGTTTGCAGCACCTAGAACCTATTGCCCAGTACACAATAAAACACTCAGTAGGCATTGTATTTAATGAATTATGTTTCTTAACAAGCACTTCAAATATGTGCACATTGCAATGATTCTGTTTTCTGATGACCCAATCTTGAGCAGAGCCTGAATTACCCACTCTCTAAATTATCTCTGTTCATTCCACTTCCTCACCTCACTAACCCGTTTTTATCTTACATTTAAATCCTCATTTCAAGGATTCTCTCTTTTCCCAAAACTCTAGCTGCCCTGTGCCCTATAGAGTCTCATGCATAACTCATGCTTGTTTGGAAATCTGCTACAAGACCAGGGCAAAGCTACATATTACTCAAATTTGTATCTTCATTGCCTAATATACTGTGTCTGGCATACTGTAGAATCTTATTAAATGTTTGCTAGTCAGAACTTTTCAATAATTTTTAAGGCTTCTTCTTGCTTCAGGAAATCAAGAAAAAAAATTATGCAAACTTCCCTAAGCAGTTTCAGTGCAAATATAACAAAACATTATTTCCTCCATCATCTTCTGAATCACAAGAATACAAACAAAATTAATCCTTGAATCATGTGTAATTAAAACAATGGCTATTAGAACTAGAATATTTGTTTTAAATAAGAAATGTGAGTGTGTGTTATAATCATTAAGGGTTATATATGTACATCGTGGTACACTGGGTTTCCTTGAATAGTTGATATACACAACTTATTTGTATTATTTTTATAGATTTTAGAACATAACCTTATTTTAAATGACTGCAGAGATTTTAGTATTTGTTTCTATGAAACAGTGTTAGTTTTTAAACTCTGAATTATTTTATTATTGTATTCATGATCAGAGAAGACAGGCCTAATTACAACACTATTGCTATAGGGAAAAAGAACCCACTTCACACTGATATGCATTGTGATTCAACTTCTACAAACATGGGGATTTCCTATAATAAATGGGTAATTAGAGAGACAAGCCATTCCTTGAAATAACAAATTGAAATGATTTTCAATTAAATGATTAGAAAAATTAAGTGTTTTTGTTAACTAGACAAGGCTTTTTTGTATTTATCTTTCATGTGTATAAAAGATTTCCATAAAATCTGGTAGCATTTAGACAAATATATTAGAGACACCTTCAATCTATATAGAATAAAACATATTATTTTTGTATCTAGATTTATGGATCCATATATATATATATATATATATTCTGTGTAATAGGCAACAGAAAAAATAGGATATAGAGAACTATTTTTTTTGAGGTTCCAAATTTCTTTGAGGTACCATTCTAGAAGATTTATTGGGTAAATCAGACTTTCCATCTTCTATAATCTAGAAGGCACCACATTTGCAAAGAGCATAATTCAAGTCATACTGATTGAGTGGTCCAATTTCATTATAACCAGACAAACTTAACCAATCTGGGGCAAACTGAACCACATTCATCAATCCATAAACATTATGCTTATGGCATGAGTTCATTCATTAATTCAGTCATTAACTGATATAATGGTGGTGCTGAATGCCAAATCACTGTTTATTCTTGCTTTGTTCTCACATCCATTACAGAAAACAAAATCTAGAACTATATTTTAGTTTTAATTTATTTTGCTTTATTTTTCTCTTGTTATGTGATACCACGTTTCCACCAGAAATATTTATAGTTCTGCATTGAAAAAATAATATCCAATTTAATATATGGCAGATTAGACTTGTCAAGAAGAAAGAGCAAGAGGCGAACTGGTTGGTTCATGGGCTATTTTAAGTAGGGTTCCTTGGGGATGTAGTACCTGTGCAAGATTAACACAGGCCAGGTGTTTAGTTGTGTGGTTTGCTAAAGTCAATTCTATCAGTTCACTCCAAGTGTGATCACACTCTGGGGAAATTATTTAGACTGGAAAAACTTGTAAGAGAAGAACATGAAAACCAGAGTATTCATTTATTTATATAAGTTGACATTTTGGCAGGATAAGTGTCATTGATCAGGGTAATACAGCAGGGAAACTGAGTTAGAAATTAAAGGTTGCTCAGTGAGCTCAGCCTAAGTGTAATGGTAGTTAAGAATTCTTAAAAAGTATTGTCAGACTAAACTAGTTGTTCAAATAATATTTTAAAGAAGTTTTATTGAAATATAACTCATACACTATACAATTCACCTTTCTAATGTGTACAATTCAATGGTTTAGTTCATCCACGGGGCTGTGAAACCATTACCGTAATCTAATTTTAGAACATTTCATCTCCCCAACAAAAATCTCATACCCATCAGAAGTCAGTTCCCATTCCCTCTTTCCCTCAATCTTACTGCCCTAGGCAAACACCAATCTCCTTTCTGTCCAATAGATCTGACTATTCTGGATATTTTATATTAATGGAATTCTGCAGTATGTGGTCTTTTGCGACTGGCTTTTTTTTTTTTAACTTAGTGTAGTGATTTCAAGGTTCATCCATGCTATAGCATGTATCAATACTTTGTTTCTTTTAGTTCTGAACAAAATTCCATTTTATAAATATGCCACATTTTACTTATCCATTCATTCATCAGTTGGTAAATATTTGAGTTGGTTATTCTGTGTGGATATCAGTTATAATGTTGCCATGAACATTTATGTACAAGTTTTTGTATGGACATATGTTTTCATTTCTCGAGGGTATATACTCAGGATTGAATTGCTGGGTCATATGGTAACTGAAGTAGCTTCACCATTCTTCATGCCCATGAGTAATGTGTGAGTGCTCAGTTTCCCTATATCCTCACTAGCACTTGCTAGTTTCTGGTTTTTGATAATAGACATCTTAATGGGTATAAGGTGGTACTTTACACTTTATTATGGTTTTGATTTGCATTTCCCTGATGGCTAATGATGTTGAGCATTATTTTATGTGCTTACTGGCCATTTTTATGTCTTCTTTACAGAAATGTCTGTTGTCTATTTTCAAACTGGAGCATATATTGATATCATTATTTCACTCTTTTGTTGACAAATCATATATATATACTGCATTTTATGTTTCCATTCATCAATTGATGTCCTGAATACAATAAAAAGGCAATGGAAAGACAAATGTGATCTTGTCTTGAGCTGGGATATCCATCTTCTCCTCGCCTTGGACTTCGGCACTCCTGGTTCTTGGACCTTCGGGTTTGGATGGGAACTATGCCACCAGCTTTCCTGGGCCTCCAACTTACAGATGGCAGATCATGGGAGTGCCCAGCCTCCATATTCATGTGAGCCATCAACATCATACCTCTCTTTCATTATATCTCTGTATCTTCTAGTGGTTCTGTTTTTCTGCAGAACCCTGAATAACAAAAGTGACTATGAGGAAAGGGAATTTCAGGAGGAGATAGGGTGGGGCACAAATAACAAATTCGTGTTGTTGTGAAACAATATATTAGTGTGTTATAAAAACTACTATTGCAGGAATGGAACATGTAAAATTAGGAGCCGCAAAAGATGAGGCAGTAGGACAAGGAGCGATTCGAGTATCTATTATCCAAGCAGTTGAACAAGTCTATGTTAAGAGTATTCCAGATGGAGACAATCTAAACACTCAACAATAGGGCATTGATTAAATGTACAATGGAATACTAAGTATGGCCAAAAATTGATGCTGGAGAAGCCTTATTTAGTAACAAATAGAAAGGGGTGGAGAGAGAAGAAGGGGAGGAAGGAAAGAAGAAAGGGAATAAGAGGGGAAGGGAGGCAGGGAGGAAGTAAGGAGTGAGGGAGCGAGCAAAGGAGGGAGAAAGGAGGTAATAAACAGGATCCTGAGTTATACGCTTGCCATGATTTTCCAGAAATCCAGACACACTCAGGTAACATCAAAATGGACTTTAATGTGAGCCTTCAGTGTTTCTCCACTGATTTTCTGGGAAAGACACTGCTGTGGGATGATCCTACAACGTGCCTTCTTTCTGCGTTACCAACACAGGCTCAGTTTTAATTGAGGTAGCAAGATGTCTAGCCTAGAAAAAGCAAGGCAACACCATGGCTGCATGCTTGGTGCTTATTTCCACAGCCTCCTTGAGTGATCTGGTGACCACATTCTGGTCAATGGCTCAAGGGAAGGCAATGGGTTCTAGAAAATACATTTTCCTCCATGAAAGACAAATATATATAAATATATATATAAAAATATAAATAAATATATATATAATATATATACACATATATATACTGTTGTTTTCACTGAGATTCTATTTCTTCCGGCTTTGTGTGCAGTTTGTAAAGATATGATTTTTAGGAAGATGGCAGCCTTCTTATAGTCATTCAGTGACAAGTCTATTTTGAGTCCAGTACTGGGTAGAAGGCAGGGATATAAAAGAATTAGAAGTGATGGTCCCTGTGCCCAGAGAGCCTGTAATACCAAGTGTCAAGATGTGCACACACAAATTAACTTGAAAAAATTACAAAGCAACTTACAGTATTACTCAGTGCCAAATAACGCAGAACCAATGGCAGCCCTCCAGAATCCACTGTTGGTAACTCTGTCCTGCCAATTCTTCTTGCCAATCCAGTTAAACTGATGAAGATTTTAGGAAAGATGTGACATTTAGAGAAGATTCTAGTCTCAAATTCTTATATTTTAAAAATTCATTGCTCCTGCTGTTTAAACATCACTAACACTTTCACTTGGAAAGGAAGCACATTGTCCAAAAAGCACTGGGCTGGACATTGGATTTTAGTCTTCGTAAAGTCACTGAATAGCTGTAGGACATTGTAAAGGTTCACTTAAATATCTGGGATTTTGGTTCCCTAATTGGCAAACTGAGAGTAACAATTCAGTAACAAATATTTACTGAGCATTTAATAAGTGTTGGACACTGTTTTAGGCAATAGAAATACAGCAATGAACTAAAGAGCCAAAGATCTCTATCCCACTGAAGGTAGACGTATAATAAGCAAATGTATACCTATCAAGCTGTAGTACTAAGTTCAACAGAAAAACATAAAGCAGGGTAAGGAGGATAGAAAGTATGCCAGGTAAGTGTTGAGGGGAGCTGCTAATTTATATAGAACAGTCAAGAAAGTCTCTTTGATAAGAGGCTTGCATTTCCTTTCCCACATTGGGTATGTGTGCGTGTGCGTGTGTGTGTGTGTGTGTGTGTGTGTGTATGCGTATATGCACTCCCACACGCACTGGTCTGCTTGTCTAGGGGGAGAGAAGAGGAGGTTAAATGACTGAAAATACATAAAAAGCACTTAGTAAATTACTTGGCACTATGTGAACATAATGTATTATTACCATTGTTATCACTGTGGATTAAGTCTAAACTCCTTAGCTTGACATTTAAGATCCTTACAACACAACCTTCCAACCTACGTTTCTAGTTTTGTCTCCATTCCCCTGGATAAATCTAACTTGCAAATGAAATGTTCACTTAATCTACCTCACTTGTCAATTAGCAACGTACCAGGTCAAGTCGCTTCTATTGTTTTTTTCCGTTTAAATCCTTTATGATTTCATTTTTTATAAATTCTGTGTTCCCAATGAAATGACAAACTTCCATATATCAGTCTTTCTACAAATGCTTTGAGTACAAAAGGCATTCAATAGCATTTATTGGTTTCTTTTGATGGACTGATTTAGTGTGTATCATTACTCTGAAAACTATGACCCTGTTTAGAATTTGGTGCTGTACTCAATTCTGCATGAGTTTTGAATCACCTTATTCATCATGGAACTGTGTACTGTTTGAGTTGCAGAATTTTTAAAACCTTTGTATTGCTAAAGAGGTCCTTTAATTGTATTCAGGATGTCCCTCAAGGACCATCTCAGAGTCAATCAGACCAAAAGCAGCTCTACATCTTATATGTCTTTTTCATGATCATAATCCTATGTGTCCTTTTCATGATTTTTTCATGACTTTGGGGTATTTCTTGCCAATACTGATTTGTTATTGTTGTATCTTGAATAACTTTCCTGTGTATTTTTGAGGTGTAAAAACTTCCCAGCAGCCTGAGAAATGAAACAGCGGAGAAGGATGAATAAGGTCTAGTAGAAACTACAGTGTAAGTACTAAATGTGGTTTTGATAGGCAGAATAATGACCCTCCCAGTGATATCTACACCCTGGGACCTATGAATATGTTACTTTACACAACAAAGGGACTTTGCAGATGTGATTAAGAACATTGAAATGGGGAGATTACTCTGGGTTATCCAGGTGGACCCCATGTCATTACAAGGGTCCTTCCAGGAGGGGTGCAGGAGGATCAGAGTTGGAGGAGATGAGGCAAGAGAAGTAGAAGTTAGAGTTCTCCGACCAAGGAATGCAGGCAGCTTCTAGAAGCTGGAAAAGACAAGGAGGTAACAGGTGATCCCCTCAGTCTCCAGAAAGCGTGCACAGCCTCTGCGGGCCTTTGATTTCAACTCTAAAAGATCCATTTTCAGATGTCTGACTTCCAGAACTGTTAGCTAATGAATTTGTATTTTATTCAGTTAGTGGTACTTTGTTGGCAGCAACAGGAAATGAATACAGTAACATAGTAAAAACGGCCCTAGACAGAACTAGAGCTCGGTCATAATCTAGTCCCTACAACACATATAATATATTCATTGTATAATCTCAGGAAAATCACCCTATCTCAGTTTCCTTTCCTGTAAAGTGAAATTATATCTGCCTTACAGTGTTGTATAAAGACAAATAAAATTATTCACATGAGCGCTTTGTAAAGGGTTTCATCCTATACAAATGTTAGGACTAAAATTTTGGCTTAGTTTGCTTAATGAGGGGGAGAACGGGAATAAAGACATCTGTGCTTAGCATATTTATGATATGAATACGATGATGACATAGATATTATGCCACAACCACTCCTGTAATAAAGATGTCCTTTGAGAAGCAGCCTAGTGTAGGGAAGATGACCCAGCTCCCTTCATCTTCAACCAAAATCAACATGGCTAGCCCGAGAACCCAGACGCAGCCTAAGAATCCTTCTTAACCCACCTACAGGAAGCAGCTGTCAATTAACTACACCTGGCATAAAAGAAGAACCTTATTTAAAATCCCTGATCTAGTGGCTTAGAAAGTTTGATCTTTTGGCCAGTAGCATGGGCATTACCTGGGCATTACCAGGCCAGAAATGCCTATCCTGAGCTGGGTGTGGCTCCCGCCTGTAATTCCAGCACTTTGGGAGGCCGAGGCGGGGAGATCACCTGAGGTCAGGAGTTCCAGACCAGCCTGGCCAACGTGGAGAAACCCTGTCTCTACTAAAAATACAAAAAGTAGCCAGGCGTGATGGTGGGCGCCTGTAATCCCAGCTACTTGGGAGACTGAGGCAGGAGAATCGCTTGACCCCGGGAGGCAGAGCTTGCAGTGAGCCGAGATCGCGCCACTGCACTCCAGCCTACGAGACAGAGTGGGTCTCCGTCTCAAAAAAAAAAAAAGAAAGAAAGAAACTAAAGAAGCGTTTCCTCAGTCCCTACCCCAGACCGATTGGATCACAATCAGCATTTTAACAAGACCCCCTAGGTGAGTGCTGTGTACTAGTTGAGAGAATATATTTTGGATTGGTTTGAATCCCAGCTGAGCAGGTTACTACCGTGTGACCTCAAGCAAAGTGCTTAGATCATCTAAGCCTGTTTCCTAGTCCACATAGTGAGGCACCTCAATGGGTTGTATGTAGTAAGAATTAAAGAGGCTGAGGCTGTATGTAAGGCATTTTGCACAGAGCCTTCCAACGAATACCCAGTTAATAATGAAGCTCTTTTCATCATATCATTTCGCACCATCTACAGCTGCTAACCATACAACACATCCATTCAGAATTCTGGAGCTGCTCAACAGGGACGACTTCCAAAGCCCATAAAGCCCTCCAAGCCCATGGGGTAGGGGGAAAGGGGTGGGGACGGGAACACTGTCAGCGGTGCCTCTCGGAATACGCAGGATACTGTACATTTCGCAAAACATATTACTCATCGGATGATCTTGCTTTCAGATCTTCACTGCACGTGGCTTTATTGGAAACCTTCTGCTAGAGTCTAGACTCAGCCATGGAGTCTGGTGACCTGTGGGAGGGAGCAAGGGCCAGAATGCCTGTTAAATCGCTCTGGGCCCCCAGCCCTCTTCCTTAATCCCTTCTTAACTTTCCATCTGTCTCTGGTCTCCAGGGGTGCAGAACCGCAACCCACCAGCCCTTTCCCAGCTCTCCGGCCCGGCGCTCAGCAGCCTAGGCTGCAACACTTTCCCCCAGGACCGGGAAGGCGGGGGAGGGGGTTTGGAGGGGGCGGAGCTCGGCCTCCTGCTGCCGCCGCTGCTGCTGCCACCGCCGCCGCCGCCTGCAAAGCTGTCACCCCTCTCTCAGATGCTCAGGCTGGGCAGCGCTGGACAGATGGGTGCACCCCGGGCCTGACGGATGAACAGTCGGGCAAGTGAACTCTCACCTCCAAACTGGCTCTGCGCCCGGCTGGGGCGGCGGCGGCGGCGTCTTGCGCTCTGGGCCTTTTCCGCTGGGGGAAGTCT
>NW_012113475.1:900494-998571 GCF_000951035.1 Colobus angolensis palliatus | reverse complement strand
GAGACCCGCGGCCGTGGGAGAAGACGCCCCCCGCGCACCTACGCCCGGCGGCCAGCGCCGGGTACCGGAGCCTGGTGGTGTGCTCTGTAGGGATGCGGAAGGGATTCGATCCCACATTTTGTCCAGGGATCCTTTGCCTGTTGCTCTTGTCTCCGTCCCATCCTGCGCTCTAGGAGGGGCAGTCTTTCTGGCAGGTGATGAATTTCTCTGCAAGGTCATTGCTCTCTTAGGCTCTGGCTTTGAAGGTAAATGGGAGAAGACGCCTGCTGATCGTGGGCAGGGGGATTTATAATCAATCCGGTCTGCACACTGCGAATATTCGAATATGGGGTGTGCGTGTGTGTGTGTGTGTGTGTGTGTGTGTGTAACATTTATCTCATTTTCCTATGCTTATCCCCTTTAAGGTCAAAACACCATAGAAATATATATTACATATGCATTTATGTATGTATGTGTATACATACATACATATACACACATACATACATTCGTATGTGTATAGGTTTTCTTGAGGTAGGCAAAAAGAAGAGGAAGGGCGGGCAGGGGTTGATAAAGGGAAATCGTTGTAGAGACCTGTTCACTAATAGAGGCGAACTTTGGAACCACATTAAATCAGGGTAGAGACTAGAGGTGACAAACAGTTCTTTCAAGATGGGCTTTAGAAGAGAGCTGAAGGAGCCTGTCAGCCAACACACACAGAAGATCTTCATGCTCTCCAGGCAGATGGAGACGATGTAAGCAACATTTCAGACGCAACAATGGATAGTGAAAGAGGAAAAAAAGGAGAGGTACTTAATATGCCACTGGGAAGTGATTTTTGGGTGGTGGGAAGGCATCGAATCCAGACCAGGTTTCAAGGGCTTGCTGGAGGGGCGTTGGGAGAAATCACTGCTTGGGGTGTAGACAGTTCAAGGTTAAGATGATGTGAATGTCCACAAAGCAGCGGAGGAGGTGAGCAAAAGGCTTGGAGGGGGAGGGGAGAAACGGAGCTCCGAGCAGTCACTCAAGAAGCACCCACCTTTGAGTAAGGTGTCTTCTTCCTCTGGGTTAAAGCAGTACTTGGATATGCGCCATCTAAATATTTTCACAACACATTTGTTTAAAGATCCATTGGACTATGTTTTTATTTTGTTTTTGCAAGGTATCTGGGTCATGGTGGGACTGGAAGAAACTGAAGTGTTTACAACACCAGCAAGATTTGGGAGAGAGGGTTGATTAAGGCTTAGCTTCATGAAATATTTACACATCTCCTGCGTGGGCTTTTGTTTGCTCTTGTTGGTGCTGCTGCATATTTTACTTTGATAATGCTTTGAGTGTGCTTCTCCCGTATGTGCTTATTTTCCAGTTATAAACTATTCTTTCTTTTCCCATTGTGCTCACCATTGGCCTGCCCTGAGTAACAATTGTGGGAATAAAGGTACATGAGTCACAGCCCAAAGCAGAAAATCTCTGCTGCTATCTGCAAAAGACAGGAGTTTGCATTAGAGAATGTTCTTTTGAAATAGAAGCAGGAAGAACATTTTTTGAGTTTTTGTGTGTGTTTAACTTTTCATTTTGTGTGTCTTTAATCAGGGGAATAGGTTATTGACTCAAAAGAGAAAAAAAATCCAGTAATTGCAATTGCAAGTCTAGATGTTATATGATTGAAATTTATTTTGGAAACAGCAGAGGAACTCATGGAGAGCTATGTACAGTGTATTGTGGTGTGGTGAGCCTTCACCTAATCACTAACTAGACTCCTACGAAAATGATTAGGACAAAATCACAAGTGCATCAGCTTCACATGGGAAGTAGAGGACTGAAGCGTTATATGAGTCAGATCAGTGTCAATTGGAGGGCAGGCTGGATTCCAGCAAGCTGTTTTGAAATTTGAGTGTTTTAATTGCCTCAAAAGAATTGCCCAATATGCTTAATTATTTGTTCCTGCAACATTTTCTTAATTATGCCTCAACATACTTAAAAGACTGTATTTAGATCTAGCTATCCTTCACCGTTTGAATTTCCAGTCACAAAATCTGCAGCCTGCAGGAAGCATGGAAATATTGGTCCTGGAATCACAAAATTATAAAATATTGGGCTCAGAGAAGCCACAGCTCATATTTGAGCTCTTTCATTGGCAGCTGCTCCTGCCCTTTATGCACTCATTTATTCACTTTTTCGTGAATATATGTTGATATGTTCAACATATATTTAATCCTGGACTAAACATGGTCCTAGATTGTGGAATAGAAGAATAAACAAGACATAGTCTCAGCCTGCAAGACTTGGGAGGGACACTGCCGGCAACCGCTGGTGGAGTGCCCTGACCGGGTGCTGTGGAGGCCAGGGTAGAGGTGGAGAGAATAAGGAGAGTTTCCCATGGACTTGAAAGATGAGACAACCTAGTCCAGTGAAGAGGAGAGGAAAGGACATTCTTGGCATGGGAACCAAAATAAGCAGAGACTAAGGAAAATACGCAGCTCCAGGTGGTTGAAAAATAGTGTGAGTACGTAAGGATGGCAAAATGAGAATGGAGAGGGCAGCACCTACAAACTGAAGTCCAAAAGGCCTGCCAACTCAGCTGGTCAGTAAACCATTTTATCAGGGTGACTTAGGTGAATGCATTCATTTTAAGGATCTATGGTATTCAGATTACCCAAATTTATATTCTTCAAATATCTGAAAACTGTATTTACCTTAATTTACAGTAGGCTGCTTAAATGGGGAAAAGTCTTAATTCTTTTTGGCTCAAATATTTCATCCACAAATGTCTACAACCTACTTTGCATATTAGAAAAATAAGAGAGAGAATGAGGGAGCAGAGGTTTGAATTTTATAGAAATGAGTTATAAAAACTCAAGGATTCTTACTTTTATGAGAATAGAGTTCAGGGGAAAAGAATTACAAATAGTATATATTCTAAGTATTTACATGTCCTAGATGACTCCAAAAGGCAAACGTATGATAGTGTAAAAAACAGACTGAACAAACAAGTAACTCAGAAACACATGCTAAAGAGACCCCAAAGGCCACATACCTTTTTAAAAATTATTTTTTAAATGAGAGAAATAGTTACAGTAATCCCATGGTAATCATTAAGTGCCCTTCAAGAATGGTGCTTTTCAAACCAACACACTGTGAAGTCAGTTTAGTGGGTCTGATCAGCATTTTTATTTTTGAAAAAGAAAAGAGTGAAACAGAAGAGTAAGTATTGTTCGTGAAATTCCTTAAATATATATACATATATGTGTGTATGTGTGCACGCCTGCATAATGGACTGTGATGTAGAATGTATACCTCATTATACATTACATTCCAAAAAGTCTGAAAACTCCTGCTTTATGTGATACGAAGAGATGCTCCCAGTTTGCAGGATGCCAAGAGCCGACCAAGAGATCTGACAGACCTGATAGACAAGCATTTTCCGCAATATTCTGAATAGCATAATTGCCTGATAGAGGAAGGCAAGACTTATAATTTACCGACTGCGTGGCAGTAAAGTCAAAGAGCAAGATCCTTGGGTACTGAATTAGTCTGGAAAGACTTTAAGGAGGAGGGGAACCTTGAGTTAGTTTATAAAAGACGGGTGGATCTGGATGGGCAGTGAGGAAGGGGTGCTGATTTTGTGTCTGTAGAAGGAGGAAGCAAAGAATGAGTGGAGTAATGGCAGTTATATTGAAGAATCATTAAGAAAAGAAAAAATAAGTATCAAGCTGGGGGAAGAGAATTGCAGTAGAATTTCTGATGGACTGAAATATTACGTGAGTTACTTTTTAAAAAAGTAAAATTCATTGTGTATATTTAAGGTATACAACATGTTATAAGATATATACATTATATATGTGTGTGTATATATATATATAGTAAAATGGTGACGTGTCAGTAGTGGAACCAAATAACATATACATCATCTTTTATATCTACTACTTTGTATCCTTTGACCTGGATGTCCCCTTTTCCTCCCTGACCATTTTCAGCCTGGTAATCACTGTTTTATTCTCTGTCTCTGTATATTTGATCTTTTTTGAGTTGTTAATTATTTTATGACTAAGATCTATTTTCCTAATACTGCTACTTTAAGAAAATCTAGCCAGAGTGGCCATAATATCATAAATCTGCCATTCCCTGCCATCTTTTTATTTATTTTGCAGTAATTTACTGGTTAGGCCTTGTTCAGTTGAATCTTGCTGTTGAACTATTGACGTTAGGATATACACCACATTGTGGCGTGATTATTTCATTTCTCAGAATGCAACTACAATCGTTGGCACAGAAGGCTGAGGTGGTCATGTGAGGAACTGACAGGCTGTGAAGATGAACCAGATCGCTTGGTAGCCACGAGCTCCTGAAGGAAGGGCAGCATCTGCCATATTTTCTTTTTGTCAGTTGCTCTGTGACTTGTCCGTCTTCTTTGTTAGATACTTAAATATGTTTGTATGCATTTTTAGACATTTTGTTCTTGTGTTTTGCTGTCCCCTAAAAGTTATTCTGAGGAAAACAGTTATTCTGAGGAAAAGTTAGAGAAGAAAACCTTTACTTGTGTTCCTGAACATTTTCTTGGTGGGCTTCATTCAGCTCTCACTGTCTTTTCTCTGGAATAGAACAATTTTGTGATATTGACACCCTTTTAAATGAAGCTATACCTTTAAACAGAAGAACAGTGCCAGTTAAGTCAGAGACTCGTCTGCTTGAATTAGTTGGAGTGCAACCAAATATGGCACTTTGCTTTAAAAAAGAATTACTTGCACCTCTTTCTTGTCCATATCAGCATGTTCAAATTAGTGACAAACTAACTTTTTTCACATAAGCATCAAGTCTGGAATAATAAAAACATTTAGAGTCTGCCTTTGGATTGAAATTCTGAAATTACTGAATTTCAGGGAGAAAATGTATATACTCTTACAATTTAAATCACGTACTGTCTTGAATGCCAATGAGAAAAGTTTTCACAGCTTTTTAACTGGGCATATTGGAGTTGGCAACATAGTAACAGCTTTCTAATTGTTCATGTCGGTAATTAAATTATTGGCTTTATTTTGAAGCTAGCAGCATAATCTGGGACCCCAATTATTATTACCAGGCAGTTATAAATGACCTTAATCTGAATCTGAATCTGGAGGTGGGGCTTAGAAATCTGTATTTTTATAAAGGTCCCAAAAGGATTCCAGTACCCAGATTTGGAAACCACTGCCTTTATTTACAAAGAAATAAAATGATTACAGATGAGTCCCAAGGAAGTTAATAACTGTTTCTACTCACTAATAGAGCTGGAGCTGAAAATCCAGAACTCCTCTTTCTAATTCCCCATTAATTCTTGGCTAAGGGGAAAATAACCAGGACCTGAAGACAACATCCAAGAGTCCTCTCCATGGTGAGGGAGGAGAATCAGTTACTATGCACCCCTTCCTCCAAAATTGAGAGTCGATTCAGTAAGTCTGCCTAAATGATAATGCCATGATCTCATCTCTGTCCCAAGGGTCTAGTGTAGCAGAAATACCGTGGGGATCAGCTGGGTGTGATCTAAGACAAGACAACTTATGGGCCTTACACACCAGATTCCATTTAAAATGTTTAATTCTTGGATCCTAAATAGTGTGGATACCAAGCCACCTCTAGAAGATTGGTTTAGTCAGGATTCACAGCCTTGTGACTCTTACAGAAGCAAGAGAACCCTAAAAAAAATTCTGGAGGCTAGAGAGTAAAAACTCAGTGTCAGGCATCTCCGGGGACCTCAGCATTGTTGCTAATTAAGTAATGGACAGACGGAGATCTATCTCCAAAGCTCCTTTGACAATCACGTTTGCATCTGTTAATTTTCTGGAGGAAAAAAGAGTTACAGATAATTTTTTTAAAACTTGAATTGCAAATAGTCCATCCAAGTGGGAGATCTGGTTTATGAAGAATAATCAGATGCTTTATGTTAATAGATTCCTGATTGTTTTTCAGAAATCAGTTGTTAATGGTTTCTAAATAGCGTAAAATTAAAATAACCATATTGTGTCTATGGGAGACTCCTCTCTTTCTTTATAATGTATAACTTTGGTTAAATGAAATGCCTGAGGGAGTAAAGTGTTTGTGTGAACTATATTTTCTGAGTAATCAGAGCATTTTTTGTTTCAATTCTTGTTGACAGTTTTTCTAAAATGTAACAGCCTGCAAATACTATCAAGATTCAAAATTTTGCATTGCCTCTGTGTCTTTATTCTGAATTATGACTGTATAGGACAGATATGCTGAATATAACATAGAAGTTTTTCTTGTATTTCTTCCTTTTTACTCTGTAATGTGAATGTGCTTTCTCAGCATACATTTTTTTAAAAAATTGTTGTTCAAAAATGCAAAAGACATTTGACTCGTTGTGAGTTCCACTTTCTTGGAGCTTGCTCTCTGCTTTTGCCATTACATCACTTTGAAATGCTCATTCCTTCACTCCAAATTAGTTTCTCAATCAACTCAAAGCATGGCTTACAGCTCCGTGATTGCGGCAAAACTTTTGTAATCCTTAAGACCTGTTTCTAATTTGTTTTATACGTAGCATGATTCTTAAATTTATACTTAGTCGTATTGTTAATTAAGCATGCCTTTCTTTGAATTTTTCTACAAGGTATTTCTCCTTGAAAAATGCAGGTAAAAATGAAGCAGCTAAAATTTTAATTGTTAATTAAAATTAAGAATTTTAAATTCCAGTAAAAATTTTAGTCGGGGCTAAAGTTAGTAAATGCATGTTCGTTTTCACCTGCATCCTTGGTTGAGTAAAAATTGCTTATGACAAGTGGGTATGGATGATTGTTCTTATTTTCATGTCGAACATGTTCTGAAAACAGTCAGAGAGCAGAAGTCTGTCATTGTCAGGGTAAGGGGCTGAACTCTGATTAAGTGAGTGAAAATGCACTTACAGTCTCCTTTCACATGAGGGATTGTCTACCCAAGTGGATTCTCAGAGTAGAAGAAAGCTTTGCTGTGAGCATCTGAGAGACCTGGTATACTTCACTTTACCTGTCTGGGCCTCAGATTTGGAGATGTACATACCAAATCAGAATTGAAAATTGGCAGTCTGTGGGCCCAGCAGGAAAACTGTGACCTCCAGGTATTTATTTTTTAATTAAGCCAGTGTTTAAACATCTGATCTATTATATAAAAAGAAATGAAGCCCTCGCCCACATTCTCTAGGCTGGAGCTGAACAGCAATATATATGCTACTTCATTATTTTGCTGTAGTCCCCACTTCTCAATGTCTCACTGACATTGAGCATTTATGTAAGTCTCTTGTGCCTAACAGCTTCAATTCATTGTGTTACTACCTCAAACCTGTAGGTACTGAGTCTGTAAAGTCTGGACTACTTAGGTGTTCTCTAAGCACCATTGAGCTCCAAAATGCTATGACTATACTCATGAAATGGATGTGTCTACAAAGCCAAAAGGTAATGGCACCAAATATAGTTAACCCCCGTGAACCATAGTGAGGGTCTCAAAGTTTTACAATATCAAAATATTTAGAGTCTATGAAAGTTTAATAAATTAAAATTGAGTTAACGTAGTCTGTTAAAGAATAACAGAGTTTTTTATCTGTGTACTTGCTTCCTTTTTACTGTACCACAAGTGTTGAATAAAAAATATTAGCAGTTTTAACAATAACGTAATTTATTTTTTCTTTACCATAAAGACCAATGATGACTGAGATCTCACATTGGATTGCTTTATGTACTTTTAAATGCACCGTATCTTTATCTTATGTATAATTTTTAACATATAGGCCAAACTTGCATAGCTTCCTGAAAGTCCAGAGTATATCTCAATCTTTCAAGTAATGCTGCATTTTATTTAGCAGGCCTGGCAGTTGAGATGAACTTTCAGGAGTAGTATCAACTCGTGTCCCAGCTTGTATTTCTGTATAGCCTAGAAATGCTCAGTTATTGATTGCAGTAGGCAGTGTTTGCAACCCCTCTCTGAGGCTAGGCAGATCACTGCACAGTCTGGCCACTTGTGCTATGTTAATATGGCTATAAAATGAGATGACTGCATCAGGGTTGATTTATTCATGTTGCAAACAAAGACAAATGCCCTTTTGAGGCAACAAGATGGAAAACTCAGGCAGATCTCTTCCATAGGGAAAGCTGTCTTCATAGCGCTCTGAAATCTCTCATGCCTTCTCAACTTCTGCTGCCACTTTCCTTCCTCATGCACACTTCGCGGCATACCACCCCCACTTTGTGCCTCCTACTTTATTTCTAAAAACATCCCCTCATCTAATTATTAATCCTCAAGTGCCGGTGCTTCAGCAACTTCACTTAAAGACAGTGCCGAGAATAGTACCGATCGAAACTAACAGAGGACACAGTGCCACACTGACTCTACGCTTTCTTTGGAGAGAGTGGCATTTCCTTATAGAATGGTGACCGTGTTTAAGTATCAGGCGTCCTGTCACCTAAAATGAATTGATAATATATAAAAGACCATAGGTGTTAAAAGTCTTTAGAGATAAAGTTATTTTTCTGAAAGTGCCACTTAAAACACAAATTTAGTTCACTGAAATGTTTATGTTCTTTTATGAAGAAACTGTTCTGCTATTCCCCTGGTGGCTATTTTGATGTTTAGAACTATAATGATAGGTTTTTAAAAAATCCTCCCTGTGGGGTTTGTGGCTTTTGAGTGATGAAATCTGAGTCTCCGAGAGGGAGGGGAAACGTTAATAACCTGAGCTGGACTGGATTGAGGGCATGTCAGCTCCTTTTACTTTGCAAATTAAATCAAAGCTTTCCTCCAACTGGAAATAGGAATTTATTTAGGAGGTGAGAGATACAATGTGAAATGGGGTTGGCAGAAGGCCCTGGTTTAAGAAAGGTGAATTCTTTGGATCATTTAATAAATCTGTATAAATCTTTATATATGTGTGTGTGTGTGTGTGTGTGTATCCCTGTTCTGTGTGCTAGGGACTCAAAATTGAATAATACATAGTCTGAACTCTCAAATAATTCCCAGATGATGGGAATAAGCTTAGTAATAAATGTAGTTCAACAAAATTAGAATGAGCTGTTTTCCTGGTCATGATCTCAGAGAATTCCCCTGGTAGCCTAACAACCTGGGTCCCTCCTCTGTCCTAACCAAGAAGCCCTGTACCTCTTTCTTCCTTCCTGTATGCTGAGCAATTCAGCTTCATTTCCGTTCCTCTTCACAGCTTTACCACCTGCTTGCCACACCTGGGTTCCTTTCCTCCCTGCCAGGCTAACTTGAAAAGTATACGTCTTTCCCATACTCCACTTCCTTAATGTTGTAGAAAATAAAGTCACAGACACGTGCATTTTTGACTTAATTCTGTTAAAAACAACTAAGTAGCAGAGGGTAGCAGAAGTGACAAAAATGGAACAGATATAAGATGTAGAATTCTTATTAAGAGTCTGCTGCTCTGTGTACTACAAGAAATTTCTTTCTCCTGAGGATACCAGAACCTCAGTGTAACTTCATTTCCATTTTTTTCCTATTCAAGAAAATATCCACACATACCAGTGAGATGAGTGAGAGTGACATTATTATAGAAATAACTTGATTTTTGAGGTTAATATAATTATTAGAGAAAACGGCTCTAAATTATACTTTAATAATTTGCTGTCATTGGTACTTTATCATTGCTCATAAACTCTTTGTGATACACGAGTGTATTTTAAGACTGTTTAAGGGCCACTGTTTTAGATAATTGCTTAGACTCTCAGGAAGCTCTTCCACCGTTGGGGAATGATCTTGAGTCAGATCAGTATTGGAGAATGTACCCATTCCAATGGTGCTGTAAATACCCAGCTGTTTACATAGCTGCTCTGTGAAATACCCCATGCCTTCTTGCTATCTTTTTATCCTGAGGAGGTGCTCACCACTCTCCATTGGTCTCCCTCTCCAGGGCTTCAACTTTGGAAGTTTAAGTGGTAATTCATGCCTCTGGAATGCCTAGTAAGTGATTCCATCTCTGTGTATTTTCTCCGACTGGGAGGAGAGCCTCCTTTGCTTTGGAGCACAGAGAATGGTGGTGTAGGGGAAATAAAAGAAATGGAGCCTCCATTGTAGAATTAATGATGATGAGTGGAAAAGAATGAAACACCAGCTAAACACATGCAGGAAGAGGGTTTAAAATTCATTAAAGAAGGAACAAGAAACAAAACAAAACAAACAAAAAAGCACTTGAGGCACTTTGCCATCTTGATTCTAGAGCATAAGAGAACCCTAACACGTGTATCCATATATATCCATCTACTTTCCAAAGGAAGTGGGTGAGGGTTAGACTATAGATATGTAAAAATCCTTCAAAATTTTATTCTTCAGGCTTATCTGCCGCTGGCATCTTGCTAAAACTACTTCTCCTTTAAAGAAATCTCTGAGGTTTAGGCCGGGCGCGGTGGCTCAAGCCTGTAATCTCAGCACTTTGGGAGGCCGAGACGGGTGGATCACGAGGTCAGGAGATAGAGACCATCCTGGCTAACATGGTGAAACCCCGTCTCTACTAAAAAATACAAAAAATTAGCCGGGCGAGGTGGCGGGCGCCTGTAGTCCCAGCTACTCGGGAGGCTGAGGCAGGAAAATGGCGTGAACCCGGGAGGCGGAGCTTGCAGTGAGCTGAGATCCGGCCACTGCACTCCAGCCTGGGCGACAGAGCGAGACTCCGTCTCAAAAAAAAAAAATAAATAAAGAAATCTCTGAGGTTTGTACTATTAAATAATAGCACATTAATAATTCCCCATTCTAGAGATGAGGAAATAGATAACTTGCCCAAAGTCCCACAGATGGTAATGGAGCTGTGTGAATTCAGTTTTCCAACTTCAAAGGCCATGAACTTCACCACTATGCTGCACTGCAGGACTCTGTTGGTGATGCAAATCACAGTGGGTCAAAATGTAAGGACTCAGTATGATTTTATGAACTTCTGCCTTCTATCTTGGATTTCATCTTGCATTGCTTAAAAAACAAATGTGAAACTTCTAAATCAGCAATAAGACATTAAAAAAAAACAGGATGAGTTCAAGGACAGGTATTTTAGGCTAAAATTTTATAGAGCATTGCATAGGTGATAAAATTGGCAAACATAACTTTTTCTCAAGATACCAGGTAACACATGTGTTCAGCAAACAACATTTCTTTGTTTCTCAAAAGAAAAACCAATTGCTTTTCTTATGACACATGTGCGTGCACACCCACACACATACATACACACACACACACACACACACACACAAACAAGAAAAAACAAACATGTGTCTTTGTTTAACTGCCTATGGACTTTGGACCTAGAAACTATTTATAGAACTAGTGTTTCCGTGATTGATGTTTTAATCATAGACATTCATTTACTTATGAAAGTTAAGCGATTCCTTATTATAGCTTACAGCTAAGTGTTCTCATTGCAAATGGAATGAAAAAAAAAAAAAAAAAGGTAATCTACGCACAGGAGGCCCATTTGAGACAAATTCCTTCTTAAAACTATAGTTATAACGAATCAATGGTACTTGGTAGGAGGATGAATATACCTGTCTGTCCATTTGGAAGGTGAAAATCCAATAACTGAAAAAAGCCATGATTTCTGCCTTAGTTTTTTAGTTCCTTAATAAGCGATTGATGTTTTTTTTTCTAGTAAAAGAAAATGGACAGAAGTCACCTAGAGGCATTAGTCTTATAACTGGATCCTTTCAATCATTCTGGAATGTCTTTACCACCTCATGTCATTTCAGAATTCAAACTCTTTGTTTCCAGAGGTAACACAGTAGAGGGCACTGCTTTTCAAAGTGCAGATTTCCGGCAGCGACCTGTGAGAGGATCTCAGGTAGTATACAGACTTCCTTTAGATTTTAATACTTATGAATTTATTTAAATGTAGAAATATGTTCAGAACACATTTCAAAATATATTTTTAAAAATGTTTGCTATGAAAAATAATATAACCAATACATCAAACCTGTAATTTCACAGATATTATTTTTTAGGACAAGGCTAATGTTTTCAACCAGTGCACTAGTTAAAGTCGATTTATTGGAAAATTGAGTAAAAGAAAAAATGGTTTAGATAGGAAGCACATGAGGCTAAAATCCTGAAATGGGTACACAAATGTCACAGTCCCTGAGAGTGGTACCTGAAGTCATTTCATTGCCCACGGCACCTCAGGTTCTCTCTAGAAATGAGAGGGCTGGTCCAGAAATCCCTAAGATCAATTCTAGCTCGGATGCCCCACCACTTGTTTTTTTCAATCTTGCTTGTTTTCTTCTTCATTCATGGGTTTATTTTCTGAATTTTAGGCCCCTTCTGCCATTGTTGGAACCCAAACGGGCCCTTCTTATCTCCCCCTCTTCATCATCACCAAGCATGTATGCCTTCATTCATTTACGCATGTAGTCATTTAGCCCTATACCCTAGGGAGAGCTTATGGGCTAGGTAATGTGGGCATGCAAGAAAGCTACAGAGTTCTAGACCTCTGACTTCTGGGTAAAATGAATATATTTTTGTCTATGTTTCACATTGAAGTTAAAGCCCTTGAATGAAAGGCCTGGACTTCTGCCATCGTCTTGTCTTTGTAGTTCTTGGACAACTAAGAGATCTTCAATGGAAGGCCCCTTCATTGATAAAATGCATTATCAAGGCTCATGTTACAAATTTAAAATGTATGTTGAGGTACATATGAGTGCATAATGTGTGAGAATGGAAAAAATGGGGTTCTACATTTCATAGCTAGAAATGTCTAATTCTTGGGTCGTTTTGAATACAAAAGGAAAAAATTAGTACTTTTGTTATTTTGGAGTAGCTGTTAATACATCTTTGTTAGAAATCTTTATAAGTCTGAGTCATATGAGGAATTTTAACACTTGTCAGTTTTTTGGGCTTTTTGTAAACATCAGCTACATTGAGAGGGGAATCAAGTTTCGGTAGTGCTTATTGCTTTTTCATATAATTAAACTCCAAACACGTGGTTAAGGTATATGATTATTTTTCCTTGGGAATTTGTCCTTAAGAAACATTGTTAAGATGTTTTACAGCATTTGAGTGTGGTGAGTGTAAGTTGTCACAAATGTTTATGTGATGTCAATGGAACTGTTTTATGCTTGCCAGCAATTCATAAGATTTTGCTATAGTGGTGAAAAGGATATAGCAGTGGTTTCCTGCTGGAGTTTCTATATAATAGTGTGAAAAGCATCAGAGGATGTAGTTGGTTGTGGTTGTTTGCTCATACCCTGCTGCTCTTTTCTTTTTTGTAAAAAACAGGAAGCTGAAATGTGTTCTTTACTTAGTTCAATTGATGTTTAATAAGGACTTATCTGTGTGCCAGTATGGGAGGATGTAAAAGTGAGAAGATGCATCTCTGCCTTTAAAGACCATAAAATCTTCAGAAATTATGTAAAACATTAGGAATTTAAGTAAAAATTTCGAAGTGCTTCATGGCAGTATTTGTTTATTCTCAATGCACATACATTATGATAAAAATTGATTAACTGAAATTGATTTCAATTTTCTTTCTTAGAGGAGGTGGGTCTCATTTTGTTGGCAAGGCTGGTCTTAAACTCCCGGGTCAACTGATCCTCCCACCTTTGCCTCCCAAAGTGCTGAGATTACAAATGTGAGCCACCATGCCCAGTCTGTTATCAAAACGTTAATGTTTAGATTTCATCATGAGTCATATAACTTTCCAAGTGTCACATTAAAACATATTTCAAAAAAACAGCTAATTCACTCAGGTAGTTTTTAACTCATTTTTACACTGAAGTTCAAATTAATTGTTAGTTTTTCTGTGTTCTCTGGTTATGGAGCAGACTCCGAATTCCTCAGCTTACCAGTTTCGAGAGGAATTGTGTGAAAGAGCATATTCTAAGTCCCTATTCCCAAACCAAGAGAGAATAAAATAACATACTTAGGCTCAGTACGTTAGTACTATTTCATTTGACTGTATCATACATTTTAAAAAAAAGAAAGGCATGCACAAAAGAATATTTGTAACCCAGTACGTATTCTGAATAGAAATGATTTAATGGAATCCCTATCACTTAGAGAAGCAGAACCACTATGGTAATATGGAATAATGGATTTAGTTTCAGTTTTAGACCTTGCACAATTGTGGGAGCTTTGTAGTTGCTTTCACATCTGGTATGGAACTAAAGTCATCATAGGTTAGCAGAGCTGGCAATTGGAAAGAAAAGCTGAATTTGAAGTAGAGCTGAGCAAGGGCAAACTAGAACCTGCAGGAGAAAATGAAACCCATAAAGATAAACTGGAACTTGTATTTGACTCATACTTCTCCATCCTCAATGACCCTGACTTGAACAGCCTAAAAGGGACTGGCACTCTTCACTGCAAAGCCATTCGTGCACCTGGCCCAGAAACCAAAAGAGGAGATCTGTGGGGAACCAAAGGTCCGGCAGCCTGGATGCTGCCTGACGTGGACAAGGTGAGCTGGGAGGTCAGTGAGCTGCACTTGTTGACTACACTGACCTTCAGGGAAGAATGCTGTTGTTTCACTTTTACCTTCCAAAGGTCACACAAATTTCCCTTGTAGCCAACTGGAATGAAGAACGATTTAGGAAAGGGAATTCTGTGAATGAGTTTCCATCAGATCTAGACAGTGATACAAAACCAGTACAGAGGATGCTAGCCCATGAAAGGAGAAATGTTTGCACTCAGGAAATCCCTTGCTTTTAGTTCTCCAAGAAACCTTCCAACTGAAGGATAACTAATCCATGCTGCTCATGAACTATGTTTAAGAAGTTTTCTTCTGTAGACTTCTATAGATTTATGTAAATTTTCTTCTATACACAACTAGAACTTGTTGGTTTACTTCCATTCAAAAACTGAAGTTTCAGAAGAAGTAGATATTAATGTAAAGAAATTCCAAGATTCATGTCATTTACCACTGAATTCATCTCTCTAAAATATGCATCATACTGTGATACAAAAGTTAATGAGATTAACTCCCATGTGGCTGGTTGATGTAGTGATAAACTTATTTTCTGCCACAATAGATTCTAATCTCCATTTTTAGATTTCCGTAGATGCTACAGAAAGTTTTCATAATATAATGTCACAGAAAAATGAAAGTTCAGTTAAGAAGTTGCCTCCCCCATGTTTCTTTTATTTATTGTTTTGTTTTGAGTCTCTTGCTTGTAAGGATGTATGAATTGGTGCTGTATGAAGTGGTGAGCTTACCAATGGTGGAAGCCAGATGCTATAGCCAGGGTTCTTTCAATAAATGGGAGTTTGGCCTCTGTATCTTCTGAGAACCTTTCCATTTTCAAGATTCTTTGAGTCTTCATCAGTGACTCTCAACCTCTTTTTTGCCCCAACTCACTTGACAAATTGTGTGTACAGATCAGATCCCCTCTGTAATTCCAATTCCTTCTCTCTCACCTAAAAAACACACTGAAATATATGTGATCTAATTTGTGAAGTTAATTAATTAATAATTCTTAATTTCTTACATAAGTACCAGTGATAGCAATCTTGTCTTCTGTATAAGCACAAGAAATTTGCCACACAAATATTTCACAATCCCAAATATATTTTCCAATTTAGCCCTTGGTAAAGCAAGAAAACAGAAATCTGTTTTTTCAGACATATAAATGAAAATGGAAAAATTCATGAAAAGGGAAGGAAGTATACAGTTTTATTAAAATTCTTTTGGTGTTCCACAATTGACAAAATTAGCCAATGCTAGGTTAGCCTTTGGATGTATTAATTGTGTCACTGTATGTATTAAGCTAATCTGATCACACAGAAGCATTTATTTAAGTAGCATGTGTTATTTGCAAAACCCTGCACTTGGGATGGGGTGGCAGAGCTTCATGTATACAAAGATGACTTACCCACAAAGAAACCTTTAGTCTAGCGGGAGAGCTAATACAAATAACCAAATGAAGGGAGAAGAGGAAAAACTGAATGTGGGCTGAGTATCAAAGTAGAAATATTTTGGTTCTAAAAAGATGAAATGTTAAAATTCCATCCCACGCTATATACTAAGAATGGCAGAGAAAAAGCAAAAAAAGCCGGGCGTGATGGCTCATGCCTGTAATCCCAGCACTTTGGGAGGCTGAGACAGGCGGATTACCTGAGGTCAGGAGTTCGAGACCAGCCTGAACAACATGGAGAAACCCCGTCTCTACTAAAAATACAAAATTAGCTGGGCGTGGTGGCACATGCCTGTAATCCCAGCTACTTGGAAGGCTGAGGCAAGAGAATCACTTGAACCTGGGAGGCAGAGGTTGAGGTGAGCCGAGATCATGCCGCTGCACTCCAGCCTGGGCAACAGAGCGAAACTCTGTCTCAAATAAATAAATAAATAAACCATATACTAAAAAGAAAAAAAAAAAGCCCTGACAGTACCAAGTGTTGGTAAGGATGTGAAGCAACTGGAATGCTACTATGTTACTAGTGAGAATACAAAATATGGTAGAGAAACCATGGAAGATATTTTGGCAGTTTCTTATAAAATTAAACATTCACTTACTATATGACCACTCTTATTTAGCTAAGTGATGAGAAAACCTATGATAACATAAAAACCTATTTATAGTGGCTTTATTCATGATCTCCAAAAATAGGAAATAACTCAAATGTCCCTCAACTAGTAAATGAATAAACAAACAGTGGCACATTCGTGCAGTGAAACAAAGTCCAGAAATAAAAAGGAACAAAGTATTGATATGCACAATAACAGGGATGAATGTCAAGTACATTATGCTAATTAAAGAAGCCAGACTGAAACAGCTAGGTGTTTTTATATTTATGTGACATTCTGGAGAAAACAAAACTATGCAGGTGGAGAAAGAGGTCTGCATTAAAGGTAAGGAGAGTTTGACTACAAAGTGTCATGAAGGGGAATTTCTTGGTGGGGGACAATGGAAATTATTCTGTCTTGATTGTGGTGGTGGTTACACAGAAGCGTTTGTCAAAACTCATAGACCTGTACACCAAAAAAGAGTAAATATAACCGAATGTAACTTGTGTTAATTCTTAAAGAAAAAAAACCAGTCCCAAATCATGGTCAGGAATATAGCGAATTCCTAGTTCTGAGGTCAGAAAAGCGGGCATATGGAGGAGATGTTAACCCTGCTCTCTGTTCATTGACACAGAAAAGTGTACTCTCTGAACAGATTTGCACTCTGATATCCAGAAATCTTGGGTTAGTTTCTGTCTCAAACGTCTCTTTAAATGGATGGAGGCAAGTATCATGGGACCCTGGATGTCAGCTGACAGTTCTGTTGCCTAAAATAATGTTATGTTCACCATCTGGTGAGCGTGTGTGGGAGTAGTGTGTGCTCACTGTGTCCTCTGCTGTTTGTGTGTGAATGGAGCATGCGGCAGGCTCTTCCCAACCTCATACTCATAGAAGCTGAGAGAAATTATTTATTCCAATATTTGTTTATTGAGGTCTTGTTAAATCAGAAGTCCTGTACTACATGCTGTGAGGGCTAAATAGGGAGATCCATAGAGTCGCTATCAAAAATGGAGCTTATAACACAGTATGAGAGATAAGACATATGCCTCAATAACTGTAATCCAATCAGATTATGGTAAATCCTATAATCGAGGTTTCCTCACTGTTCTATGGTTGTTGAGGAGAGAAAGTCCTCACTTCCGGCCGAGGGTATCAGGAAAGGATTATTTTGTGGAAAGTATGGCATTTGTTCTGAAACTTAATGCTTCCAGCCCTTTGAGAAATGGATCCTTCCTGCCTTATTCACCGGCTTTTTTCTGTACCTAGCCCAGTCCCTGATACACTATTGCTCCATCAATGCTTTGGTGTTAATTAATGAATAAAAGAAAGAACAATCAGCATTTTCAAAGGCAGGGAAGACATTCCAGGGGGCATGGCCTAAGCAGAGGAATGCAGGCAAATGCTTCAAGCATATTTGAAAAACTAAGAGTAGGGCCAAGTGCAGTGGCTCACTCCTGTAATCCCAGCACTTTGGGAGGCCTACGCAAGAGGATAGGTTGAGCCTCAGGGGTTTGAGGCCAGCCTGGGCAACATGGCAAAACTACATCTCTACAAAAAAATACAAAAATTAGCCAGGCATGGTGACACGCACCTGTAGCCCAGGTCTCACTCTGTCCACCCAGGCTGGAGTCTAATGTGCGCCACTGCCCTCCAGCCTGGGTGTCAGGGTGAGACCTGTCTCAAAAACAAAACAAAACAAAAACACCGAGAATAGTTCAGCCTGGCTGGTGTATGGGAGGATATGGGCAGCAATGTTTCAAAATGGTGTTGGAAACAAACTGGAGAGTGCCAGGTTAAGTGATTTGAACATTTTTCAGTCTAAGAAGTTACTGACAGATTTTTGAACTGAGAGTGATGTGATCAGATCTGTGTTTTAAAAAAGATGTCATTTAACAATGATTATTAGACAGTCACTATTAGTGATTACATAAGCTGCATTGGAGCAGTGGAAAAACTGTGTCTGAGGCAGCTGTACCTGCTGTACCTCACGCATGAAGGTACAGACAGTTGTTGGACTATTACACCTGGAAACAGGAATCAGAAGACCTGGGATCAAGTCCTCACTTCGCTTCTACACTGTATAACAAAATTCATACGTTTCTGAAACCTTGGTTTTTGTATCTGTGAGGTTAGTGTGGAAATTATAAGAAATAGTATCTGTGGGAGCTTCTTTTATTTTAAAGAGCTATATAAACATAACGGTTATTGACATTTGAGTCTCAGATGTTGGAAAGATAGTTGCAAATGTTTCTGGAGAGATACCATAGGAGTCAGTGACTCTGTGACTCTAGGAGCTAAGGGACAGAAGCTGTCAAAATGACTTAAGGTTTTGACTCGGAGAATGCTGGTGCCATGAACAGCATTAGTGATGTCAAGAGGGAAAGTTTGTTTTGTCAGAATGATGTTGAATCTAGTGGTGGATGTTATTTGGGACCCCCCTGGCAGAATATGCAGGTCAGATATCTGGTCTACACTTATTATATAATAGAAGAGGACCAGGCACGTGAGGAAAGGGAGATGCCTGGATTGAGAGCAATTAAGGTCAGTACTATTAGATATCCTAAGATTAGACGAGATTATCAAGGACAAGAAACAAGAGGCCTAAAGGAGAGAATTTTCAGTAAAACCGACATTTCGGGTCCAAGAAGGGATTAGTTTGATCTAAGGCTACAAAGGGATGATCTGAAAGTGGAAAGAAAAGTCGACATAGGAAAATGTCAGAGAGGTAACCGGTGGTAAAAACAATGCCGTGAGTTCAAGGTGGATGAAGAATAAAATTCTTTTTATTTCTCGATCTTAAAACTGAAAAACTAATGCCTGCCTGTTTCTCGATCTTAAAACTGAAAAACTAATGCCTGCCTGTGGGCTTGTTGTGGAGAGTAAATAAGGGACAGTGCTGAGTGCCATCTCTTATATACAAGAGGCCAAAAAGTAGGAGCTATTATTAGTACTGTTATTGAAATGTATTCTCATTTTTAACATTACCCAGATCTTGTGAGGGTTATATGTGATGATTCCTTTTTATTTTAAGATAAATCTTAGGCTAAATTTGCTGCATAATAATATCTCCTGACCTTAAAAGGGTAAAATGTAGTTCAGCCCCAGTTTTAGAAGAACTGCATACTGTTCTGACAAGAGCATATTGTTTTTCGGAAACTCTCATGAGAGTGCCCTGCATGGAAAAACAAATTCCCCTCATCCAGGCCAAAGTTGAATCCTATCAAGGTACACAGAATAAGCACAACTTGCTCATCAGCTGCCTGCTGCCCTCATGTAGAATATATTAAACCTGAATTTCACTCCTGAAGGTGGCAATGAGATGCATTTATGCAAACTTAATTGACCCAGAAAATCATTTGTGAAAAGGAAAAAGGTGAAAAGAATATTGGTTTAATATATACACTTTCGACAATTTCTTATAAGTGAGTGACCAAGACAGCATGGAACAACCATCAAATCTATTTATGTCATATTGATTATATTTTATTCTTGATCTAGAAAGCCAAGCAAGAGCTAGTTGGCTTTGCAGAGAAAAAAATAAAAAAACCTCTCTTTGGGATCACATGTGTTTTCTCAAATCGGCCACCTTAAAAATGTATGTAGTTAAGATGTCACAGAGAGAAAACAGACACGGCTCGGGGACAGCTGTTACTGCTCTGGGAAAAACTATCCAACACCAGGAGCAAGATTCTGTGATCTGCACGAGCCCTCAAGGCACCGAAATTAGATGGTACCTTATTCCACGTGTTCAAATGATCAGTCAAAACTCATGAGCACTCCCAAGAAAACTGATGAAAACAATTTTTTTTGTCATTATCTGGTATAAGTTTGCTGGCCTGATGCTGAAAATATGCAAATTTTCTTCCATATTTGCAGGGATCAGCAAAAATCAAGATTATCATGGCATCAGCCTATCAGTCTTTCTTAACTTTAGGATTTATTATGATTTTCCTGATATTCAATAATGCTTCTAAACACCCCCAATATTTCTCTCTTCTCTTTCATTCCACATTTTATTTAATGGAGTCATTCATGTTTTACTCATTTCAGGGTTAGAACTTTGAAACAGTTTCTGGAATTAAATCCATTTCGTTAACCTGGTATTGAAGTCTATTCATAACAGGCTTGTGTCTAGAACTGAATTTCCTAGTGAGTATCCCAAGCCCCAGCCCATTTTCTCCCTACCCCAGCTCTTCCTGCATATACTCTTAAGTTCCTGGTAACAATGTATCACAGGGACCACAGTAAGTCTGTACCTCCCTGCCTTTGAATCTTTCCTTAGCGTCTTCCCTCTGCCCAAAGGCTCAGCTTTTAAAACCCAACTCAAATATTTATCCTGTGCTAGGAAATAGCACACAGTTCAGTTTGGTCAGTTTCATTGTATTAACCACAGGTTGTAACATACAACCCCAAAATTTCAATAGCTTAAGGAAATAAAATTATATGCATTTTTAAAAAATCTCTGCCAGATACCTCCAAAATACCTTTTAAGTTCATCCTAATGTTAATTAACTATTTGCTTTCTTGCTCTCTCATGGCATTTTTCTCTACATGTCTAGTACAAGAGTTATTTTTCATGGTGTACCTTCTCTGAAATATTTAGTTTTGGAGGCCAGTTTTGTATATCTTGTATATATCTTTGTATAGCCCCCAAAGAATTTAGCACAATGCCTTATACATAAGAAGCCTCAATAAATAGTTCTTGAATTCATTTCAGTTTTCCATTGAGTTCACTACTGAATTCCTCAAGATTCTGAGGCCAGAGTTTTTTAGAGACGGGGTCTCCTTATGTTACCCAGACGGAAGTGCAGTGGCTATTCTCAGGCATGATCATAGCTCACTATAGCCTCAAACTCCTGGGCTCAAGTGATCCTCCTGCCACATCCTCCCAAGTGCCTGGGAATACAGGCACATACCACTGGGTCCAGCTGGAGTAGTAGAATTCAAAAATAATTTGCTTTCTAAGTATTTTGGGGGTACTACCTTCTAAATCCTTGTAAGATTAATAGTTGTTTCTTTTTGTGTGTTTTAAGTGTCTTGGTGTCTTTATTATAATGGGAGAAAGAAAATATTTTCCCTGTCAGTAATTGGTGACTTTTCTTCTTTGAGAGTATTGTTTTCTCAAAGGAAAAAGGGAAAATTAATGTATAAAAAGGTATGTATGTAAAGAAACAAAAAAATTGAAATTGGAGTCACATTCTAAAAAACACGAAGAAAAAAGGCAAGAGAACTATAAACTTGTTTAAAGTAAGCTTTCTGAATATGATGAGGTAGATTCTCTGATGAAAAGAAATACCCTCTGTAATAAAGACACAGTGTAGGAAAGCACCAGCGAAAGGCAAACTTGGCTGAACGGGAAATACCAAAGCTGTTCCGAAGCAGGTCCTAGACAAAGAACAAGCAATCAAAAAGTTGAGCACAAGATTTTGGGGACCATCATTACACCATAGTTGTAATTAACACCGTCCGCCTGATACCATCTGTACAACTTTAATTAGACCATCAGCAAAAAACATAGTTTAGTTGAAACATTCTCACATTTTGCAAGTTGTTGTTCCTCCTAACTTCTGCCTCCATTCACTACCATTGTTAAAACAGTCAGAGAATAACACAACTATTCAAACATTATTTGTCTTCATTTTTATTAACAAATTAATATGTCATCTTAGTTTACGTATATGTACATACACATGTAGTTGAGTAACCTCTGCAAAAAGGAAAATGTCTAAAATTTAAAGAAAAGGACATGTTCCACAAAAGAAAAAGTGAGAGAGCTGACAATCTGTGCAACTGAGGAAGTCAAGCTAGAAAATGACTAATCCAAATGAAGAACTAGTGTATGGCTTCTCTTTCCCCTGAGGATAAATTAAGCAGTTGGAGGAGCAGAGTTGGAGATTCAGGCAAAAGAATGAACATTCTAACAAGCTACTTATCCATTGTAATTCCCTCCCAAACACCAGTTCATGAGCCAGTTCTTCTTGGATGCACTGATTTACTTTACATGCCTTTTCCCCGTCTCTCTCAGTTTCAGTTTGTTTACAGAAGAATATTTTAGGAATAATTATGGAGAAAGGAGATAGTAAAATTTGTGAAAAGTAAAAAGAAGTGAACTGGATGACAGAACAGGAAGTTGAGATACTTGTGATGCAGCCTGAGGCGTCCAACACATTTTCAGAATTAAAATGGCATGTTATAAAGCATGATCTTTGATCTTTTGGTTATTCTATATTGTGGGATTGATGAGGTTGAAACCACCAGAGGGTTCTTCCTGCCCACTGCACAAATAAAGACCATGGCACTGCAGTAAAGAAAGAGTTTAATTGATGCGAGGCTGGCCATGCCACATGGTAGACAAAGTTATTACTCAAATCAATCTCATAAAAGCTCATATGTTAGAGATTTCCCTTTTTTTTATTATTATACTTTAAGTTCTAGGGTACATGTGCACAAGGTGCAGGTTTGTTACATAGGTGTACATGTGCCATGTTGGTTTGCTGCACCCATCAACTTGTCATTTACATTAGGTATTTCTCCTAATACTATCCCTCCCCCGCCCCGGTGTATGATGTTCTGTGCCCTGTGTAGGTTAGGGATTTTTCAAAGGCAGTTTGGGGGAAGGGGTGGAAGTGGCTAGGAAATGGTGCTTGCTGCTGATTGGTTGGGGTGGAAATGAAATCATAGGGAGTCAAAGCCGTCTGTCCTCTTGAGCTGAGTCACTGCTCTGTGGGGCCCCAGGAGCAGTTTGGCAGGACCAGGTGGAGCCATCAGTGTCAGACATGCAAAAAACCTGAAAAGATATCTCAAAAGGCCAGTCTACATTGGTGATGTATTTGCAGGAGTAATTGGGGAAGCTGCATATCTTGTGACCAGCCTATTAGCAGAATTCAGGCTCCTCTCCTTCCCCTGGCCTGATGGTCTCATTATTCTCATTTAAACTATAACCTAAATGTCTTCCAAAGTTAGCTAGGCCTAGGCCTAAGTCCAGGAATAATTAAGGCAGCTTGAAAACTAAAGGCAAGGAACGGGGAGTTGGGTTGGCTAGATCAGATCTCTCCCACTGCCATCATATTCTCACTGATGTAATTTTTGCAAAGAAGATTTCAGGATGAGAAAAGGGAGCTAGGGAAGGGGCAGTGAACTTTGAAGGTAGGCCTGATGGTGAGTTCCTGTTAGTAAGAAAGCCCAAGTAATTCTACTACCATGATCACTAATATCGCTGTCACTGCTAGCTAATCTGTGTGCAAAGCTCTCTTCTAAGCGTAACAATCCTAGAGGTAGGTGTTATTTTCACTCCTGGGTGGCCAGTGTTACAAACTTTAGGCACTGGGGAGTCAACTAATTTGCCTGAGGCTACACAGCTTGCAAGTGGCCAACCAGATGTGAACCTGAATAATCTGATCCTAGAGGCATTGTTAACCACCATGCCTCTCACACAGAGAAATGTTTTCAGAAGGTAAGGGACAGTAATTCTGAATGGCTGGCAGTCCTCCAGCATGTAGTCTTCAGCCTCCTGTCTCTGCTCATGCGTTCATTTGCTTTAGTGGCCTCTTCTACCCACCCATTCCTTCACCTGGCTGACTCCGCGTCCTTCAGGGCTCATCCTGCCCAGCACACCTTTCCAGAATCCTGCTGAGGCTCTTACCTCACCAGCTTGTGGTGGGTACCCTGTGATTCCATCTGTCATAGCATTTACCTCAGCACAGTTGCTTTTCTGCCTTGTCTTAAAACCTTGGATCCTTCCATTCTTTCATCCTTCACATTCAATCAGAGGGCACAGCTGATTTGACCTCTTCAGTATTTCTAGGTCCATCCTTCCCTCAGTTCCTGCTGCCAGTGCCCTACTTCTCACAGTTCCACTTACAAAGTCCCCCGCAGTCTTACTTTGTCACTCCCTTTAACCCTATATCTTGCATCCGGAGCTGCAGCCATGCCAACTAAATATTGTTCCAGCCCCACCCCACCCTCAACCACTTCTCCAGCAGCTGCCTGTATATCTGTTCATGCTTTGTCCATATGCACCTGAAATGCCCTTTCCTCACCACTGGTGAAGTCTTGCTCAGTTTTCAAGGCAGCATTGCTGTTGCTTATACTCAGAGGCCTTGGGTGGGCCTTCTCTTAGATGTGCCAGCATTGTGCACTCATAACACCCTATGCCGAGCTCTACCGAAGGGTTCACCATTATGCTGTAGTCCAGTCTCCCTTTATGTTTCTGCCTCCCCCACTAGACAGGAAATTCCTGAAGGTGAGGACTGGCAGATTCCACCCACCTTGTGTGTACCATGATCTGTGTGATTACTTACTCTGTTCCTGGTACTTTTTTCCTTCCCTGTTTTACAGCAGATCTTCACTGGTTCCCCGGAAGCCTTCCCTGATTGCAAAAGTTGGGATGAGTCATTCTTCTCTTGTGTCACCATTGAAATCTGTGGCAATGAAATCACCTTTCTCCCCAGTAGATGTGAGCCTCTGAAGGCAGGGATTGAGTCTTTGTGGCTCTCTAGTACCTACCACAGGACTGGCACATTGTATATGTTAAACAATTTGGGATAGCCTAAAAAGTAATGTTTTATGTTTGTGCTACATAGGCCTGTTGTTTAGCTGCACGAGTTGAGTGAATAAGAAAAATAATTACTCTGAAGGCCTGGCTTTACTTCATCTCATAGCCCTCAATGAAGCAAGGGATTTTACAAACAAAACACTAAAGGCCTTGGCTATCTTTGTTAATATTAATAACAATTGGTCTTTTAGGCCCAAACATATGTGCATAATGTTCTTATCACTTTCAGAAAAACAGTCCTCCATTACCATCTGAGGGTAACATAATTGCATGTGTGGCAAGTCATCAAATTAGTGAATTCTTACAAGTCCAGCTTATTATATCTTTATTAGGCAAATTTCCACATATTTGTGAGGTCTTCGATGTAGACTCTGAGACTGTGATTCATAGTTGCCATGACAGCAAAGTGGGGACAGCTCACTGAGCCACCTCGGGCCACGAAGAGATAGTTTTTACTGGGTAAAAATCCCATACTTCTGAGAAGTGATTTGTCAGACTGATGTTCTACACCAGGGTTGTCCAGTCTTTTGGCTTCCCTGGGTCACATTGGAAGAAGAATTGTCTTGGGCAACACATAAAACACACTAACACTAACAATAGCTGATCAACTAAAAAAAAAAAAAAATCACATAAAATTTCAAGAAAGTTTACAGATTTGTGTTGGGCTATGTTCAAAGCTGTCCTGGGCTGCATAAGAACAAGCTTGTTCTACACACTTTGGATCCTTCCTTTCCTAATGAGCCTTATAAACCTGTGAGTTTATCCCAATAATAGATGCACACCGCTGAAGCAGGTGACAGATTATAACCTCTTGAGGGTCAAGGTAACAAGTCATGTTGGAAACATTCCTGACTCCCAGTATCTTATTGTTTACAAAGGATATTTCTGTTATTTAGATACTCATATGACATTGATTTTTGTTATAAACTACTATTCAAAGCAGTAAAATAAATTGGAAGCAAATAATTCATGATTTGAGATAGCATGAACATAATTCTCATCATTGCTAGTGAATATAATTAACTTCAGTAATAGAAACAGCTATTCTTTTATGTGACAGTAATTTTATTGGCAATGCATTACACTCATTGGCCTTACATGAGATTTTATTTTTCCTGTTAACATGTCCACTCTACTTAATGATTTGTAATACTCCATTTGAATGAAATAAAAATCACACTTCTTTTGAGGCATGTTAACATTCACCAAACAGTAACTGTACTTCTTTTTCTTCTTGCCAGTGCCATGCAGGATACTGAGACTACCAGGTAGGCACCCACTCACTCTCTACCGTACTCTTACTAAAGAGACCAAAAACAAAAAAAAAGCTGACAGCATAGCAATGCATTATAATAAAGATCTTCAGAATGCAATGAGACAACAGGGGAAAGACTTGTAAATAAGGGGGAATAGTTTAAGGATGGGAAAGTGCAAGGAAGGCTTCCCATAGAAGAAAATGCTGAGTCGTGTTGAGATTATTAGCAATGTAAGAAAGAGTAGGGAGGGTATTTTAGTTTCCTAGAGCTGTCATAACAAAATACCACAAACTGGATGGCTTAAAACAACAGAAATGTGTTCTGTCCTTGTTCTGTGGGCTAATGATCTGAGATCAAAGTGTCAGCAGGGTTAGTTCCTTCCAGTGGCTCTAAGGGGTAATTTGTTCCATGTCTGATGTAGATTGGATCTGTGTCCCCGCCTAAATCTCATGTTGAAATGTAATCCCCAGTGTTGGAGATGCGGTCTGGTGGGAGGTGATTGGATCATGCGGGCAGATTTCTCTTGCATGGTTTAGTACCATCCTCTTAGTGCTGCCTTCACGACAGTGAGTGACTTCTCTGTGAGAAGTGAGATCTGACTGTTTAAAACTATGTGGCGGCTGGGTGCGGTGGCCACACCTGTAATCCCAGCACTTTGGGAGGCTGAAGTGGGCAGATCACGAGGTCAGGAGTTCAACACCGGTCTGGCCAACATGGTGATACCCAGTCTCTACTAACAATACAAAAATTAGCCAGGTATGGTGGTAGGCACCTGTAATCCCAGCTACTTGGGAGGCTGAGGCAGGGGAATTGCTTGAACCCAGGAAGTGGAGATTGCAGTGAGCCGAGTTCACACTATTGCACTCCAGCCTGGGTGACAAGAGTGAGACTCTGTCTCAAAAAAAATAAAAAAATAAAAATAAAGGAACTATGTGGCACCTTGCTCTCTGTCTTGCTCCTATTCTGGCTATGTGATGTGCTTATCCCCGCCTTCACCTTCCAACATGATTGTAAGTTTCCTGAGGCCTCCCCAGAAACCTAGCAGATGCCAGCACCATGCTTCCCATAAAGCCTGAAGAACTGTGAGCCAACTCAACCTCTTTTCTTTATAAATTATCCAGTCTCAGCTATTCCTTTATAGCAATGCAGGAATAGCCTAATCTAATGCCCTTCTTCTAACTTCTGGTGGTTGCCAGCAATCCTTGGTATTTTTTGGTTAATAGATGCATCACTTCAATCTCTGTTGCAGTTTACATGGGACTTTCTTCCCTTCTTGCTTGTGTGTCTGTGTCTGTGTCTATGTCAAATTTCTTTCTTATAAGGACACCCATCATATTGGATTTAGGGCCCACCCTAACCCCGTATGACCTTGTCCTAACTTGATTATATCTACAAAAACCTATTTTCAAATAAAATCACGTTCACCCATTCTAGGTGGATCTGAATTTTAGGGGACAGTGTCCAACACAGTAGAGAGCATTCAAGAAACAGGAAGCAGCATGGAAGAAGGCAGAGAGGCTATGACATATTTGAGCAACCATTGATCCTTCCTTATGGTTGTATTGAAAGACTCTGGGTGACCTAACAAGAGGCATGAAGCTTAAGAGGCAACAGAAGCCTCATCTCACTTGTGTGCCAAACTCAAGAATTTGAACTTCATCTTGAAATATGTGGGTACCATAAAAGGATTTTAATTCTGGGACTTACATGATCATATTTGCATTTTAGAAAAATTTCTCTGGCAGCAATGTAGAGAATTGAACAAGGTACAGATCGGAGGCAGATAAATCACTTAAGAAGGCTTATTTCTGGCAAGAAATGATAGAGCCTACATTATATCAGTAGGAAGACTAGAGAGGAGGTGGGTAGATATAGGAGATACTACAAAGGAAGGGTCTATAAGACTTTGTGTTTGGTTGGATGTGAAGAATGAGAAAAGAGAGGCGAGAATGGCTTTGAAGTTTCTGGCTTGGATAGGAGAAGATGAAGATGACATTTGCTGAGATAATTAAGAAGGAAGAACATGCTTAGAGGTGAAAACGGATCAGTTTTGGACATACTTAATTTGAGATATCAATAGGACTTCTAAATGTAGAGTTGCTATTTTGGATATCGATAGGGAGCTCTGGCTGGAGATGAATTTTGAGATTTATGAACATGTAAATAATTAGGTCCTCCAGGCTGAGTGTATAGAGTGAGAAGAACAGAAGGTCTGGAAAATGCCAACATTTAGGAAATGAACTGAGAAAAAAGAACTGAAGAATGGTGTTAAGGAGGAGACTTCTGTAGAGAAAAGAAGAAAACCAGGTAAAAGGCTACCGCACATAAGAGCTTCCAGAGGACAGAGTGGTCAGAATATCAAGTGCTGCAGAGAAGGCAACAAAAATAAGGAGAGAAACATGTTCATTTGTTTTGGCAAAGTCCAGTGATTGGTGGCTTGCGCAAGGGCAGTTTCAGTGGAATGGCAGAAATGACGAAGAAACAACATGATAGTAGATGTTGGAGTGACTGTGTGAGAATTGGTGAGTTTGGGGATTGTAGACTGTATTTTTAAGAAGTCGAGTTGTGAGGAAAGCAGAGCTGCATAGAAGTCAGTAGCTACATGGGCCAGGAAAGACTTTTCCCTGACGATAGAGGCTTGAACACCCTGTCATCCAACTGAGGTGGGAACACATGGACTCTATGGAGTGACCATGTTGGCGGGGCACCGGTGGTGAGACAGGAAAAAGTTGGGACATCTCTTCCAAATAAAGGAGTCTACTGAGGACACGTTTTAAAGGCAGTTGAGGAATGTCTCACACAGCTGTCATTGTAAGCTATTTGTTAATGTGAAATAAAAATCTCCTTTCCTTCATGCTCCATGTAATGGGCAGTGTTTTGCTGTCCAACCTCCCAAATTCATCGTTTTCTTTTTATAATCCTCCTGTCTTCTCTAGGGGAACCGGTTCTTCCCTCTGCGCTCAGCCTTTGGTGAAACTGCCAGTCAAGGTGCCCTGCCTTCTCCTCGTCAAGGCTGAATTGGGCCTCCCTCCCAGGACTTTGGATCTGGAGCCTTTAAATGGAAACAAGGGTTTGGGAGATGAGAGTGATTAAAGTTTCTTCCAGTGACAGGCCTCTACCATGACTTGGTTTCTTCTGTCTTTGAACCTGCTTCCATAGGTTTCCCCTCAGTTCTGTGACTGCCCTAGATCCTTAGACAAGATGTAGTGCCTAAAACTCTGGAGCTACACATCTTGGGTTCAGATCCATATTTAGCCATACCCTAACTGCACAACCTGGAGCAAGTTACTTAACTTCTATGTGCCTTGATTTCCTCATCTGTAAAGTGGGGCTAATAGCAGTACCTACTACACAGGCATTAATCTAGAAATTAATGAGTCCAGTGCTTAGAATGGTGCCTAATCAAAGAAAGTGCTATAGGTGCTGGTTATTGTTATTCTAATAAATTCTTCTTGTCTGTATGCTAGCCAGGATATTTTCTTCTGTGTGCTGCCAAAGAATCCTAATGGATGCCTCCTTTATTCCAAATTAGTAACATTTTATTGTACTGAACTTGAAAATGTAGACATAATTAATAATTTTATAGAAACTGATTATTTTTGACAATTTGGAAAAAGAAGGAGAATTTAAATATGTCATTATAGCTGTGGCAAATGAACGAAAGCTCTCATTTAAGAATCAGATAAAGGCAGTTAACGAGAGACACTAATGGCATGTTTTTACAGAATTTTGGAGAACAAAAATAAGAGAGAGATTTTTGAAAAATTTTTGAAATATGGTAGCTCATTAGCTGTTCATAGAAATGAGACAGATAATGATCGATCCTTTCTTTAAGTTCAGAACACAGTAGAAAATACAGTGAACTGGAAATCTGATTTAGAACACATGTCACTCATGTCCCCGAGAAGTTCATTTTTCTCACTGAGCCTCACTTTCCTCACTCAGAAAATGCCAACTTCTGTCTGACACTGAGTTTCAGGGTAGTCGGTTACATAGCAATATTGCAACAATAGCTAACTGATACATGGGGTTATAAAGCTGTGGGATTAGGAGAGAACACCCAGAGAAAATAGAGGGTAGTGAAAAACACCAAGGAACAGATCTAGCTGAGGAGCAGGAACTACCCAAGATGAACCAGGCAGAAAGACAGAAGAAAACAGATAGGCTGTGTGGGTCATGGAGGCCAACAGAAGTGCATATTTCAAAGAAGAAACATGCACATGTTGCTAAGAGGTCAACTAAGATAAGGGCAGAAAGTCCTTTGGATCCCTCCACATGAAGGTCATCAGTGACCATAGCGTGAAACTAGATGGACTCCAGTGATGAAGGCTGGACTTTCTCAGTCAAACAATGGGCAAGTGGTGACAAGATAGTGAGCCCAGAAGGCTCAGACACCCAAAGGCAGAGGATGAAAAAGGAGTTTGGAATTACTAAGATGTTCACGTCAGGTGACTCAGCAGTCGGCTGACAGGGCAGACGAGGCAGTCTCCTTGTTGCAGACAAGCAACCTGAAGGTCAGCATTGTCCACTGACCCTATAAGGTCCTGTGACAAAAGAGGCAAAGCTAAGCTGTAGACCTGGTGGGTGGAATGAGGGTCAGCAGCCAGGGATAGTGAATAGGAAACATTCAGTCCTGCTTTCCCTGGGGGTCCTTGTCCCTTCCCTGGCATGCCCAGTCTGTGGACTGCAGACCTCTCCTTGGGGATGGACCTTCTGCTCCTGCACGTCACTCATGCCTCCCACCTGGACAAATTCTGTCAGTTTTCTTGTGAATTTAGCCCACAAATGAAGGGAATACTGGCCACTGTGGTTACCATTTGGGCCTGGATCTAAACTATTTTGAGAAGTCAGCCATGACCCCAAAAGCTACTACAATGGAAAATAGATTGTTCTAAGGCCACAGCACCCTCCAACTTTAATAGTTCTAGGAGAAAAATTCTTTGTTTGTACTGAAGACTCTTCCCAAGATGTGTATGAGAAGCTCGTGCATCAGAATAAATAGTTGAAAAGTAAAAAAAGACATTTTAAAATTATCTTTTTAATGTAAATTATTATACATAGGTCCACCTAAACCAGCATATTTGACACATATCTTTATGAGCTTTCATTTCATAGGACACATCCTCCTCCCACCCCCATATAGGAATATTAATTATGCGTTCTAACTAGAGCTGCAGGAGCTCATCTCATCCTGCTAGATTCTCAGTAGGTGAAGCACCACCCAGCCAACATGCCCCCTCCACAAATGAGAGTAGGAGAAACGATGCCATCGACTTTGAACTCCCATCATGGGGTAATAGGAAAGTGGCTGGGAAACACTGTATTGTGCTAATAGGCCTGACAGGAATAATAGTCTCTGACTTCTTCCTTCATTTCTTAATGGTTTGCAATGCATTCACATTATCTTCTTCTTTTACTTTTCAAGGCTTTCAGGTGAGGGGAGGCTATATGTCTCACGTGTAACAGATTACCTGTATTTTCTGCAAAGGAACACTAGAGAGATAGGTAGTTTTTCAAAAGAAATTGCTGATGGTGTCTTTTTCAACTAGTCTGTGCATATAAATGATAAGCAAAAGCAAAATTCAAAATCTAGGTGATAATTGAAGTGACTAGTGTAGTACTAATAAAAGGGGTCTGTAATTATGAAAGATTCCATTAAAAGATGAATTAGAATATCATCAGCAAGAACTATAATAATCTTACTAAAATAAATATTTTAAAGACATCTAAAAGTGCCTAGACAAGTTTCAGAATAAATAAGAAGAGAAGTAAAAATTATATAAAATAAAATTGTACATGTTATCTGGTGCATAGTAGGTACTCAATAAGTATCTGTTAAAGAATGGCCAGTCTATTCAAAATTCATTGTTATCATCAAAAAATACCGTATATTATTTGCTGTGTGGCAAGGGACAAGATGGGCTCTGGGCTCAGAGAAAAGTACTGCTGTTTATCCCAATTCTACTAATTATAGCAAGAATTTCTTGGAATTCAGTTCTCTTGAGGCAGGTAAAACTCGCAGAACCTTTCCTTGAAATTAAATTGGCCTGGCCTAGGTTAATTGTAGACATTATTCATTATGGAACTGGGAGCTCCACGTAAAACTGGCCCCCGTTAAGGTGAGTTAGGCAGATTGGAGTTTTTTCTTTGCGAAATGTGTTGGCAAATATTAACCCATCTGATCAGTATCCCAGATTGCATTACCATGACGGCATTACAGTTCGTCATTGCTGGTGACGTGGACAAGGAGGCAAACAAAGGTCTACTTCATTAAAGGAAGGAAAAAATAACAACTGAGTCAAAGGTTACACAACGATTTCTTGGGCAGCTCTGTGCAGGGCTGGTAGGAAATGGGTGAGAGGAGGAAGGAGAGCTGCATTCTGCTCCTCCAAGAGTGGATGCAATTATTATCTTGTTAGCCAGGGCACCGAACTGCCAGAGCAGATCTTACCCAACTGTCAGGGAGTCTGTTCTGAAGAAAGAAGAGGAAAACTATCCTTTTGTCTTTTATGTCTGTTTTGATTCTCTTTTTCTACTGATTCCAAGATACCCACATAACCTAAGGTCAAGGAATGTGCTAACTCAATCCAGCATTGACTGGCTGTTGGCTCTCGGCAGGGTACTACTATTTTAACATCGATTAGAATATCTTGACTAGCAAAATATAGACATTATCGGTAAAAATTTCAAATTAGATATGCAGCTTTTGTTCTATTACCCAAATCACAGGGCCAAACCTGTCTTGCAATTGAGCCTTCTTTGCAAACAAAGTCATTGCTTTACTCTTAGGGTAATTGCTTCCCACCCATACCCTATGTGTGGGCTCACATACCATACACTGTGCACATGTGTGCACTTGCAAACACACACACACACACACACACACACACACACAGAGTTACTTGGTCCATTACTGGAAAATATAGAAGCTACCAGAACACAGTGCTTGCCAAAGAGGCTGAAGCTCTTCTGGCCACATCCACAGCTCCTATACCCATCCTGCCTCAGTGTTTATATTTGGTGCCAAATACCAGTCATCCACGCCTCCTCATTTACCTCATTTACCTGTCAGTAATGAGTCTTTTCCAGAGTAGGACAGCAGCTACCTGTGGTCATTCCTCTACCTCAGTGCCAATCTCATTAGCTCTGAAAGGTTTTCAGGAAGGCAGGCAACACTGGAAAGACAAGGGATTGGGAGAGAGTTGCTGACAAATGTAGTCGTTTCTACCCTTTCCCACCCACAGCATCATCCCAGAAGGCCCAATCTCTGCCTCATCCTACAAGTTCCTGACACTTGTAATTTTTTTAAAGCCTTCCAGATCGTTCTGCTGCACAACTAAGCTTGGGATCCACAATCTAGGCCAACCTTCTCATTTTCCAGATGAAGATACTAAGGCTCCAAAAACATCAAGTCTGTGTCTTCTAAATAACAGTGTTTTCCCCATTGCCCTGTGCCGCCTTGCTGCAGGTTTTCTTTTGGACATGCCTTCAGGGACACTGTGAAAATCAAGATGATTACTATCAAATAATTACCCTTTTGTCCAGTCAGTGCAAATATCAACATAGTCAAAAAGGCAAGTAACTTTTAGTACAATTAGGAAAGAAATTTTGACCTCACAAACCCCCCGAAAAGAGACCCTGGAACCCCAGAAAAGCCCAGGAACTGTACTTTGAGAACTTCCAAGTAGATAATCAGCTTCCTTGCTGTTATCCTACACCTTAGTAAGGATAGCAGCAACAGGCAAAAATAAACGTGTTTCATCTCAACAAGCACAATTAAACACAAACATACTTCACCTTGACAACAACACAGTTAAGTAGCACTTTGGGGTTATTTTGTCTTCTATCACCAATCGTTTATTTGGTGTGTTGCTGTATGTGCTAGATTCTTTGTCATGAGAGAAATGACACCACTCATCGGGCAGAATATTTGTCTGTCTGTGTCAAGCCCTCTTCCCCCATTTGTCTCATCCTCTCATTGTCTGCCTTTCCCACTCTGGAATTATCATTTGTTTAGACATCTGCCTTTCTGACTTCATAATACGCTTCCTGAGGGCAGAGTCTATGTTTACTCATGTCGTATCCTCAGTGCTCTTAGTATACAATTGCTTAATTAATTGGACTAAATTAAACTGACATTGGATATACCAGTGAAGAAGATCTACCATATGGAAGGAGGGACACATACCATAACATATTGTCATGGGTGTTTTACACACAGGTCATTTCTAGGGGGTTCGTGAGGTCATATCACAGAGATTTGCTTGCTGCAATAGAGCGCCTGTGAAAAAAGTGTTTCTGTAATCATGAGGCATGTTTTTGTTTGTTTGTTTGTTTGCTTGTTTGTTTTTTGAGATGGAGTCTCACTCTGTCGCCCAAGCTAAAGTGCAGTGGCCGGATCTTGGCTCACTGCAACCCCTGCCTCCCTGGTTCAAGCAATTCCCTGCCTCAGCCTCCCGAGTAGCTGGGATTACAGGTGCCCACCACCACGCCCAGCTAATTTTTGTATTTTTAGTAGGGACAGGGTTTCACCATCTTGGCCAGGTCTTGAACTGGTATTGAACTCCTGACTTCGTGATCCACCTGCCTTGGCCTCCCAAAGTGCTGGGATTATAAGTGTGAGCCACCATGCCAGAACCAGGCACATTTTTTAACATTAGTATATGTTCTAGCAATTACCGAGGCAGGAATGGTGAGATTGTGTTGCCATACATATATTTGACTCCAGATTAACTACTTTTTGCAGCTTGTTGAAATTCTATATCAATTAATGTTATGTTCTAAATCGATGTAATATTCTGCTTTGTCATGAATATGACCTTCAGGAGATGTAAACCCCAATTTGTAGATTTAAGCTCCAATTTTTAGTGGCGATTCGATTCAAGTTATAACTGAGGTTATCAATTAACTTGAATTTGGGATTGGGAACAAATTTACTAAATTTTCAGATGGCATAAACTTAGTGAGATTGCCGTGTAATGTATTTACTGAATGTTTGTTAAATTAAGAAAAATAAATGATCTACAAAAAAAAATGTGGTTCACTCCTTCTTTCTTGTTTTCAACACTTCTAAAGCTCTTTGTGCCAGTTTCTGTGATAGCAGAGAGCCCAAGCTGAACACATGGTTGCCTACTTGGATGGAGCTCTGAATTAAGCTTGCCGTTTTCAATCTGTGGGTCACTTTGGATGTCAATTTGGAGAGTTTCAGTGAGCATTTTAAAATGGAATAGAATTGAGTAGAAAATATGAGAAGGTAAGTGTTGTTTTATTAACACTGGATTTTGGTAAAATAGGTAGGTGGTTGAATATGAACGTGTGTACTGGGTTGTTATATCATTTTTTTTTTACACTGGATGGTGTCAGAAAAGCATGAAATCCACTGGTATAGCTGATTAACGGAGAAAGTTTGTGATAGCCTAAATATTCCATTAAAGCAAAAGTTCTACTAACCACAGTCATTTTAAAACAATCAGAAACATACCATCAGAAAAGTGCCAAACAAATTCAGGGGAAATGGAAGTTTGAGTTAAACGCTCAAAGAGTAATGGAGAATGTCAAAAGAAATTTTATTTTCATAAATTCTAAACTGATAAATGCAGTGATCATCATGATTGCCACTCTGGTATGACTGATCATGAATCTTCAAAAGGAAATTGCTTATGAAGTCAGCAGAGATGTATGTGATATGGTAGGCATGATCCCACTCAGTACCCAACACCAGCAATCGCCATTTTGTGAGTCCATTGCCTTCCTCTTTCCACTCATTTCCTGCAGTCTTTTTCTAGAAACCCAACTTTTACAGCCTTCCCACTAAGATCCAGGCCCTGTCTCCAGGTTCTTGTTTCCTCCACCACCCTTCATAACCCGTTAGTCTGTCTTAGTTCTTTCAGGCTGCTGTAACAGAATACCACAGACTGCATAGCTTACAAACAGCAGAAATTTATTTCTGGAGGCTGGAAAGTCCAAGGTCAAGGTGCCAGCAGTCAGTGTCTCGAGAAGGCTCCCTTTCTGGTTCATTGACAGCTGTCTTCTTGCTGCATCCTCACATGGTGGAAGGAGGTTTCTGGGGTCTCTTTTACAAAAGCAATAATCTGAGAATTCATTAGGTCCCTGACCTCGTGATCTAATCACTTCCCAAAGGCCCCACCTCCAAATAACCATCACATTGGGTTTGAGGTTTCAATATGACTTGTGGGGAGACACAAATATTCAGTCTGTAATAGAGAGCAAGTTCCGATCATTCTGGCTTCAAAACATGTATTGCACTCTTGTCTTTCTGTCTTTACTGCCCTTCTCATTGCTTGTCCAGGGACTATTGTTTTAACCGCTTGTCCATCTCCTTTACTCCACTATCCCCAATACAGCCAGCCCTCCCTATCCATGAATTTCACATCCATGGATTCCTCCAACCATGGATCAAAAATATTACTCGAAAAATAAAAATAAAAAATAGCAATACAACAATAAAAAAATACAAGTTTTTAAAATACCATATAACAACTCTTTACATAGCATTTACATTGTATTTGATATTATAAGTAATATAGAAAAAAATGTAAAATACATGGAAGGATGTATGTAGGTTATATGCAAATACTATGTTTTGTTTAATGGGCTTGAGCATCCATGGATTTTGGTGTCTGAAGGGGGTCCTGGATGATGGTATGTCTGTACCATGCACTGTCAATGGGTCTTTGATCCTGCCATTCCTATCATGGTACCATGTCAATAAGCTTACAAAGAATGCAGGCTCTAAAGTTAGTAGTATTTCTTAGTAGCTATTTGACTTTGGGCAAGTTGGTTAAATTTTCTGAGCTTCAGTTTCATTGACTATAAAATATAAGTTAAATGAGTTCTACCTCCCAGGATTATTGTGAAGTTTCAATAAAGATAATGCTTATGAAATCTTTAGAACATAAAAGCACCTAGAGCATAGTAAGTGTTCAACAAAATATGTTCCCACATCATAATATATTGCTAACCTCTAGGATGGGGTGTATACTCCTCAGGCCACTGATCAGCTTCCCATAGTCTGACACATTGTATTCAAAACACTAGTCAGATCCTTCTGCTTCACAGCCTGACCATGGTACCTATCCCTCAGCATTGTAGCCTTTGACATGTTTGTCTTCTCTTTCAGTCGCCACTTACACAATGCATATTTATTCTTTTAGGCTGCACCAAGTTCCAATTTCTGGGTAGCACTTTTTGTTTTCTGTCATTCACTTGGCCCTTAGCAATATGTCTAATTAGTTATTGTTACTCCTTTGTCTTCTTTCATTCACTTGGCCCTTAGCAATATGTCTAATTAGTTATTGTTTCCGCTATGTGTATCTTGATGCATGAAATTTATAGCAAACCAGCCTTGGCAACCTGGTGAAATCTCCTCTCTTCAAATATGAAAAAAATTGCAGTGATGTGCCCCTAAATTACGAGAGAGGTATACATTTGTCTGACAACTTTGATAAGTTACTTGATTTCAGTTAACTCACTTTCGTTTTTTTGACTTTTTTGTTTGTTTGTTTGTTTGTTTGCTTGTTTTGGCATAAAAGAGAATTGAAGAGAGACTGACTTCACCAGATTTTTTATACAGACCTTACAAGTCATGAACATTAACCTTGTAAGGTTAATGAAGAGCTACCATCTTTATTTCTGAGAAGCTGTAGCACCACTAGACAAAGGGAAGCCTTTTCATCTTTATTTCTTCTGTTCCTTTTGCCCTTTTTATGGTGAATAAATTCATCATATCTCTCTTGTCACTTTCTTTATATTTTTTAATGTCACCATGTATTCTGTTTTGGTAACTTTAAAATGGTAATGAATTGACAAATCATGCTAAATATTTTCTCCTTAAATGAGAATTAAAGATACTCAAGCTAAGAGAATTAATACCCAAGATTTGCATATTATTCATTGAGTAAATTAATCCAACATTTGAAAACATTATTTTAAGTTAAAAGGGCATTTATTCTCTTAGTTCCTCAAATATTTGATATAAAGCTTAGTGTAATGGAACCTTACTGTTACAGGAAAATATTCTAGTCTTTCCATAAACATATTTGAGCACCAGTTATGTGCTCAAACCACACAGCAAGAGATTGGATTACTTTGTAGCACCTAATCATCTTTCTTGAAGATGAAATGGAAATTCCTATTGCACAATCCTCACTTTTTTTCAACAGTTGACTGGGCTTGAAGAACCATATTTTGTCTTGTATAGGAGAATATGTTTCTAAATCATGGTATCTTAACCTTAATCCAAGCAAATCATCAGTTAGATATAATCATCTCTTGTATCTTGCCTGCTCTGGTGAACAATTTCTATAATAAATTTCACAGTTGAAGGATTAAGCCTTAGAAATGATTCATTATGAAAAGAGTGAGTACAAAATACACTAGCCTTTTGGAGGAGATAGGAGAAAGACTGCGCAGATGGGGCTTGTAGAGGGGGCGGTGTGGACGTTGTAACACAGATCTAGTTCTGAAAAGATACCCTGAAAGGGAAGTTTAGTATTATACTACCATGGTGATTTGCTATCTCCTTCATAATTGCTTCCCACATTCAGCAGGCTAGCCTGCTGAAGAAATTCATTATTGTTCAATTTAAGTATTCATCTAATTTGTAAAGGAAACCCAGCAGGACCATTCTAACAGGAAGAATGAGAAGCAGGAACAACGGTCATCTTTGAAAAAACATTATTTGTACCAGAGTATTAAACATTGTTTAAAAAATCAGAGGAAATTTTTTCCTCGAGGTACCAATGACCAACCTAGAAATATTTGGAGAGCCCTTCTGCAAGGGAATAAATTTGCCATCCCATCTTTCATGAACTTTCATAGCCATGCATATCAATCATACCTCAAACACATGAGCTTCTCCTTTTTCTCCTTTCAGCTGATATTCTTAAAGTTTACCTTAAGAGTCATTCAAGGGTTATGTAATACTTCACTATTTTTCTTGCTTTCATAGCCAGTTCCTCAAGAGAGATATAAATATTTAGCAACTGGCTTTCTGGGGGAAAAGTGCCTGAATTTAGAGGGTTGCCAATTTCTGGGGTGTGAATATTCCTACAGTGGCCCAGTTTCAGGCTACCTACAAGATGTCACTGATCATGGCGTTGGGAAGAGATGAACACAACCAGCTCTGTGAGCCAGCTCCACCACACAGTTGGTTGTGGGCCTGCTATTCCCATCTTTCCACACTTGTATACTTTAGCAGTGGCTTCGGAATTTTTACATAAAAGGGACTTTCAGGATCAACTCAGTTGGAAGGGGAGGCTTCATAGGAAGTACACTGCTTTTATTGGATTATACATTTATTTGAAGTGAGTTGTGGGGGGATTCGGGAGGGGTAGCAGAGCTGCCCAGCCTGTGCTCTTTGCCTACCCTTGGCATAGCTACTCATAGACATCTTCTAGTCTAGTCTTGTTCCCTGAGCTTGAACCATCTTTGCAATCTCTCCAGCATTCTCCTAATCACTCTGCTTTGAAATCTTAGAATCATCCCTGATTGTTTTTCTAGCCTTGCTTCCTACATGCCACCAGTCATTAAATGCTGCCAATGCCACTTCTGTAATAATTTCTATATCTCTTCTCTTTGTATTCTTACTAACAACATTGATGGATTCTTTCCTATCTCTTGTATGGAAATAGCCTCATAGTTGATATCTCTACCTGTGTACTTTCCCCTGCTAATCAGTGCAACTTTAAATCTGCTTCCTTTGTAAGTTTTCTAATTGTTTCACTGGTCTGTTGGAAAACCTCTAGTAGCTTCTTATCGCCCACCACAAAAGCCCAAGCTTGCTGAGGCTATTAAGGCTTTCCAATTTTACTCAATCTAAGATGTTTGTTATCTCCCAGTAATAGCCACTTTTGTGTAACTACATCCCAGTATTATGGTTTTACAAATATCACCCAATCTGATAAGTCAGGCACATCTAGGTGTATGCTAGATGATAAATGTTTCTAATGATACCTCTGCTTATGAATATACTATGCTGAAGCTTTCAGGACAACCCACCCTTTCCTGAATAAGTGGAATATTCCTCCAACATCTGCACCTTTCTTTGTGTAGGTTTCTCTGATGTCCTCCCTCCTGTACAGTTGAAATCTTCCCTATTCAAAGTCCAACTCAAATGCATGTAGTACTTATAGACATAAATCACAAAAGAAGAAAAAATAGATCCTAAAATCAGAAGTAAAAGAGACTGTGGCATCTATATGGCTTATACCAGAAGCCAGAGATGGACTGGGGCCCAGACAGGAAAGAATGTTAAGGACCGATGAGGAGCGGTGAAAAGCAACTCCTAGAAAAGGCATTTTAATGCTGTTGAACCAGGGGCATCATGTGCCTCCATTGTCAGGGTGACAGTGAACCTTCTAAAGCTGGCCGGTCTAATCCCAGATTTCTTCCCAGATATCTAGTAGAGCCTAATTATATACTTGATACCCGTGTGTAGAACTGGTTTAAACAAAGTAAGAACGGGTGTAATACTGGAAAACCCAGAGAGTGTGTTGAGATAAAACAAGATTCAAAAGTGCAATTGCAGAGAGGAACGCCCTTCTCAATTTTGCACCATGAATATTCTTAGCGGTGGTTAACTTGGAAGATTTAACAAGGATTGTAAAATGGGAAACCTCTTGGCTATGGGGTTCAACTTGGTAAAAATCTTGTTTTCCCAGTCTTACCCTTCTTTACGTTTTGCTACATTTTACACAGTTGAAATAAGACTATGTTTCCAGAGTTTTTCAAATACAAAAGAATAGTTTTAAAAGTCACCCATAACCCCACCATATGGTAACCAACTGACATTTAGTCTACTTCCTTCCAATATTTTTTCTACGTATATATTTCTCTATGTGTTATGTTAGATATAAATTTCTTGCAGCCTGTAGCATCACAATTTATTGATATACTTTATCAAAAATTAGTAAAAATGAAGAATTATAAAAATGATACATATATTCCTAAGGTTTTTCTTTCAACTTAAAACACTTGAATTTGTATCATTCACTAACGATTTAGTGAGTTTATATCATTCACTAATCATTTATAAGGCCAGATGTCTTCTTCAAGAATGGATCCATTGGTTGGAGTTTTGGTTCATCTTTCTTACAGAAACTCACTATGGAATGTCAGTATTTTTCTGCTTCCATTTTGTTACAATGGAGAGAGGCAATCATAATTAAGAGTAAGAATGTTAGGTGTTCACAACGATTTTCCTATCTTTTACAGCTGTCTCACTCACCCTTAACTCAATAGCAACTTGGTTTTAGCAGCCCACCTTTGTCAAGTTTTCCCAAACCATTCAACTTCATTTCAAAGGAACAAGCACACTTTTTGAACTCATACTTCATCCTCTTTATATAATATAATTGTAGTCAAATTATGTAGTGACAAGAACAAGAGTAAGTGGCATGCATAAGTTTATGAAGAGCCACTTACTCTTGGTCTCATGCAATATCGGTGACAGGTACTGGGCCAGCCTGCCAGAGAGAGGTTCACCAGCTATCACGATTCCTTGAGTCATGGCCTCCTCAGGAAGTCCTACCTTGGGAACAGAAAGCTTGTCTGTCTGTTAGGGGCAGGTTATTGAGAAAGTTTCTTCTGTATAACCCTGTAATGAACTTGATTGTTCATAAACCCTGACCAGTTATTTTGTTAACTATCTTAAATTCAATTCCAAGGGGTAGAATTACTGGCTCAAAGGGTATAAATATTGGTAATATTCTTAATCCGTTGGTTAATTTGTGTTCCTATAAGCAGTACTGAGAATACTGCACCCCACCTTTACAACAACTGAACATTATTCTTAATCTTTGACATTAAATATACAAAAATACAGAGCTTTGTGTTAATTTACCTGAGTATGGTATTACATAACATGGTGGAGCTCACCCATGCGTGCATTTCAACTTCTCCTAAGAAGTGGCTTAAAAATTGTCATATCTTACCATTTCAGTTACAAACTATATTACATTGTAACAAAGTAAGTAATGAAAAACAGCATATTGATTCTGTTATAAAATATTGGAAAATAAATTCTATTAGGCCTATGCTAAATAAAAAGGAGGGGCAAGGGAAGAAGGGAAAAAAGGAAGGAAGGAAGGGTGGAAGGAAGGAAGGAATGAAGGAAGGAAGGAAAGAAGGAAGGAAGGAAAAGGCAGGCAAGCCCAATAATTCATGGTATAGTATAATAAATAAGCATCAGCTGAAATTTTATTGGAAGGGAAACAGTATTTTAATGTTTAGCTTTGTTCTAAAGCATAGTAGTCTGCAAGGTCAACATATGTTCCTAGCCACTGCTACCCTAATGAACTCATCACAAAGTTTTCAGTGTTCCAGAAAACGTCCAAGGAGCAAATATAGTTGTAATAAGTATTCCCTAGGTTAGAAAGACAAATTTGAAAGAATATTATTTAATTTGGGGTATTTTTCTGTAAATGTATTTATTATTACATTTTCCAAAGTATTTTAAACAAAAAGGGGTATTGTAATCAGTTGCTTACAAGTCCCCAAATAAGATGTACCCTATCTACAAATAGAATTAGAAATTTCCTGTCTCCATAGCAGATGACTTTAGAGGAATAGAATTTATTATCTAAATTAGCCCCCCAAAACACTGATCTATATCCCTTTATATTAAAACCATATCTTAAGTGAAAACTGAGAGTAGTGTAAGAATACTTATGGTGGCAGTATTGCTTAGTATTTGAACTATAATTATCCCCAAAAAACCCAGGATGTATGATTACCTCACCTATATATGTCCTCAGAGAAAAATCTATCTTTGAGTGCAATTAGTAAAAGCTAACTGAAAACCATAAAAACTGTAGCGTACTACAAATGCAGGCTAAAACACAAAAGGCAGTATTTATTCATTTAACAAGTGTTTGCTGAGAGCTTATCATGGGCTATTCCCTCATCTAGGCACTTAGGGTATCAATGAGCAAAAAAGGATGAAATCTTGCCCCCTTGAAGCCTGCATTCCAGCAGGGGAAGATATTTCACATATAATACTCACAATAAATGGGTAAATGTTTTGGTATTTTAGGTGATTAATGTTATGGAAAAAAATAATAAGTTCAGCTGGGCTTCAGAAGTGGCAGAGAGTGGAAGTCAGTGGACTTGCAGTTTGAAATAGTTTGGTCTGCAGGAACCTCTTTGCAAATGGACGCATGCGCAAAGCCCTGCATAATCCTTCCTCCTTGTGTCTCTAATCTTGCCCCTTATTCGCTCCTCACGTGGTTGGCTCCAGCTGCCATTCTGAACTCCTCACTCTTCCCCATGAGCCCCTGCACAGGGCCTTTGCACTAGCTGCACCCTCTGCCTAGAACTCTGTTTCCCAAGCATGCATGGAAGAGAAGGTAGCCAAAAAATAACCAAGTATAAGGCTTAGTTTGTTTGTGTTGTTGTAAAGGAATACCTGAGGCTAGGTAATTTATAAAGAAAAGAGGTTTATTTCACTCACAGTTCTACAGGTTGTACAAAAAGCCTGGCACCAGTATCTGCTTCTGGAGTAGGCTTCAAGCTGCTTCCACTCATGGTAGAAGGCAAGAGGGAGCCAGTGTGTGTGGAGATGACATGGGGATAGAGGAAGGAAAAGAGGGACAGCAGGTGCCAGACTCTTTTTATCTATCAGCTCTCATGGGAACTAATGGAGAACTCATTCATCTTCAAGGGAGGACATTATTCACAAGGGATCCACCCCCATAACCTAAACATGTCTCACTAGGCCCAACCTCCAACATTGGGGATTAAATTTCAACATGAGGTTTGGAAAGACAAACATCGAAACTACAGAAGAGGCAAAATGTACAAAGTGTCCTGAGGGTTGGTAAAACAACAAACTGATATAGAAGAAGAGAAATGGAACAATTGCTGCTGTTTGGTGTTATCAGAAAAGATCTTGGGGCAAAGTTACCTTTCAAAAATGCTTTTGAAATTTACCCCTTTTGTCTGTATTTTCTTTTATCCACATACATCATGAGTTCATGTTTATTTCCCATTCTGTACTCTTGGAGACACTTAACATGAGTTTGGGAGTCAGACTTGGTTTTGAATTTCAACTCTGCTACTTAGTAAATGCACACCTTAGATGAGCTGAAATTCTCTGGGCCTCAGTTTCCTCATCTGTAAAATGAAGACCATAATCCTTCTTTGAAGCTTGTTTTCAGATACGTAAATAACACACAGAGTCTGACAAATGACAATAATGCTGCAGGACTTTTTCCTTAGTTCAGCTAAAGATGGAGTTCTTTGTCCAACAGCCATGAAAATTCGGGCTCACAGACAATTTGAATGGTTAGTAAGACAGGGTTTTATAGAGTGAAAAGGAAGAAAAGGGGGAAAAAGGGACTCTCCCAAGGCCTGAGTCCCTACGAGAGCACTTCCTGCCTGGCGTTTGAATCCCAGGTTTCACACAGGAAGAGGAAGGGCCAGGCTCCTCCCTGCGGCAAATGGTGCAGACTTCCTGGGGCTCCACCCCAGTGCACGTTCCCTGCAGTGCACAGGCTGGTTGGAGATTCTCTGGAGACCCCCTTCCCACCTGGCTACCTCAATAAGAGAACATACCAATCAGAAAATGAAATGGATCAGATAGTGAAGGACATTTTTTAAACTGTGCCAAAATATATACATCTTATTTTGTAGATGAACGGGGAATCATTAAACATTTTTTTTTTGTACAGACAAGTGGCATATTTGTTTGTTTTACAAAGGTAACATTAGCAGCAAGTGGAGGGTAAGTGTTTAGCATTGACTAAATGAGGCCAGTTAGTATAATATTGTGCTTTCATGAGATATGATAAATTCAGTTAAGCCCAGTACTGACAGAAGAGGTGGATTTGATAACTGGCAATTAAAATATGTCTTTCTAAATTTTGTATGTTGACATTTAGTCAATTCCCAAAATACGGACTAGAGAAATAAAAATAAACGCATTTTTTTCTTAATCATTTTTATTGATGTTTTGACTTAATTTCGTAGTTGTTTGTCTAGGTCATCTTTGGATTTATTGTTTGAGGAATGTATGATTTGAAAACCAACTGCTAGAGCTACCAGGAATAGGAAAGTAGGCGGGTGGTGGAGAGTGGGCAGGGCAGAGAAATCAACTAATAAACAGGAGTCAGAAAGTCTGGGAAAAGTAACTTAAGTAAACTTTTATTTTGTGACCTAACAGACATTACTTTAAAAAGCATTTCTCAGCTGTTGACTTTGAAAACTACTCACATTGCTCAGCTTGGAGCTTTTAGATAACCAAGATGGATAAGAAAATTATGGTTTCCTTAGTTGCATGGCCAGGCTGACCTCCCCGCACAGCAAAGGGCAGACGGAAAGGGTGTTGAAGCATAGACCAGCACGAATCCATCATCACTGACAGAAACTTCGGAGTGCATGCTTGCTCAGTTTTGCCTAGGTGAGGAGCACCAGATCTTAAATTTTTTATTATTTTTGAGTAGGTAATAAGTTCATATAGTTTAAAATTCCAAAAATACAAAAAGATGTTAAGTGAAAACTGTTCCATCCGTTCTGTCCCCCAGGCACCATTTTCCTTCTCGATAGCAATTTTTTATTAATCCTTGCAGCAATATTTTATATATCTACAAGCAAATATACTTATTTTTCTCTTCTTAATACAAATGGTAGCATACAAAATATGCCTGTATTATGAAATTTTGTTATTATTTTTGGATTTGTGTTTTGTTTTAGTTGCTGTTTTACTTAAAAATGTATTTTGGAGATTATTCCATATCAATAATTTTTTTTTTTTTTTTTTTTTTTTGGAGACGGGGTCTCACTCTATCATCTAGGCTGGAATGCAGTGGCACCATCTTAGCTCACTGCAACCTCTGCCTCCCATGCTCAAACAGTTCTGCCACCTCAGCCTCCCAACCAAGTAGCTGAGACCACAGGTGTGTGCCACCATGCCAGGCTCATTTTTTTTTTTTTTTTTTTTTGCATTTTTAGTAGAGACGGAGTTTCACCATGTTGCCCAGGCTGGTCTTGAACTCCTAAGCTCAGGCGATCCACCCCCTCACAGCCTCCCAAAGTCTTAGGATTACAGCTGGAGCCACCTCACCCAGCCCTGTATCAATTCTTAAAGAGCTTCCTCATTATTGAATATGGCTGCTTAGTATTCATTACATAAAAATAGTATAATTTTTATAACTAACTCTTATTAATGGACATTTAAATTGCTTCTAATCTTTTGTTATTTCATGCAGTGAAAAACCTTGTGCATATATCAATTAGCACATTTATTTATTTTACTCACAACATTAGTACCTAAGGTGAAATTGCAGAGTCAGTGTGTATACAACCTGGTATTTTTGATAAACATTGTCGAGTTGTTCTTTATAGAAATTATACTAACTTGCATTCTCACAGGTCAAGTATGAGAAGTGCTCTCTTTACTGGAGAGCAGAAAACTATATCATTAAGTCATATCCAGCTGGAGTAAGTTCTCTTACATCAACTCACAGGCATTCATTCTAAGGACGTTTCTGCCTATCAAAGGTGAATATGCTCACCTCCTGGATCGATGGTTCTCTCAATCAGGGACAATTATGTCCTACCAGAAATGTCTGGAGACATTTTTGATTGTCACAGCTGGAAGTGGGGGCACTACTGGGATCTAGGGAGTGGCCAGGGATGGGCTGCTAAACATCCTGTGGTGCATAGGACAATTCTCCTTTCTTCCCTTCCCCGCCACAAGCCATCTGGTCCAGAATATCAATAGTTCCAGGGTGAGAAACTCTACCCTAGATTAACATCTGGCTCCTCTTGATCATATTAAATACATCTCACAAAGCTTAGGATTCTCCACTCTAATTTAAGATCTATGCTGAATAACATGACAAATCCTCTGTACTTCTATAGTACATTGGGGGGGGGGTTGTGTTCTGTTTCTTTTATAACAGTTTAATTCTGTTTAATGCAGGAAATGTGAGCTCCTCATAGACATAAGTGCATCTTAGTTATATTTGTATACTGAATATCTGGCACAAAAAGGCAGTCAGCTTCTTAAATGAATGAATGGATGCCAACAGTATTTCTTAATTGTCTTTGTGTGATTTAAGGGGCTATTTTATCTTTAATCAAAAACCATTCTTTTTCACCCTTACTTGATTCACCTTTCTCTTATTTCAAATGTTCACTTTTCTTCAGACTTACATAGGGGCAACTTTTTCTAGCCTACAGAATAGCTATACAGGAAACATCAATTTAATTAGAAATATTGGCCTTTTCCCTGATTTGAACATCTCTAAAGTAGTTTATTACCACCGCATTAAGTCACTTAATTATATACATTCTTGCTCACTTATAGCTTCTGATTGAATTTGTCTTGTCTCCTCAAAAAGATTGATATCTCCTTAAGGGCAAAAAGCAAAACCTTTATGTACTCGCGATGCCTAACTTAATGTTTTACAGACTGTAAAGCAAGAGAGTGACGAGTTCTTTCCTTCTCTCCCTTGCTTTTTTAATCACAACTGACAGACCAAACCTGAAGATTGTGGCCCCAGCAAAGAAGCTGTTCATTCTCAAGAGCAGAGCACCCCAAATTCTCTCAGGCAGCCTGGTTCTCCTTGCAAACAGCAAATGGGGAGCACAGAGCAGGTATAGACCACAAGACCCTGAGGAATCTGCTTCACAACTTTGCCTATTCCTGGGTTTCTCCGTATTCTCTAAGAGTGGAAGAGCCCCAAGGCACCATCTCAGTGAACAGCTCCCTTTCCACTTCGATTCCTCACTGCATATATATTGCCACCAGACATTTTTCCATCCTCCAATGTGATTAAAGACCCAAGTAGGGCCAGGCGCGGTGGCTCACGCCTGGAATCCCAGCACTTTGGGAGGCTGAAGCGGACGGATTACCTGAGGTCAGGAGTTCTAGACCAGCCTGGCCAGCATGACAAAACCCCGTCTCTATTAAAAATACAAAAAAATTAACAGATGTGGTGGCACATGCCTGTAATCCCAGCTACTCAGGAGGCTGAGGCAAGAGAATTGCTTGAACCTGGGAGGTGGAGATTGCAGTGAGCTGAGATCATCCCACTGCACTCCAGCCTGGGCGACATAGCGAGACTCCATCTCAATTTAAAAAAAAAAAAAAAAACCCAAGTTGGGGAACTAGAGGAAAGACTTGGTGGTATCTGATGTGAGCTAAAAGCAGAAATCACCAATAAGTTCTCAGCCTGTTACAGCATAGCAGGGGTCTCCCACTTAGGTGTCCACCTCTGCATTTGGAAGATGCCTTTGCCAAAAGGCAAGCAAGTGGAGTGGAAGACTTGTTTTAATGAGTACCTGGAATAGTTGGGGGTGGTAGAAGGGGGCAGTGTGGCAGCCAGGGAAAAAGGCAGCAAGATCAGTGAGGTCAAGAATGCAGCAAGGACAAGAATACTTGTTCTTAAGGCTGAATGGCACTTTACTGGTGCTAAATATATCCTGTAGAAAATTGGGATGCAGAGCAGCTTTGATCATATCTAACACAGGATTTTAAAATGCAAATGCAAAAACATGCAAATGGAGGCTGCCTAGTTTCCTTCTATTAGCGTGTTGTTTAACCACCACTTAGCCTGAGATCCTGTTGCATTCTCTTTGCAATTAAAATAAGCTTGCAATTGAAGTCCTTCAAAGCTGAGCTGCAAAAGAAGAAAATATTCAGATTTGAATATTCGTCAGGCAAACCAAGTAGATGATAAGATCCAGCTTGATTAGAGAAGGTAAGAATAACAAACCTAAATGTTTTAATCACCTCTTCTGGAGAAGAGTTCAAGTTTAAAAAAAAAAAATGATTTTGTTGAAAACGGAGCAAAAAAGTCTATTCCTCTCACCCGATTGAAAAAGAATAAAGCCCATTGTGGGTTAATTTTCAAGTTAGCTAAATGTTACCTCTTCAGGTGATAGTCTTTAGGTTGGGGTTTGGGGGAACATGTAGTGCACTTATTTAAATGTTGAACCATGTAAGATGGACTCTGCAAAATATATTGCACAATTCCTGCCTCCATAGATGAATTATGCCAAAATACTAATTTTTAGGAATAATAACTCATGATTGTTTATTATATTCTAAGCAGCATGCTAAGTGTTTAACTTATTTCATTTGAGCTCACAACAAGTCTTTGAAGCAGTTCCATTTTATTTTGTGACGTTTTCCAGTGCCACAGAGAAAAGGATACTAAAGTACAGCCATGGAAAGGCTGCCAGTGGCAGGGCTCAGAACACATTACCCCGAAATAGGGCGCCTTGGCAGAGTGACTATTTTAAGCTGAAAAAATTTGAGAAATGGCAAGTACAGGAAGGACTCTCACGCCCCTTTCTCTCCAAAGCAGGTCATAAGACCCTCATGTGAGGGGCACCCTCCCCATAGCCAGAGGGAATCCAAGTGAAGGAACAGGCCTCGCTAAGTTTCCTGCAGTTTACTACTCTTAGCTTGTGCCCATTTGTCTTATCACATTTTTCCATGATTTTCCATTCTTCATCAACCCTACTATAAAAATGCGCAGGTTTGGCCAGGCATGGTGGCTCATGCCTGTAATCCCAGCACTTTGGGAGGCCGAGGGGGCAGATCACGAGATCAGGAGATGGAGACCATCCTGGCTAACATGGTGAAACCCCATCTCTACTAAAAATACAAAAATTAGCTGGGTGTGGTGGCGTGCGCCTGTAATCCCAGCTACTCGGAAGGCTGAGGCACGAGAATTGCTTGAACCCAGGAGGTGGAGGTTGCAGGATGGTGCCACTGCACTCCAGCCTGGTGACAGAGCAAGACTCTGTCTCAAAAAAAAAAAAAAAAAATGCTCAGACTTAAGGATTTCTGCAAATCTTCATTTCCTTATGAAGGCATCTATGTCACATAAAGCTTATATTAAATACAGTCATATGCTTTTCTTTTGATAATCTGACTTTTGTCTGGAAGTTCTTTTTCCTACTACCTTCCTGCATTCTCAGGGCTCCAGCCAGAGAACCCAGGAAGGCAAGAGGAAAAAGAATTTTCCCTCCCCTACAACACCAAGCGTAAACCTTCTAAAATGATCTGCAAATATGTGTGTGTGCACACGTACATGCATGTGATTCTAGATGGTTCATGGTTTTCATCAACTTCTCAGAAGAGTCTATGGCTCTTAAAATGTCCAAATTGGATTAATCGTTATGAAGAGCAGGAATTTCTGTATTGCCTAATTGACCTTTATTAGCTTGGGTTAGTAATAGGTTTAAAGGAGTGTTCCTCTACCGCTATGCTTCTTGAGTTTTCTGTTACTGTTCCTATTGTCTGATGATGCTGCTTGCCCAAGTCATTGAGCTTGCCTCCACAAAAAAATAAAAATAAAAAAGGTCTCTCTTCCCTGTGTAAAACTGGTGGACCACATGGACTCAGGAGCCAGGTGGTCTGGATTTAAATTCGGTCTGCACAACTCACTAGTGGTGTGACCTTGCCTCAGATTCCAGATCTGCAAAGCAGGGCACGCAGTAAGACCATCCTTATAGAGTTGTTCTAAGGAGTAAATGAGTTCACATACAGAATAGTGTCTGCAATAGAGAAAGCAAGAAATAAGTGCTGGCTGTCCCATGATTCTAATCTGTTGTGAATTTAGAAGCCATCTGTTCAAATTGTATTTGACAAAAGAGGGGGGATATTTTAACCTCTTAGTTTTTATCCAGTCCTGCTTACAGTGGAATTCAGTAAGATAACAGGTCATGCACTCGTTTTTCTAGAACAATGTTGAAAAGACCAACTGGATGGGGAGAAGGGATGCAGCTTGTTTCTCGTGAGCCTTTTGTTAAAGTAACCGTTGTAATTGAAAGTCTACATGACACTGTTAGTAGCACTAAGCAAAGCAGCCTTCCTTTCTCTTCAGCCATTCTGACTTGCTTTAGCCACAGTCTGAAGGGACAAAACAATTTTTCAGCTAGTGTCTTCAAAAAGTGCATTTTAGGCAGCGTTAGTGCCAGGGTATGATGCTTTTAAAGAAAAAAGAAGGGACTGCTCTTCCCAGCCTGTGGGTGTTTCCTGAGATTGAATCACCTCTCCTTGAAACTGCACTGGCACAATCTGCTGGGTTCAGAATGCAAATGACCCAGGCAAAAGTTCCCAATTAAAGGGAACAATTAGATCAGATTGAATAGGATGCCAGATTATGTTTTTTCTTTCCTCTTTTCTTGAGGATTAGTAATCTCTTACTTTTTGCCTTGCTGTTCTCTGGGGGTCTTTGCATGAGTTATCTGATTACTAAAAACGGCTATCTAATGGCTGGAAAGAAAGGTGCTCACTGAGGTTCCTGTAACTCTTATTTAATATCCGTAAAGAGGCTTGATGACATCCCGGAGCCCTTGTTCTGGCAGTGCAGTGGTTCCAAAGTGGGCTAAAGTAATTGCTGCCCACAGGATTATCACCATGACCTGCACTGCATCAGCCTCCTGTCAGTCCAGGGCCACCATGCCTCTCCCCATCCTTTCTGCTTAATGCTCTTCCCATCAGCGTGGCTTTGGGGGAAGTCACAAAGGGTTCAGATTCCCTGCTGCCTCTCTTATTAAGTGCAGGTGTCTGTTATGGAAATAGGCAGTGTGGCATAGTAGCGGAACTCATTATTTTCAGAATGGGCAGTGGCAGTGTCAGCTTTCAACAAGCTGGCTGGACTTTTCCTAAGGTGAACAGTTATGAATGTCACTGTAGTGGATGTTAATGCCATCTAGGCTGCCCCTGGATTGCAACTAACTTGCAAATAAAAGGTTCCCTCTCCTCTGAGGAGATATGTATAGATATATAGATAGCTATAAAAATTTAAAAATTTTTTCTTTCTTTCCATTTTCTTCTCAGAGTTACAGTTAATAAGGAAGCAGCATAGGAAGGGCCCAGGCATTAGCATCCATTAGAATTCAGTTCAACAAGAATTACAGGTATTCCACCTTGAGTGGGTTACTTAGCCTCTGGGCCTCAGTTTCCCTCCCTGTAAAAGGTGGATAATGTTTACCCGGCAGTCTCGCTGTATTACCAGAATGAGGCTTTAAGTCTTTGCTCATGATTTTAAGGATAGGTGCCAAAAGAGTCTGCTGTTAAGGAGACGGTGCCCATTAAACTTAAAGATAAACTCACTTAGAGTACCATTAGCTTCTGTGTGATTTCTGCTCAATTCAGGAAGAATTTATAATGTTACAGTGAGTCTTTTAAGAAAATCCTTATTTGCTGAGCCCTCTTCTCAACCAGGTCTTGACCTTAGGCATCTTTGTTCATCTTTTGCAGAGTCCAGTTTTAGCAAGAATCTTGTTAAGCCAGTTCAGAGAGAATTCCCCATCCCTGACATCTGATCACTTTGGTCAACCATGCTTTCAACAAGAATTTGTTAAGTGGTTTAGTAAAAATCCCCCTTCACTTGATGTCTCCTCTTAGTAATTTTAAATCCACTGACACACCTGCCCCCCACCACAACCCACTCCTTGGCTACATATCTCTACTTGTTCTCGTTGTATTTAAATTTGAGGCCCATCTCTCTACCCTATTGCAATATTCTTGATACCCATCACAAAAGTCCTGAATAAAGTATTCTTACCATTTTAACAAGTGTCAGAATAACTTTTTCTTTAACACAGATAAAAGCCTAAATTACCAAGGTTTCTAAAAGAGGCTAACACTTATATGATGCTTAATATGTGCCAAGATGCTGTTTGTTCTAAAGGCCAAATCTATTCCTCATGACAACCCAGTGAGGCAGTACTATTATTATCCTCAGCTTATAGATTAAACTGGGGCCGTGAGAGGTTGAGTTACTTGTCCAAGCACACAGAGCTAAAGCTAGGTAGTGAAACTGATAATCTAATCCAGGGAGTCTGCCCCAGAGTCCATGTTCTTAAACACAATGTCAGACTGCCTTTCAGAGGCCTGAAAATTAGAGTGGAAAGTCTACTTTGTCAGTACTCTTAGTGCAAGGTCTTCAAACCCAGCTGCACACACAACCCCAGCTAAGTAATGTTAATAAGTGTAGCAGGACTCCTGGGGAATGGGTCACTTGGAGAGTCCCTGCCCATCAAGAGGGACAGTTCTTCTCAGTGCCACCTAGTTTTTGCCATCTGGAAATGCAAACCTTACAATAAATAGAAGCAAGGGAGAAATCTGGACTTGTATGAAAGATCTCTTCAATTCAAAAGAAAAAGAAGGAAAAGAAAGGGAAGGGAATAGGGAAAGAGCTCCATCACTGTGGAAAACAGTGTGGCGATTCTTCAAAGACCTAAAAAGAGAACTACCATTCAACCCAGCACTTCCATTATCGTGTCTATTCCAAAGAATTATAAATCATTCTGTTGTAAAGACACATGCATGTGGATGTTCTTTGCAGCACTATTCACAAGAGCAAAGACATGGAATCAACCTAAATGCCCAGCAATGATAGACTGGATAAAGAACATGTGATACATATACACCATGGAATACTATGCAGCCATAAAAAAAGAATGAGATCATGTCTTTTGCAGAAACATGAATGGAGCTGGAGGCCATTATCCTTAGCAAACTAATGCAGGAACAGAAAATCAAATACTGCATGTTCTCACTTTTCAGTGGGAGCTAAATGATGAGAACACATGAACATATACAGGAGAACAACAGACACTAGGGCCTATCAGAGGGTGGAGAGTGGGAGGAGGGAGAGGATCAGAAAAAACTAACTAATGAGTACTAGGCTTAATATCTGGGTGATGAAATAATCTGTGCAGCAAACCCCTGTGACATGCGTTTACCCATATAACAGACCTACACATTTACCCCTGAACTTAAAAAAAAAGTTTAAAAAAAGAGAAAGAAGGAAAAAGAAAGGGAAAGGGAAGGGGAAAGGAAAGAGGAAAAGAAAACCATGCAGCACACACACTCCACACACACACACACACACACACACGCACACTGATGCAACACACCCTTCTGTAGAAGGGACTCATTCAGTCTGGGAGCCACCTGTTTGCATCTTATTTTTAGTGCAAGTTATTAAATCTTACCATAATGGACTCTGGTTGATGATAAAGACATATAATCCCCACTCTAAACCAACAAGTAGTTATACTTTTTAAATGTCCGATTTGTCTGACCTACTGGAGCCCATAGATTTCTGACATTCAGTGAGGGAGAGAAGGAGGGTTGGTTCAGAGCTTGGGTGAGTCTCTTCTGGACTCGGGGAGATGCTGTGACAATTCCATTAGCAGACAGATTGGAGAGTAGTATTGATTTGTTATCTATGCATAAATACAGAGATTTCGAGTGTCAGGTGTTAGCCAAGCAATTTGGGCTTTTCTTCTTGATCTTCAACTGATGGACAATTAAACCTCTATTACCAAAGCAAATGAAATAAAACACACTTTCAAAGTTAAACTAACAGCTGTGTGTTAGAAATGGAAGTGAACGCAATGGACTTCTGAGAGTTTTGTGAAGTCATCTTCATCTAAATCTTTTAACTTTCAGTTGCTGAACTTTGAGCTGCTCATGTTTTATAGTCTTCTTTGGCGAACAAGCTTCCTTGACACCAGCCTTACAACACAGGAGATATTCTGTGTCCCTGGCTTTATGAGACCTTCCAACTTTTCATAGCAGGTGTTCAGTGTTCTTGGTTTTAGTTATCTAAACCTGGATTACAGATACATAAAGTTTAATAAGTAAGATAACACCATTTTCTCACTTCCAAAAGCGCTCTTTTACATTGTGTTTTTATTAACATTTCATGCCATGGATCAAATTTTCCTGTAAGTTTGACATTTGGCAGAGCTTCTATAATGGCCATTTTGGAGGGTAACAGGATCAATTAACAACTTTTTACACACAAGACCCTGCACTGTGTCCTGTAGAGTCAACAGAAAAGAATCAAAATGCTTCTTTCTTTTCCTTCTGGGGCTTGCAGTGTTTTTGGAAAAATGAGGCATTTATGTAAATAACAATGGTGCAAAAACAGTGCATGAAAAGAACAATGCAGAGGACACAGATGACCAACCAACCAACCTGGAGGAGTTGTTTTTTTTTTTTAAGAAAAGAGAGACTTCATAACTTGAAGGCTTTAGAGGGCTTCAGAAAAAAATGGGATTTAAGTGGGGCCTTGAAGAATGGGTAGGTTTTTTGAGGATGAGGAGGGCAGACAGTGGGAGGAAAAGTATAAAAAATGCAAATGCAAAAGAGAGTGAAAGACTGACTGAGGCAGGGCAAATGACTTTGCAACAGAATACTGGGGTAAGGAAGAAACAGAAGAGAAACCTAGAGAAATGGTTTGAGCAGAAAGCAGTTAAGACCACGGATGGGAAAATATTCAACCTATTCATATAAAGAATGAAGTTAGAAGGAAGAGCTTGTGTAGAGGAGAAAATACATTCTATTATTGTTAGGTCTTATGTGATAGTAGGTCTGCTGGATTACATTGAGCTAAAAGATAAAATTATGTATTTTCAAAATCTGGGCCCAACCGGATTTGATTTTGCCTTATTTTGACACTTTGTAGCCTGAGTGAAGATCATACAGTTTGATGTATTATTCATCAAGTGCAAAGAACTGGAATCCGTGAATTTTGGAGTGGAATGATCTTCAGAAATCATTTAATTCATTTTGCCAGTGAGTCAATTTGGGGTTCAGAAAGATTAAGTGATTAGCCTGAGGTAACATGGCTTATTAATAATAAATATTAAAACAGAGTCATCCACTAATTTCTGATCCATTGCTTTATCCACATGACCTAGTGTATAGTTACCTTTCTAAAAAATGCTTATAGGTCAGGTCCATGGGCTTACACCTATAATCCCAGCACTTTCAGAGGCTGAGGCAGGAGGATCACTTGAGTCCAGGAGTTGAAGACTACCCTGGGCAACATGGAGAGACCCTGTCTCTACAAAAAACTTAAAAATTAGTTGAGCATGGTGGCATTCACCTGTAGTCCCAGCTACTTGGGAGGCCAAGGTGGGAAGATAGCTTGAGCCTGGGAGGTAGAGGCTGCAGTGAGCCATGACTGCATCCCTGAACTCCAGCCTAAGTGATAGAGCAGACTCTGTCTCAAAAAAAGAAAAAAAGTTTATACATAAACACACATATATAATTTTACATAATCCTATGCCCTAAATCATTTCAGATTTTTTAAATTCAGCATTTCTCCACCTTTGGGTACTTTCATCTCCCCTCTCTGTCCCCAGCTTATCACTCCCCCTCTATTTAATAAAACCTAATATGTCTCATTCCAATGTTTTTAGAATTTATGTTACCATACACAAACATATCTCTGTGTGTGCCTGTTTGTGTGCACACATATGCAGTGTTTTAGGTCATTGTTTTACAAAAATGAAAATGTATATGCTGTTTTCTGGACCTTGTTTTTCTCATTCAGTCATACCTTGAGGAAATCTCTTCCATGTGAAAAGTTATAGCTGAATTATTTACTTTACTGGTTGCCTAATACTCCGTAGTAGAAATATGTCATGACTTATCCTATCATTCCCCCATTTATAAAGACCAGTCTGCTTTTCTTCTATAAATAGTATGTCAGGAAACATCCCCATATTCATATATATTGGCGTTTTTATTTCTGTTGATAGAGTTGGTATCATTGAGTCAAGGAAATGTGTATTTTTAGTTTTAAAAGTTAAACTGCCTCCATAAGAAAGCTGTAACAATACATATTTATTTGCACCTACAATTAATAAAAACACTTCCTTTTGCTAGGTCTCCCTAGGGCTTACTATTAAAAGTCTATTGTTTTTCAAGTTTTTGCAGATGCAACTTGTGTGAAGTAAAATTGCATTGTTACTTTATTTGCATTATTTGACTACAAATGAATTTGGTTGTCTTTTCATAAGCTTGATGGTTATTTAAATTTCGTATCTTGTAAACTATGTTCTTATATTTGTTATCTATTTTTTCAATGGATTATTTGGTAATGTTCAAGAGCTCTTGCTATATTATAGGTATTTTTGCCTGCCTTCGAGGGTTATACACTTTTTATTTCCCCCAAACATCTTGTATTTTTTATGGCATCTTTTGTCATGCCATAAAATTCAGGTTTTGAATATTATTTAGTCACCTATGTTTATGTTTGCTCTTACAGTGTGTCTACCTTCTCAGAAAAAGCCTTGCTCACCTGTCTCTAGATTACATTTATAATTCCTAGGTTTTCTTATATGAGTTTATTTATTTATTTTATATTTTAACCTTTAATCCACTGCATCCACCTAGGATTTATTTTTGGAATTGGTATAATATAAAGATCTACTTTTCTTTTCTTCCAGATGAATAAACAGTTTGCCAGCTCCTTCTATGAAATAGCTCAGCCTTTCACCACCAAATTGTAATGCCTCTTTTGTCATAGATTAAATCCCCATTTGTATTTGAATCTGTCCCTAGATTTCTTATTTCACATATCTGTTTATGCCTATTTCAATACTTACTTATTGATTTAATTAGAGTGGCTTTATAGGATTTTCTGATATCTGCTAAATCAGATTACACCAGTAACTTTTGAGGTAGTTAGCAAACTTAGGTAGATACAAGAAAAACCAATTTGCTAGACATTAGTGGGATGCAAGCAGAAACTAATATATCAGAATAATATTTTTGTAATTATAAATTTTTTCAAAATCTTTTTCTCAAGTCTATTTTTATTTAGTTTTTTTCTTCTCCCTCCCCACAAGGCCTATTTTTATATCAACAGATATAGGAAGAAAAGTTTTTAATGTGCTCTTATAAAAATGACAGTTTGGTTTATTTTTCAATCCTTAAGCGATGTACTGTATTAATGATGCTCTTTCCTTGATTCACAGACTGGTTCTTCAGAGGAATTATCCCTGACTGTGTCATCACTCTGAGCTTTGACTGCACTCCCCCTCCCCTACCAGTGGGAACACTACCCAAGAGAGAGCTCTGGAGTGCTCCTGAAGAGAAATTCCATGGGGACTGTACCTGACCCTCTCAGACCAGCTAAAACTTCCCTGATTGCAGCTTCCGGAAAAGAAGAGGATCTAGGAGAGCCACAGGCTGCCTCACCTCAGCATCAACCAGCTCTCCTGTGTAAGAATGCCAATGGCTTTTCAAGTGCCCCTGCAGAACCAGACCTCAGCCCCAGGACAGCCGCCGAAGCCCTGATGCAGGTTTGTGAGCATGAGACCACCCAGCCAGTTATGTCTTCTCCTGGTGTCTTCAATGAAGTGGAGAAAGCACCTGTCACATTCAACTCTCCCGGCAATTCCCAGCTGCCAGGGAGCAGCCAGCCCGCAGCGCCAGCCCCGAGTTCTGCAGCAGGGAGGGATCTTATACACACACCACTGACAATGCCTGCCAATCAGTATACCCACCAGTCCATCCCAGGTGATCAACCCAATGCCGTCACCTCATCCGCACCTGAAGATTCCCTGATGAGATCACAGAGAGCCTCAAATACAGAGCAACCTGAGAAACCAAGTTGTCCTGTGGGAGACATCCTCAGTAGCAGCAAAGATCAAGTGTCCTGTGAGTTTCCTTCCCCAGAAACAATCCAGGGAACAGTGCAGACTCCAGTGACAGCAACCAGGGTGGTCAGTCACTCATCCTCTCCTATAGGTGGACCTGAAGGGGAAAGGCAGGGAGCCATCTGTGACTCTGAAATGAGGTCCTGTAAACCTCTAACTAGAGAATCTGGATGTTCAGAGAACAAGCAGCCCTCTGTCACTGCCTCAGGCCCCCAAGGCACAACTTCTGTGACACCTCAACCAGCCCCCCTCACTAGCGAACCTTCGGCATGTCCCCCAGGTCCAGAGAAGGTGCTGCTGTCAGCACAGCATCCGATGTCAAGGTTCAAAGAAGCCAGTACAATGACCAGCCAAGCTGAAGGTGAAATCAAGGAAGTTCCCAGCAGGGCTTGGCAAGATGCGGAGGTGCAGGCAGTGGCGAGTGTGGAGAGCAGATCCGTCTCCACCAGCCCCAGTATCCTCACTGCATTTCTGAAGGAAAGCCCTACTCCTGAGCATTTTGAACAAGAGCAGCTGCGTGTCATTTGCCACAGCAGTGGGAGCCACACGCTGGAGCTCTCTGACGGCACGCTAGTCCCCCAGGAGTCCAGCCAGTGCCCTGGCATCATGCCACAGGTGCACATTCAGGCAGCTGCAGCTGTGCCCACCGCTTTCCAAAGGGAAAATAAACTAGTGAGCCTACCAGGTGGGGTCCTTAAAACCTCGTCAATCAATTTGGCCTCCAGTAATGCCCAGCATATGTGTAAAGAAGATGGGAGGTTAGCAGGAATGACGCCAACAGGGGAAGAATCAACTGCTAAAAAGCTCGCAGGTACTAATTCTAGCTCCCTGAAAGCTACCGCCATTGACCAGATTTCTATCAGTGCATGCAGTCAAGCTGAAACAAGTTATGGATTGGGGAAATCTGAAACCAGGCCATCTGAGTTTGCAGAGAAAACCACAAACGGCCACAAAACAGACCCAGGTTGCAAACTATCTGACTCTTGTGGCTCTATCAGCAAAGCTGACCATTCTGGGAGCTTGGATCCCACTAATAAAGGAGATGCAAGGGAAAAGAAGCCTGCATCTCCTCAGGTAGTAAAAGAAAAAGAGTCTGCTGGCACTGATACCTCGGATACCAAAACCCTACTGCTCAATCCTAAATCTCAAGAAAGTGGAGGCACAGAATCAACTGCTAATCCTACACCCTCCCCAATTAGGAAGAACCAGGAGAGCACCTTAGAAGAAAGCAGACAGACCAAGACAGCCACCAGCCTGAGCCTGCCATCTGATTCCATGGGTGACTCCAGCCCAGGTTCCGGCAAGAAGACCCCATCTCGCTCCGTCAAAGCCAGCCCACGCAGGCCCAGCCGCGTCAGCGAGTTCCTCAAGGAGCAAAAGTTAAATGTGACAGCAGCTGCTGCTCAGGTAGGACTCACTCCGGGAGATAAGAAAAAGCAGCTCGGTGCAGACTCCAAGCTCCAGCTGAAACAGTCCAAGCGTGTCAGGGACGTCGTGTGGGATGAGCAGGGAATGACCTGGGAAGTGTATGGTGCATCCTTGGATGCAGAGTCCCTGGGAATTGCGATCCAGAACCATTTACAAAGACAAATCAGAGAACATGAGAAATTAGTCAAAACTCAAAATAGCCAGACCCGGAGATCCATTTCCTCAGATTCTTCTTCAAATAAGAAGCTCAAAGGAAGGCAGCACAGTGTTTTCCAGTCCATGCTGCAGAACTTCCGACGCCCCAACTGCTGCGTCCGCCCTGCCCCTTCTTCTGTGTTAGATTGAAAGGGAGTATTTATGGGAATTTGTGTATAAATTTACGGTATTCACATGTGTCCCTCTATGTCAAAGCTTGCTTAGTCTTTTGCTGCAAGACTAGGAAGAAAAAGCAAGTATTCGCTATAGGAAATTGCTATTAAAAATTGTTAGATCCTTTGACCTGGAGCTCTATAAACAAAAATGTCATTTCAATTTGAAAGACAAATTGCAAAGACCTTTATGAAGGTTTGCAACCTTAATAAATTGAAAATAATACTCACTGGGTTTTTAAAAATATGATGTTGTCCATAGAAATAGCATTATTATTATATCATTATACATGTATTATTTTGTATTACTGCCTCAATTTAACACACAGTAGTATTCCCATTAAAATCCCTGCTTCATATTGAAAGTAGCAAAAACACTATTGGTAAAAACATTGTTATAATTTCTAGTCCTATTGCAGTAAGAGTGCTGTAACCACACAAATTTTAAATAGGTGATAAGAACCAGAATGAAAAAAAATGAGAACAAATTTGACTCATTCCTAGGCCAGACAACATTAAATAAAAGCAGTTAAATGTGTAAAATATGAAATCTGAATTGATGTTTGTAAACATCTGCAGACAACTCTTTTTATAAACCTTCTTATAGCTGTTAATAAATATGAGAAAGTTATATTAGGAACATTAGCTAAGCTTTTGACTATGAAAACTGCTTACATTAAACATGGATTTATATAGACACATTTTCCTGCACTGAAGGCAAGGCGCCTCTCTGTGATTCTGACCAAATATATTCATATTTTCTTACCCTAGAGGAAGTACATGGGACTGAATTCTTGAAAAGCATCATCAAATTAGGGATAATACTAAATTGATATTGTGCAGGTGTTCTCCATTCTACTGAGAATGCTAAGGTTCTGGTAAGGAACTATAAATAGCAGATTACCAAACACTGCTTTTTCTGTGATGATAAAAGCCTCATAAGTAACAACAACAATGTTTAATTTAGACTCCTGTAAACAGGATGCAATTTGTGATTTTTTTTAATTGGTTCAGTAACTTCCAGTAACAAATGTGATCAACACCAAATTAGAATGTGAGCTTCTTTACAATTTTTGTACATAGACTACTATCATCTAATTGCTTAAGTGTATACTCTGGAGTAAAAAGGTAACTTCTGCAAACTTACTGATTTTAAGAGAAATACCCATAATATCCTTCAAACCCAATGAAAGAAGAGGCCTGTACGAAAACATGGCTTGTGATTTGGGTGGATTATACTTCCTGGGACCCCGGCCCTACCATGTCTCCAAAAGAGATGCGTGTCCCAAGACACATGAGTGTCCTCCAAGGCACTGGCCTGGATGAGCAGCATTGGCTTGAGAACTGGGGTAGTGTGGAAAGGAAAAATGAAAAACGGCCCTGGGAAGGCTTCCCTTCCTGCAGACGTCGTTGGGGGAGTGCTGGTCTCCATGTTGCATTTAGAAAACCAGACTTAGATGCTGGAGGGGCACCATTGCCCTCTTTGAACTCATTCCCCGTAATGAACTAGAAAAGAGTATCTAACCATAGGTGTTCTCTCTAGAGACTCATGTGTCCTGTGGGTACAGTCAATTCACAGTATCTGTTCTGGCTTTTTTCACTTTAATTCTGTTTTGCACATTCTGAACATATGCAGGAAAAAAATCATTCCTGAACTTTAACAGCACAACCTACACTCGGCACAACCTAAAAAGCCTTTGATTTATTCTGAAGCAGTTTAACTGTAGACACAGCTTGCATACATGGACCAGTATTCCTCAGAGCCTGAGAGTTGTTACAGTTGTTATATTTGGAAATTAGAAGGAATTTTTTAATAAGGCACATTTTTCAGTTTCTTACTCATTGGTGTCTATTAACAATACTATGTAACGCAAAATTTCCATCAAATTACCAAGCAAATCACTATTAATGATTAGAGATTCAGCCTAAAACTCTCTCTTTGGGCCTTAAATACCCATTTGTAGTTGTGTTCGTGTCACTTCTGTCTCAGATGCCTCTGCCAGGACATAATCTCTCTGCTAGTTCTCGCTAGCTGGCTTCTCCCTCCCACATGGGCATACATGCTGTGTATACACAGAGTACAGCCTGTGTACACAGTAGCAGCTGTCAACAGTGCCTACTCCAGATGGGTGGCCCCAGGTAATCCTCTGCTGTGAAGTGGCTAGAACAGGCTGTCCCTGCATTAAAATAAGCGAGAATAAGGAATTTCGCATCTGGTAATAATATTTATTTTCATGACTTTAGAGTAACCACATGATTTGTAAACAGTTAAATGAAGCAGAGGCCTGAGAGAGTTGTAGGCATTTGTCTCATATTAAATAAATTAAAATTGCTAGCTTTGCTATTGTGGTTATGCCTCTCAAAACTTTACGCAAATTTGTTTAATGTATTAAGTTTTACTGGTTTTCTTCGGTGCTAGAACCAAATTATTCACTTGTACAACACTCAAGAGATTGTCACAAAATATTACAAAAATATTGTTTGTTTTGTTGCTCATTAAGTCCTATAGAACTAACAGCTTTTAAGGACAATAACAGAAATATATCTTCAGATGGATAAATAAGATAGGGACCTACTCAAGACAGCAGCATTTTTATATTGTGATACCTCCCCTAAGTTACTCTTACAATAAAACCTTATTTGAGAATTTTCCTTCACTTCAATCTAGGACATAGCATTAGGCATTTAGCATACATTATTTGTAAAACCTAAGGTTCATTCAACAGATGAAGTTGCAAAACAGTTTTCGTGGCAGACTCTTTGAACTTGCTCAGTTTTTTCCTTACTTTACCTGCATGACACACATTGGGTTGAAAGTTGTCTGGTTTTACCCTTCATTTCTCTTAGATATGATTTGGTTCTTTTTCATGCATTTTGTTTTGAAATATATGGAGGAAATATTTTATTGAATCAAGAAATAGAAAATATTCCTTAAACCAGTAGAAAAAGATGAGTTAGAACTCCATGTCTGGAAGACAATTCAACATTTAAAATATTAAGATGCTCTGCCACTTAACAAGTGATACTAAAATTTTTAATTTAAAGATTGATTGTTCTATTTTTATGACCATGAGAAAAATGTGACAGCTTTAGCTGTCATTTGTTTATCTTGAATGCTTTTCTAATTATGTATTTCTGGATTATTGACTTTGAATGCCACAGACCAACAACTTTACATAGAGTAAAATATTGATTAACCTTTGTGCTTTGGGTCACTGGCAAAAGTTGAACGGATTGATAAGCCAAGGTTAACCAGAAAACTTTTTGTTCACGTCTGAAATGAAATATTTATAAAATGTGTTAGTGTGTTTCCTGCCTTGATAAGTTCATCTATATTGAATGTAATTTGATCTTTGATGATTTTTTTAATCTTGAGAATTCTCTGATACTGTTTTGAATACCAGTGTTCACCGTGTTATACAATTAAACATAAAAATTGAAGCAAATTGAACTAAATATGCATGTGTAACACATACCTTAGAGGCTGGATTTCAGAACCAAATTCATAATAGGAGCTTACTGTCTTAAAGTAGAAAGCAGAAGAGGAAAATAGCATTTGTTTGTATTATAGCGTATTGAGGTTTCACTGTTCCTAGCTTATACTAACGTTTTTCCTCTCATTTCTGGGAATGCCTGTCATTCTGGGAATCCCTCTATATAGCATACCAAGAACAGAGTAAGATGTTACTTTAAAATGTGTTTACAGAGGATATATGCAAGTGTGCTGTTAATATAAATTGTTTGGCCTTTTCTGCATCCACTTTGTTACTGTTTTGCTGCCAAAATGTGAGAAATGTGTGTCTTCTCTTCCTCCTGCATATTGTGCCAAATGTTTAAAATTTTGTCTACTCCTAGTAACACATAATTCACCACATCCCTTGTCTACTTTTATGAATCAGTATAAAGAAAAAGAATACATTAGGATAAGGTTTGCATATATATATATATGTGTTTTTATTGAAAACTGGGCACTTGTAGCCTTGTGTAGACCTCTCCCTGCCTGATTTACTAATTATCTGTAACGCTGCCATGGAGATGATGCTGTTTACTCTCTCCTGCTTTGTTCTAAGTGGTGTTTGAGAAATGAGGCCTGTGAATTTCCCTTTGTGATAGAACAGTGAACTCAGCAGTATCTTGGATAAGTGAGCCAACTACCTTATTCCCACATTGTTTTTGTCTATATGGTGAAATCAGAAGTCAAACATCCTCTTCAGTGTTTGTTATTTTACATATGTATCTGAGCATTTTGTTTTCTGTTAGCAATGCTTCTTGATGTTGTGCGTGGCCCTTTTTGGTTGATTCTCTCCAAATTCGGGTCAGCTGCTGCCACCTGACAAATAACAGGGGATATGCTGAATCTCCTGTCCATCTTTGTAACAATATCCTTCTTAATGAAATTCTTCAACTGGCTGAGCAATTGCAAATGTCATCTGTCCAGATACATGGGCTTAAGGATGTCTATAAAATTTTAGACATTTTTGCAAATGGGAAAAAATAGTCTTGTAAATACTGAAACAGATTTCCATGAACTTTATCCTACTCTTGGAAAGAAAACAATTCTCCTTGGCTGCAGAAATCAAATAAGCTGGGTTTGCAATGTCCAAGGACATAAATGAAGATGGATTGAAGTGGAAAAATTCTGTCTCCCAAGTGATCAGTGACATCTGCCAGAGGTCATTACAGCTACTTTTAACTGTGAACAGTCACCAGCTAAACTACTCACTTGCCACAACCAAATAACCTCTCTCAAAGTAAATCCAGTACATCTGTATATATGTGTAGAAAGCAGCAACAAACAATCCTGAAACATTACTTTTGGCTGTTAGGCAAGTAAAAGCGATGATAATTATAAACAACATTCAAATAACCATGGACCTTGGTTGAAATGACTTGTGGTGGCCAGAATGGTGCAACAAGATGTTATTTACAAGTTTTTTTAAGACACAAATATCTCAGATACTAATAATGAGAATAAAGACTGTTGAATATGAAATTAAAGTCAAGCAATAATGTGCCAAAAAGAGGCAGTTATACCAGCAAATGCTTCTATTATGGGCACACCATTATATAATGATGGTTTGCTTTATGAAGACTGACTGTAACCCACAGGATAAAATAAGCAAAGGCATAGTTTCTGCTTTCTTCCTGGAAAAACTTGTTTAGAAACTTCATAAAGAGGTACAGCACTAATGATCATTAGTAAGGATACAGTTGGCATCTATGTTTTTATGCGAGCCCAGAGTGAAGAGGAGCCACTCAAAGTCTTGCTGGCTTAAAACTCAAGACAGCTGCAACCAGAAGTTTTGTTGAAATGGAGACTTTAAACTTATGGTAATTACTCTTTCTGGACACTAGCATGTAGAAAGCAATTCAATTAACTCTGCCCAGAGGATTACCAGCTTTAGCTGTGAAAAAATGGGCTCCCGGATATAAAATCACTAAAACATGAGTACTTGTATCCAAAGAGGCTTCAAATGATGCCTTACAGAAAATGATGCTCCAGATGGGCACTTCTAAATGCTAACTCTTCATCAAGTATCTTTCTGGATTCAAGCTCAAAATTAATTGGCTGCAAAATAGTAGGAATAAAAAATTTTACACTTTAGAAAAAGATACTGATGATCAACCTGCATGGTAATAATTATAATGAGATACCCCAGTGATTTAATGATGTTAGAAAGAATTAAATGGGAGAGAAATGCTAACAACTTTCTTTATCTCTTAACTATGGGGATGTCATTCATTTATTTCTGGGGCGAAAATTATAGCTTGCTTTTTGACATCGCTGCTAGTATTGTTCTTTGTTGCTTTAAAAATTGTCTTTCTTTAGAAAAACTCTTGAACAGTTAAACAATTTTTTTTTCTGATTCATATCATTACTTTCAGTAACATGTAAAGGCTGTGTGTAGAGCAAACTAAAATGAGTAGAAAGGGCTTACTCATGTTAATGGCATCCTTAATGATTTTAGTTTAGATTCCTTAACATTTATTTTAGATCACATCTTTAAGTAAGTTATTTTTCCTAATGTTTTCCATCGTGTCTTAAAATGATGCTGATATATCCGGAGATTGCAGTATTATAGTCATACTCCCCAATCCCTAGAGGAGAGGAGAGACTAATTCTTGTTTTAAGGGCCCCTGGAGATTCCTTTTATTAAGGTTGAAAAAAGGTCAACACAGCCTGAAAACAAGAAAAATATATACTAGCAATTACTAAATTTCCAAATGTGTGTATCTCTGCTTTACTAATGTGTGAACAATATGTCATGCATAATACTGTGGCTGGTCGTGCTATGTCAATACATTCTGTGAGTTGTACAGTCTGAGTGATCAGTTTTCTATTTTTATGTGTAGAAAAAAATCACTTGTCATATCCCATTTAAAGGCCAATTTCTGTATTCAGACAGGCACATGTAAATACTTGATTAAGGCCACCAAAGTTTTGCCCTTTTTTTCGTTACCGGATTTTTTCTTTTTTTTTTTGAGGTTCGGAAGGGGTTTTTTGTTTTTTTTTTTTTTTTTTTTAATTGTCTCCTTGAGTAGGTAACATAATTATCACAAAGGCTGAATATAGTAATCAGTACATTGGCATATTATTAAATATGCCAGGGCTAATTAACCATGCCATTAGTCACAGGTAAGGTCAGTTCTTTGACCACTGGGATAATTTACATTCCTCACACATCCTCTCTGTGTTAAGTGTGTGACTAGGATGTACATACTATGGGTGTGATTGTGTACATACCTTGTATGAATTATCTAAATCCTCAAAGCAGTTGCAGGAAAGAAGGAAGATGAAACAGTTGTTCAAAAGCCTCAAAAGGGCTAATCAATATATATTTTCATTTTCTACACATAAAAATGTAAATAGCTTATTCACATATATATGCACACATAATACATTTTATTTATACTAGTATATTCAAATAAATCACAAATTAAAACCACTAATTGAAAGCTACATATTTCCATGACTGCTCTGTTTTACAGATATTATTATTGGATCAGATGCCCCCCCCATTTAACGGTGTTACTCCCTGGTAGCAGATTTTGTGCTTAGAAAAGTCCAGCCTCTGAAGCACAGATTGGTAACTGAGTAGCTACAGAGAATTAATGCTGTTCTTTAAGCACCTAATTTTATATCTGGAAATGGCAAACAGTGATGAAAACCAATTATGTTTTGGAGACTCCTTTTGGACATGTATCAATGTGTTGATTTGCACAAACCAATAAAAACCCTACATTTTTTGGAAATGGATCCCTAGATTTCAAGCACGTATAATCACTCGAAGTGAATATGATCGCAGGCATTCTTCTCTTGAGCTCAGCAAAACTATGCACTATGCTTACCAACACTGAAGAGAAGTCAAAGATTTAAATGGAGAAAAATGGCAGATGATGTTGGTGAGATAATAGGATATGAGCAATGAACCCATGGGTGGGGTTCCAGGGCACTTAAATTGCCTCATGTCTTGAGTTCCTTAAGATGGACTCAAATAAAAAATTAGTATTATCAGTAACAGGTGATACTGTGTGGACTGGGCAACAATGTTAGAATCATTAGCTGGCAAGTGTCAACTCTGGACAAGATTTGTCAGCTTATCACAATTCCAACCAGTTAATTGATATTGTTGGAATTTATCTCATTTCTTCTGAAAGGAAGTGCTCGATTAGGGATCAAAAATTCTGACCTGGTTCTTAAAACCTAACACAATTTGACCTTGAATCCTTGACACTAAAAATTACGTTGGCTGGGTATCAGATTGAAAATATGCATAGACGCTGGGCGCAGTGGCTCACGCCTGCAATCCCAGCACTTTGGGAGGCCAAGGTGGGCGGATCACCTGAGGTCAGGAGTTCAAGACCAGCCTGGTCAACATGGCAAAACCCCGTCTCTACTAAAAATACAAAAGTTAGCTGGGCATGGTGGTGTGTGCCTGTGATCCCAGCTACTTGGGAGGCTGAGGTGGGAAAATCACTTGAACCTGGGAGGCAGAGGTTGCAGTGAGCCAAGATCATGCCATTGTACTCCAGCCTGGATGACAGGGCAAGACTCCATCTCAAAAAAAAAAGAAAGAAAATATGAATGGAAATACCAGAATCACCCCGATAGAGAATTCCATTTGGCAAAGTACAAACAACCACTTCTCAGTAGAAAGTTAAGAATGACATTTAAAAACATATTCATGTTTTAGAGAATGAATGTGCCATCTTTGTATATTAAATAAAAATAAAAGATTAACCAGATATAAGAACACTACAATTACAACTCGAGTGGCAGTGTTTTTTAACTAATAGAAGTATAGATGTTTATAAGTGCAGCATACCTGAAATCTTGATGTTTGTCAATACTTATGGTTGCTTAAATGATAAATTTATGTGATTCTTTTTGGAAGATGTGTATTAATTTAAATAATACCAAGAAAAAATATAACTTTAAAAATTACAGTTTTCAATATGAGAATCATTTATGTGTGTAAATATTCAACTAAGAAAGATCAAAAGTGTGGTATAATATTAAATCACTGAAGAAAAAATATTCAAAATGGAAAGTCCATTTATGAATGTATTAATATTAAAATCTAAAGTTATGTTTTTTTATAATGTCCATATACAAAGGTCATAAAATCATTTCAGAAAGTTCTCATCCTCCAGATATTGACCAATAAAACTTACTTCCTAGAAAAAAGAAGAAATGTTATAATTTATACAAAGATGAAATAAGATTTTGGAATGGCATATACTTACACCTTCATTTTGGATTTGATTTTTGAATGGATGCTTAAAATTCTGAAATTCAACTAATGACTTAGTTTTATCCTCAAAAAATTTAGAATATGATTTTTTTGCATCTCACTTTTCATAATAAATGTAATATAGATACAATTTATTCTGGGTTTTGTTGATGTTATTGTTGTTTCCATTGCTATTGAAATCGTTCTTTTAACCATGGATGCGCAGAATCAGTTGATTTTCCACGTGACACACTTCTGCTAGGAATCTGCAGTGGAATTGGAATTATTTGCAATGAAAGAACATTTTTCTTTAATTAAAATAGAATTCCCATAGAATCAACAATGCCTCCTGGTCATCAAAAGCAAGGTTTTTCCTGTACTTGGCAGAGCAGAGTGTGTGTGTGTTTGTGTGTTGTGTGTGTGTTGTTTGGTGAGCATCATGAGAGCTGAGCATTGTGAAAATACAGGTAGGGGTGGGGTAACAGGGCTGGGTAGGGGTCCAGGGCACTTAGATTGCCTTATTGTCCAGGCTTAGATGCCTTTTACCCAGAGCCATCAGGTGTCCGCTGTGTAGTTCCAGCCTTTCTGCTTACTCCTGAGAAGATAAATTGGGATCCTGCAGTCTGGATTCCTAGAAGGAGATGGAAAGCCCAGCCATATGCCCCAGTTTGACTTGACCAGTAGTAAAACTAGCACTATAATTTGATCCCTTTTTACCTCCTTGAATGTCTTCAATTCATCAAGGGTCTGTAAAGAAGGAGAGGTACAAGATATATGAAACCCAAATCTCAAAACAATGATTTAGTGAATTTTCCATGAACTTTAAATAGTGATTGCTTCAAAATTTCCAAGAACCATATTCTCCCTCCAACTGCTGTGTGTGTGTATAAATGCACACTATTTTAACCTAAAATGGTGCCCTGTGGCTGCCATTCTCTAACTCTTGCATACTTAGACATTTACTCTTGGCCAAGTTAAACCTCATCATTTCCAATGATATAAATGCCATGCATGAAGAAGTTAGATCCTGCAAGTCTCAGGAGGGCTGAGATAGTTTGTCTTATGCATATAGCTGTATATGTCCCACCAGCGGGTGTTTATTTCATTAGGTGCCATTTCCAGCCAAATGTTCTCATTCCTCACATCTTCAATGTTGAGTAGCAAACAGAAGAACATCCTTCTTAGCATAATCTTGCTTCACTGGACTGATGGTGACCTCAAAATACGTCTTGTTTCTTGTGAAAGGTTTGCCTTTTGTAAACAATATAAGATCACTTTCAGTCAACCACCCTATCTGAGTTTATAGCACCCTGGGCTGCTATAGTAAAGGATCATAAACTGGGAGGCTTGTAAATAAATTTATTTCTTATAGTTTTGGAAGCTGGGAACTCCAAAATCAAAGCTAATTTGGTGTCTGGTGAGGGCATACTTGCTGGCTCACATGCGATGCCTGTTTGCTGTGTGCTCACACAGTAAGAGGGATGAACGGTCCCTCCCGGACCACTTTCAAAAGGACACTAATCTCACTCATGAGGGCACTGTGACCACCATCTAATCACCACCCAAAGCCCCCACTTTCTAACACCATGGGAGTTCAGATTTCAACAGGAGTTTTGGAGGGATATAGACATTTAGACCATAGCACACACATTCTTAATGAACTTCTGAATGCCAACATTATTAAATTTTCTTCAACACCATTCTACACAACCACTGAGCTAATTTACAGAGTTCTGAAATGTTTAGACCCTTGTAACTACCTTAACAATGTTCTGAAGCTGGTTTTTCTAAATATATCACAGAGGTCTAACATAGTTGAAATTCAGATTGTCTGGATGGAAGCTGAAAGTGCTTGCAGAGATTTCTGGTGGGAGTACTGGCATCTCAAGAATGGTATTTCCCTACACCTTTTATAGTCCTGCTTGACACCTCTCAATCAAGCTACAAAAGAGCCTTGACCTGCCATTAAAAGTAATAATAAGCAGAATAGCATTGCCAAAGATATTATAGGTGTTTAAAAGCAAGATAAAACTTCTTAAAGGGCTCAAAAGCATTTGCTTGTAATCTATGTTTTTTTAGCCCAAAGCCAAAACAAAAAATAATGCCTTTGTGTCAAATGGTTTCCTGGGCACTTCCACCTATGTCTCAACCTTTGGAGGTATAATGTATACATGCATGGTTTCTCAGTTTTTCAGTGGCACAGATACTTGAGACATATAAATTGGATGATCACCGAGATATTGTGGTAAATATCTGGGCTTAGAATCAAAGGACCCTGGGTTCAAACCTCAGCTTCAAATCAAACAAGCTAAATTCTTTGGCTGAGTAAACCAAAACACCTCCATCCAGACCCCATGTCCAAATTTCAACATGAAATTTGGAGAGGATAAATATCCAAATTATTTCAGTGCATTCATCTGGAAACTAAGGATAATAATGCTCACTTTGCAAATTGGTGGGAAGTAAATGGCACAGGCAAAATATTGTTCTTTTCTTCTCTTACTCCTCTGAGTTTTGCTTTCTTCCACTTGAACTTTACCATTCTACTGTTAAAAGCCTTGAATTTTGCCATTTTATTCTATTTAATAAACTTAATAAATCTAGATAATATTAAGAATTTTTTCCCCCCTCAGAGTCTCGCTCTGTCACCCAGGCTGGAGTGTGCAGTGGTGTGATCTCAGCTCGCTACAAGCTCCACCTCCTGGGTTCATACCATTCTCCTGCCTCAACCTCCTGAGTAGCCGGGAGTACAGATGCCCACCACCACGCCCGGCTAATTTTTTGTATTTTTGGTAGAGACAGGGTCTCACCATGTTAGGCAGGATGGTCTCAGTCTCATGACCTCGTAATCCACCTGCTTTGGCCTCACAAAGTGCTGGGATTATAGGCGTGAGCCACCACGCCCAGCCTAAGAATGGTTTTAATGTATGACTGTGAGACATAAAATGTGACTTTAAAATTATTTTCTCTTTTGTTTAAAACATGAGGGCAATACATTGAAACATGTAAAATTGTCAGACCTTTAAGAATTAGGAAAACATTTTAATTAAATTTAACTAGGTCACATTAAATATGATTTCTAAAATATAAAGTTAAATATTAATAAAATATTACCAATTCAAAAAGGGAGGAAAGGGGAACAAAATTGGTAAATTTACCTACATTAACATTTAAAACTTTGATAAAAATTCTTCATAGACAAATTGAAAGAGAAGTCATGTACTGGAATCTATAGAAAGAGCAACTACAAATTAGTTTAAAAAGATGAACAATAAAATAGATTACTCAAACTATATAAGCAAGCATCATAAACATATGAAAATATGCTAAACTTCACTAACAAATCTCTAATCCCCACAGTTTAATGTTGCTGGGGGAAACTGTCCAGATTCATGGGAGTTGAATTAAGAGCTTTATGTGCAAGAGTTAGAAGAGAGTCCTTCGCCTGTATTAAGAGATCTTCCAGTTGGAGATACCTGGTGATGTGGGAGTATGTGTATTAGTCTGTTTTCATATGCTATAAAGAACTACCCAAGACTGAGTAATTTGTAAAGGAAAAAGACTTAATTGATTCACAATTCAGCATGGCTGGGGAGGGCTCAGGAAACTTACAATCATGGCAGAAGCCTAAGGGGAAGCAAAATACCTTCTTCACAAGGTGGTAGGAAGGAGAAGTGCCCAGCAAGGGGGAAGAGCCCCTCATAAAACCATCAGATCGTGTGACAACTCACTCATTACCACAAGAACAACATGGGGGAAACCGCCCCCATGATTCGATTACCTCCACCTGCTCTCTCCCTGGACACGGGGTTATGGAGATTACAATTCAAGATGAGATTTGGGTGGGGACGCAAAGCTTGACCATATCAGTGTCTGAGTGAGGCTGTATGGGGAAGGTTCTCCAAAAAGAACCTGGAAGCCCATGAGAAGAGTTCAATGTAAACACCTGCCACAGGCAGAGTACAGCACTCAGGAAAGTGGGACCTTTCCAGACCCTCCTTCTTCCTCTCCCTCCCTGGTCTCCAACCAGATTATTTGGCAGAAATGGAATCTCTAGGGATGGAAAGAGAAAAGAATCAAAATCACAACCCTCTCCCCAGTGTAGGTCTATAGGGCTGGTAAGGAGGGAACCCTAAATTATAAGCAAGTATTACAGTATTACTTACATGATTATTACATGAGAGTTGGCATTTTAAATTTGAATTGAGACTATATTTGCAATTTTGAATGATCTGTGGCTGAATCAAGAAGTGTATCCAAAACTGAAATAGATGTTGTCATTAATGATGACCTTACCACGATTATGAGATCTACTTAGCCCCTAAAGGCGTCTACATTTGTGACTCCTGCTAGTCTAGAGACCCCAAAGTTACCGTAGGTTTTAGAGGTCAGCAACATCAGATCCTCCACAAGGAGTGGAAAGAAAGAGTGCTACAATGTTTTTAAGGTCCACTGTGGTAGACAAAACCTGAAGATGCTCCCCAAGATTCCCAGCCTCTGGCGTACACACACTTTTTCCCAGTTATTCAGTCACTGCTGGATGTAATACAGGTTGTAACTGAGGAGATTATCTGGGTGGGCCTGACATAATCGCATGAGCCCTTTAAGAGACAGAGAATTCTCCCACTGGTTCCAGAAGAGAAAGTCAGCAAGAGGCTTCAGCTGGCCTAGGAGAAAGCAAATATCCTTGTAAACTGCCTACAGAGGCCACATTTGCAGGAATTGCAGACCACCTCTGGGAGCTGAGAGTGATCTTGGCTAATAGCTAGAAGGGAAACAGGAATGCAATTATACAATTGCAAGGAAATCAATTCTGCCAACAACCATCTTGGAAGAGGACACCCAAGCTCAGATGAAGACTGCAGCCCTGACAGTCACCTTGATTTCAGACAAAACCCTAACCAGAGAATCAAGCTAGCCTGTGCCTAGACTACGGAAATTGTGAGATAATGAATTTATAGTATGTTAAGTTGCTAAGTTTGCAGTAGTTAATTGTGTGGTCACAGAAAACTAATACAACACCATTCAACTCAATTAGGGATTCAAAATTGCCAAAGATCAATTTTGTAGTAAAGGACTTGCTTATATCTATGCTACCCAAACCAGGACACACAAACCCTTTTATCCTGATGCATCAATTTTACTGAAAAATGTGATGGTAGTTTTAATGGGTAAATGCTGAAGTCATTTTAATATTGTAGCAAACATAAATTTATTGTACTGGATATCTTTCATTTGTTCTTCTCTATCCATTCTTCACCCTTATTCATCTTGTCCTATGCACTTGGAGGCTGACTTGCATAGGCAGATTCAACAGGCTCCCTTGCCATCCTGCTATCTATTGCATTCAACCATTCAGAAGTGCTGACTAGAGACAGTGGCAGGGAGAAGAGTAAGGTTGGAGCATTTGTTTCCTGAATCACCCCCACCCCTAATAGGATGCCTCATGTTGGCCATGTCAAGCTCAACAAAGTCAGAACCCCTGCCAGGCAGACCTATACATTAGGCTGGGTCCTGGCAACTCCTCCTTCCCCTTGATTCGTCAGACCTAAGAGTGATGTGCCTGACTCCAGTGTGTTGCTAGACAGACTGTGCTATCACTTTGTGATTGCCCTAAAACCTACCTATACCTTTATAAATAATCTCTTTATAACACTCTCCTCAATTACCCAGTTTGAAAATGACAGCTGTCTCCTGCCAGAAGTTGACTGATACAGGCATCAAAGGACAAATTCGCAGTCTTCAAATGGTAAAACATGAGATTTTAGACAGATTTTTCTTTGACTGTCTTTTTTCATCAATTCCTCTTTACCCTCCAGTTTTATTAGTTTACTATTCTCACCCACCTTTAGGGATAATACTATATAAAATTTGAAAAGCATTTCTTTGTGTAAATAGTGTAGATCATATGTATATATGATTTTCGTTACTATATAATAAAGTGTCATTTTCAGTAAAAGAGAAGCTACTGATGTAAAGTAGGTACTAACTTGTCACAGATGTCTTCATGTATAAATATTTCATGAAATTGTATGCCTCATTTTCCCCATTCACAAAAATAGGACAGTTAGTATTATTTGTCTCTGGTCACAACTAAATTTATATATAAATTGTATCAGTCTGTTTTCCCACTGCTAATAAAGACATACCTGAGACTGAGTAATTTATAAAGGAAAGAGGATTAATGGACTCACACTTCCACATGGCCAGGGAGGCCTCACAATCATGGCGGGAGGCAAATGAGGAGCAAAGTCACGTCTTACAAGGAGGCAGGCAAGGAAGAGGAATTTTCCTTTATAAAACCATCATATATCATTAGACTTATTCACTGAGAAAAGCACCAGAAAGACCCACCCTCATGATTCAATTACCTCTTACTGGGTCCCTCCCATGACACATGGGAATTATGGGGGCTACAATTCAAGATTTGGGTGGGGACACAGTCAAACCATATCATAAGTGATTATGCTTTGATATTTTGTCCAGACTGTTTCAATTATTACTAATAATGGCCCAGGCATATTAAGTGTTTACTACACACTAGACATTATTCTATGTTTCTCACACATAGAATGCTGGGAGGGGCTGCTGTGAAGGTCACTGACACGCCCGTGCCCTGGAGACATTTTCCTCATAGTCTTGGTGATTAATATTTGACTCCTCATTACTTATGCAAATTTCTGCAGCCAGCTTGAATTTCTCCCCAGAAATCGGTTTTTCTTTTCTATTGGATTGTCAGGCTGCAAACTTTCCAAACTTTTATGCTCTGTCACTTCTTGAATGCTTTGTTGCTTAAAAATTTTTTCCACCAGATACTCTAAACCATCTCTCTCAAATTCAAAGTTACACAGATCTCTAGGGAAAGGGCAAAATGCCACCAGTCTCTTTGGTAAAGCACAGCAAGAGTAACGTTTACTCCAGTTCCCAGCAAGTTCCTCATTTCCATTTGAGACCAATTCAGCCTGGATTTTGTTGTCCACATCGCTATCAGCATTTTGGTCAAAACCATTTAACAAGTCTCTAACAAGTTCCAGACTTTCTCACATCTTTCTATCTTCTTCTGACCCCTCCAAACTCTTCTACCCTCTACTACCTGGCACTGATAATTTATAAAGGAAAGGATGCACAGTTCCACACGGCTGGGTAGGCCTCAGGAAACTTACAATTGTGGCTCAGGTGAAGGGGAAGCAAGAACCTTCTTCACATGGCAGCAGGGGAGAGAAGTACAAGGAGAGGAAATGCCAGATGCTTATAAGATCATCAGATCTCATCAGAACTCACTCACTATCACAAGAACAGCTTGGGGAAACCGTTCCCATGATCCAATCACCTCCCTCCCTCAACATATGGGGATTATAGGTCACTCCCTTGAAACATGGGGATTACAATTTGAGATGAGATTTGGGTGCGGACACAGAACCAAATCACATCAATTATCTTATTATGCTTCATAATAACCTACAATGTAAACACTATTATTCTTATTATTATTATTGTGCCTATTTTATCGATGTCAAGCCAAAATGCAGAGAGGAGCATATAGTGAGTAAATGGTGGCACCAAGACTCAAACCACTCGAGCCTGGTGTTATCATCCAGAAACCTAACTAGGCACTCCATTATTGTGTATTGACACGCTGATTAAAAACAAAAGTAATTATCAGGATGTTAAATACTACCTGAATAAAACCTAATGGTTTTCTCCTTGTGACCTACCTGATACATTCTCCTATCGACCATTACAATGTTTTAGTAACTCAATGTTTTATTAACTCAGAGAATTATTTGATGTCACAAATATAGTAACAACTTTCCCTAAATCAAGGTCAGCATATAAGAAGGGGAATAATTACTTTTAGAAAGTAAATAAGGATCACTCAAATATAGTTCCTCTAAAAAAGTGGCAGAAAAGAAAAAAAAAAAGATTAAGCCATCAAAATATCCACTTATACTCTATGCAAACCTTATATTCACATTATGCAAACCTTATATTCACATTAACAACAATTTTATGTCATGACTGCATAAAACATAGAAAAACACTAAGAAATGATGTAAAGATATAAAGAGAAAGGCTATAAAATTACTTGTCCTTTTCTTGGGAAAAGAAAACAACATATGAGTGTATGAAGGGATTTTATGTTCAATCTGAAGTACAATTGTACAAATTAACTAAAGACTATGTATTGTCTCATGTAGCAAATAAGATTGTGGCAAATGGGATTACTTTCTACCCTCACTAGTGTTTTGATAATTAAGTTAAATTTTTATAAACTTTATACATGCAACTCATAAAATATATGAACAAGCCTTGAGCATATTTGAAAATAATTAATTAAATTATTGGAAGGTATAAATAAATTTTTAATTTTACCACTAGGCTCCCTGATGAAAGAACCAAGACCTAATGTAATTTCTTTTTTCCCTCGAAGGTGAACCACTCATTTAAAGATACTAATCTTAGTAACACTGGCCCAAGGTAGGGCTTTAAAGTAATTATGAATTTATAGGTGATGCAATCATTTCATTTTGTGACAATTTTTTATCTATTTTCAAAGGCGGCACATTGCAACAAAACAGGAGCCAGCAACATATCTGACACAGGTGAAGAAGGAAGGTTTGATTGCGGTCATCACATCACAATGCATATGTATCTCAAAACATGGTGTGCACCCTTAAGATATAAAATTTTTATTTGTTAATTATGTCTCAATAAAGCTAGGGAGAAATTTTTAAAAAATGAATGTTTTTATAAAGGAAGGAAAGGAAGTCACAAACACAACGCATTAATATTCTTTGGGAAAAGTATCAGAAACACTAAAGAAATAAGCACTGACACAGATGACTTGCTACATAACTGGTCAATTTAGAAAAAACAAGAACAGATCATATCTCCTTCTGAAAACTTTCCAGGGCATAATAACCAGCTCTGCCTATATTTGGGAGAATTTTTCTACACTAGATCAAATGTCAACCTGAATCTGAATTCTAGAACCCAAAATGGACTCAAACAAAATGAAATCAGAAGAACCACTCTTTTACTCAATAGACATATATTAAGCACCTGCACTGAACATGTGTTAGGAATTTGAATGACCCTCAGCTCTTACCCTTCTGAGGCTCCCAGATACATAAACCACTAAACACAGCAATATGAGAAAGGCGATGGCAGAGCCATTATCAGTTACTTTAGGAGCCCAGAAGATGAGCACTGGCCCTGCCTATAGAGTTCAATCATGAAAATAAAGAATGGAAATAGAAGAACACAGTACATACTGTCTGTGTGTATATTTGCACTCCTATATATTTATAGTTTCTTGTATTATAATGTCATAAATTATTTGTCACTGGACACATAATACCCACCACATAGATAAATTTTTACTAATGTAATTTTTTTAGGTCACACAATTGATTAGATGTGATACTTTTAAGTGGACTGTAATGTGAAAAATCATTGCGTGAATGAACACTGAAAAGAAAAAAAATTATGTATTATATAATATATATATAATATGAGGAGATGATACAGTATGATATATGACATGAAGAGATGAACCTTTGTTATTTAGAATCCCTAAATCATATTTGGAGCCAGTAGTTGAGGAAGGTGCTTTTTTTTTCCTACAAAACGTATAAGGCTCATTGTTTCCTTTTGCTTTCACCTATTGTGTTTGTGATCTATGGAACACACACATAACAAAGAATGCCAGATGTCAGTGCAGAAAAGAAAATGGCCTCCCAGTGTTCAATGTTTCCTAATACAAAAACAATAAATCACATTATATTCTTGAGTGGAGAAGTCATGTGAATCAACACAAAATTGGTCTAATACAGGAATCTACTTCTCATCATGCTCACCTTGGGGGTCCTCTAACTTGGTTCACCTTGAAGTGCTCTGTATCCTCACACCCCCACACTAGGAACTACAGTGTAGAAGGAGTGTTCTCACACAGCCATCAGGAATTTGGTATGTCAGGATTTGAGGCAGACGCAATTTAGTGACTGTACTCTTGTGACAGCAGATACCAATGCATTAGCAGCCCTGTTCAGACAACAGGGCTCCTCACTTTCCATGCCTTGCCCGGTTATTGATGAACATTAAAGAAGCAGCAGGAATTAATAAGAAATTATGCCATTGGTCTAAATCTATCTAACACATCCTTTCGAGTTCTCGAGAGACAACACGTTTATTTTTCCAACCTTGTCCTACATGGTCAAAGGTTGTACAGTTCTTTTTCATAATGCTTATCTGTGTTTAGTGCATATCTTAGTCATGGAAAGAGGCAAGGTTATGGTGGCCTGGGTTTTCTTTTTTAGTCTCTACTATTCTCTTGGGATACTGAAGAATCTTCAAAATCAAAATTATCCCAGTTTAATTTAAAAGAGCCAGAGAGAAATCCTCTTTTCACAATTTGACTATTCAATCTATAGATTTCAGACGATTTCTATCCCCATAACATGAATAGCAGTAATGTTAAAATCTTCTAAGTCCACATGCTGCCTATAATATAAGCTGACACCTTAAAAGTGTTAGCGTTTGTAGCTGTCAACACCACTCCTTGATGTCCCCCGCACCTGGCACACCACTCCACTCCTATAGGTCCCTCCAGTAGAGACAGGCAGAAACTACATCCCATTTATGAACCAGCACTAGAAATTGTATAGCATCCCTTCTGAGATACTCCATTAGTCAAGGCAGTTACAAGCCCTGCCCAAACTCAAGGGCAGAAAACAAACCCCACTCTGAGGTGTGTTAATCGCCTTGTAAGGAAAGCATGCAAGTTTGATAACTATATTGGTGCCACCATCTTTAGTACATAAAATCTATGCTGTCATGCCCTTCCTCCAAAGGTAAGGCGGGCCCAGTTCTTAGAAATATAATGACCTTTCTCTACTGGTTCAATTGGAACCAAAGACTTACTTTACTCAGCTGTAGTATCAGTAACTAATAACTTTACATCATTCATGAAAGTTCAGCTAGAAATGAATAATATTTAAATTAAGAATGCACTATGTGAGACTGCCTGCTTGGCAGTTTATTGTGAGGTTAAGTCTCTCGAACTAACTTCCCTAATGAAACGGAAAAAAATTTTTTTAATAATTTGGCAAAAATAAATATTGAATCCTAAATTTAAATAAGAGAAGAGAAGGAAACAGTAATTAACTGAAATCATTTATACCACATCGTTATCTAAAACCTAGTTGTTGATAAGAATGGCATAACATTCCATTTTAATTTTCAAATATAAAGTTAATTAACAGAGATTTCTGGACTATGGACTTTAATAAATTATCAGTAATCACTAACAAAATAAGTATTTGAATATAAGTGCCTTCTAGGTGTTTGAAGTTCCTCAAGCCGGTGGAGGGGGAAAGGAGTGTCCTCATATATTTCTTAAGTGTCTTAAAGTTTGCCACCCTCAAATGTCTAAATTTTTTCTCTTTTACAATAAACTTTCAATTAAGCAACCGTAACTTCAAGCCTTTGTCTAAATCATATTAAATTCTGAACAGACACGTTCCAACATGATCATTGATCAAACTTGAGAGCAGAGAAGCAAAAAGAAAATCTACGTGGATATATCTTCATTTCTGTACCCTGCATGAAAAAAAAAAAAAAATGTAGTTACAATATCACCAAGGTCTTCTCTGGAATTTGAGACCTCAATAAAAGCCTTTTCTGTATCCATGGATTAGAGAAAAAGAGAGGGAACTGCCCTACCCTAAGCGTTGGAACCTGGAGTTAGCCTTGCCCAGGCAGTGAAACCCAAGGAACGAAGCCACGGGTTGCCTGAGAAAAGCCAAGCTGTGACTGCCCTCTGCTGGAGAGGTGTGGATGACCTGTCTCTGAAACCCCTTTGTAGGCCCTAGAGGTAGTTTCCTTCCACGCTCGCTCCTGCCAACTGTGAACAAAAGTTCTCTGAAAAGGAATTTGACGGAAAGAGACTTTATTCCAGTGAACAGTTTGCAAACTGTTGAGACACAGCCTTAGGTGTAAAACAAAGGCGGTTCCAGAGAACAAAGAAAGAGTGTGAGTTTTGTAGCAAAAGTTTCAGCCCAGCTTCCCGAGCAGGTCCTTTATGCAAACAAAGGATTCAAACCTTCTTATTTCTGATTGCCTGGCACAGCTGAGTTCTGATTGACTGATAAGAGCCAGGCTCTGACTGGTTGGTTCAGGTGAGTTCTGAAAGTCCCAAAGTTAAAAAAAGTGTGGCTTTTTGTGCAACTCAGAGTATGTGTGTGACCTTTAGTCAGCAAATAGCTCCTTGGCTGTATTTTAAATTTAGGCCCAGTTAGCCACTTGGGATTCATTTTGAAGGACTGACTCTTCCAAGTTCACATTTGTTCACACAACTAAGCCCATAAATGCCCCATCGGCTAGTTGCTACAGCCTCCACCCTGTCTGCTCCAGCCTGCCACCATACTAAATCTTTCTTCTCCTTAGGTCTGTGCTGTGACTTCTTAATTAGTGGTAAGTAAGCCATAGATCTTTGCTTTCCCTATTAATTGCCAAGGTGACATTCTGCCACAAGCCTGAGACATCTGTCTCTTCACCAATTCCACCCAAAACACTAAAGTATTTTATCTGTAGAGATGAGATGGGCAAAATAGACTACAAGCATAGCTGATCGTTGTACAATCCACTCATACCTCTGAGTTATCTTCTTTTAAAACACAGCTATTCTAGAATAGAATAGAAAAGATCTGTGCCCTACAAGAGACCCATGCATGAATGGTAACGTGTATGCTAACTAAAATAACATATTTCTAAAGAATTTAATTATAATTACATAATTATAATTACTTTTGCCCTAGATTGATACATTGAAAAAATAAATTATTTACATAATCCAAAAACCTTGAGCTCTTACCTTTCTGTGGATTTGAATGACCATACATCATGATTTAAGCCAAAATTTATCTGACTTATCACGCTCATCTGTACAATTATCAGCTACCTCCTTAATCGTATTTCCCATAGCTACTTCCGAGAATCCCTGGGGAGTTACACAAATGACCACAAAACAGTAAAATTGTATTCTTCCCCTCCTAGCTTTTAGATGGTTTCTACTGTCTGCAAATCCATCATAAATACCATTACCACAGCTCCAGGTACTTTCTGGGGATTGTCTGCCAAGTCCATGAAGTTGTCTCCCTGACTTTCCAATGCTGCAAAACCCTTGAGCTAATGAACCCTATAGTTTCACTGCACTTAAGTTAAACTCAATTCAGCACATAAGGAAAAACAAGGGCGTCTCTATGTAAGGCTCAGAGAAAGCCCATAAATCTTGGCCAAACTCAGAGCTAAAAGTCCACCTCCTCTTAACCTCTCTATCTTATGGTCTCTGCTGCCCCAAACTCATCCTCTCTTTATTATCTGGAGAGGAAAAGGAGAAAAAATCTCTCCCCCTCCAAATTCTGTTCTCCCACGCGCATTACTTATTAATTCACTGATAGATCAACTCTCTTGGTCAACCGATTTATTCAATGGAGTAGATGGAGGAAAAAGTAATAAAAGAAAGTCTTGCTGGTGATCAAATTTGAGAACCCTGAGCTATGTTATGCTTAAGCCCCCCTACAGGACTTTTTTTTCTTGATGATACAACTTCTGACACCAACTTGCTCACCAGGAATGTGGAAGTTTTTCTTATCTAACTTTCCTGGAGTACTTCCTCCCTATCACCATTCCTACCACTACCACTTCCAACCAATCCAATACTTATTCTCAATTTTTCCTCCCTTGTCCTGTCTAATAAGCATTACATATCTTATCTATGAAGTACAGTTTGTCTCTAGGTAGTTCTATACTGCAGGGATTTTTTTTTCAGCTTGCGAGACTAATTTTTGTATTTTATTGTCTAAACTCTTCTTATTTTTCCTACCCTCAGATGTCACCAAATAGCAATTTAAGAGTTTGATGTTGATAAGCCTCTTTATGTATTAAAAACATAATATTTATAACTTATTGAGTGTTTCATTAAGTCATGGACCCTGAATGGAGGGACTGGCTGAAGCTGCGGCAGAAGAACATAAATTGTGAAGATTTTATGGGCATTTATTAGTTCCCCAAATTAATACTTTTATAATTTCTTATGCCTGTCTTTACTGCAATCTCTGAACATAAATTGTGAAGATTTCATGGACACTTATCACTTCCCCTGTCAATACCCTTGTGATTTTCTATGCCTGTCTTTACTTTAATCTCTTAATCCTGTCATCTTCGTAAGCTGAGGAGGATGTATATCACCTCAGGACCCTGTGATGATTGCATTAACTGCATAAATTGTTTGCAGAGCTTGTGTGCTTGAACAATATGAAATCTGGGCGCCTTGACAAAAGGAACAGGATAACAGCAATGTTCAGGGAACAAGGGAGATGGCCTTGGACTCTGACTGCCGGTGAGCCAGACGGAACAGAGCCATATTTCTCTTCTTTCAAAAGCAAATAGGGGAAATATTGCTGAATTCTTTTTCTCAGCAAGGAACATCCCTGAGAAAGAGAATACGCCCTGAGGGTAGGTCTGTGGATGGCCCCCTGGGGGCGGCCATCTTTTACAGTAGAAGCCGAAAGGATGAAATAAGCCCCAGTCTCCTGTAGCACTCCCAGGCTTATTGGGAAATTCCTACCTAATAAATTTCGGTCAGACAGGTTGTCTGCTCTCAAACCCTATCTCCTGATAAGATGTTATCAGTGACAATGCGTACCCAAAACTTCATTAGCAATTTTAATTTCACCCCATCCCGTGTTCCTGTGATCTCGCCCTGCCTCCACTCGCTTTGTGATATTTTATTACTTTGTGAAGTATGTGATCTCTGTGACCCACACCCTATTCGTGCACTCCCTCCCCTTTTGAAAATCGCTAATAAAAACTTGCTGGTTTTACGGCTCAAAGAGCATCACGGAACCTACCAACATGTGATGTCTCCCTCGGACACCCAGCTTTAAAATTTCTCTCTTTGTACTCTTTCTCTCTATTTCTCAGACCAGCCGAGACACTTAGGGAAATAGAAAAGAACCCCACGTTAAATATTGGGGGTGGGGTTTTCCCCGATAATTGAGTGCTTTAAAGATATCATCTTATATTATGTCATACTGTGATCAATACATTCCTATCCTCATTTAGATAATTTTTTTAATGGAGTGATTTATTCTTTAAAAATATCAATAAGATGACAGAGCAAGGACTCAAAACCAAATTTGTTTGTTTTCAAGTCCATACTCCCACATTTCTGCTCAGTAAAACTTGAGAATAAGAAAGGAAACAAAAAGAGGTCTCTGCAACCAAAATAAATGTCACAAAGTCCATGTGCTAAAGCCCATTAACTTATCCCAGAGGGAATGCCTCAGACTCGTAATCAGAGCCTATTCAGTCTAATCCTTATCACAATTCTAGATTATCTGTTTTCTAAATCTGTGTCAGATAGGAAACAGCATGTTGAAAGCACTGAAATTAATAAGAAATATAATTAGGCCGGGCGTGGTTGCTCAAGCCTGTAATCCCAGTGCTTTGGGAGGCCAAGGCAGGCAGATCACAAGGTCAGGAGATCGAGACCATCCTGGTTAACACAGTGAAACCCCGTCCCTACTAAAAATACAAAAAAATTAGCCAGGCGTGGTGGCGGGCGCCTGTAGTTTCCGGGAGGCTGAGGCAGGAGAATGGTGTGAACCCAGGAGGCAGAGCTTGCAGTGAGCCAAGATTGTGCCACTACACTCCAGCCTGGGTGACAGAGTGAGACTCCATCTCAAAAAATAAAATAAAATAAGAGATATAATTAACAGATTTGGCATAAGGAAGAGACATGAAAGCTACAAAAATTAGTCTCACAAAGTGAAAAACAAAATCTCTGCAGGAGAGACTTACCTAGAGGCAAATACCTTTACACCCTAATATCAAATGAGTGTAATAGTTGATGTTCATAAGTCCTAAGAACATCGCTTTGTTGTTCTTATACCCCACTTACAATAACTCCATTAAATCTTCCAAAAGACAAGAATCAGCAGCCCTGTTTTCCCATTTGTAATCTTTTCTTTCTTAAAGATAACTTTCTGCTTTAAATATCATAGTACCATTGTTGGAAAACAGTTGTTTTCGCCCAGCATGAAAACTTAATATAGGAAGACACTCAGGATTTTATGTTAAAGACTCCATGCAGTATAAATCCATTTTCTATAAAGCTCGAAAAGAAGCAAAACAAAACAACATGTTGTTTAGGAATACGTGGTGGAAAACAATTTTTTAAACGCAAAGGAATAATGACCTTCAAATGTGACATAGTGCTGGCAGGGCACGGTGGCTCATGCTTGTAATCCCAGCACTTTGGGAGGTCAAGGCTGGCAGATCACCTGAGGTCAGGAGTTTGAGACCAGCCTGACCAACATGGAGAAACCCCATCTCTATGAAAAACACAAAATCAGCCAGACGTGGTGGCTCATGCCTATAATCCCAGCTACTCAGGAGGCTGAGAAAGGAGAATTGCTTGAACCTGGCAGCAGAGGTTGCAGTGAGCCGAGATCGCACCATTGTACTCCAGTCTTGGCAATAAGAGTAAAACTCTCTCTCAAAAAAAAAAAAAAAAAAAAAAATTGAGATAGTGCTTCCATCCTGGAGGTAAAAAGGAGATGAATAAGAGAATAACCCAATTTAAAAGGACTTCATATCTAAAACACCAAAAGCATTGGCAACAAAAGCCAAAATTGACAAACGGGATCTAATTAAACTAAAGAGCTTCTGCAAAGCAAAAGAAACTACCATCAGAGTGAAAAGGCAACCTACAGAATGGGAGAACATTTTTTCAGTCTACTCATCTGACAAAGGGCTAATATCCAGAACCACAAAGAACTCAAACAAATTTACAAGAAAAAAAAACCCCATCAAAAAGTGGACGAAGGATATGAACAGCCACTTCTCAAAAGAAGACATTTATGCAGCCAACAGACACGTGAAGAAATGCTCATCATCACTAGCCATCAGAGAAATACAAATCAAAACCACAATGAGATACCATCTCACACCAGTCAGAATGGCAATCATTAAAAAGTCAGGAAACAATAGGTGCTGGAGAGGATGTGGAGAAATAGGAACACTTTTACACTGTTGGTGGGAATGTAAACTAGTTTAACCATTGTGGAAGACAGTGTGGCGATTCCTCAAGGATGTAGAACTAGAAATACCATTTGACCCAGCCATCTCATTACTGGGTATATACCCAAAGGATTATAAATCATGCTGCTATAAAGACACATGCACACGTGTGTTTATTGCAGCACTATTCACAATAGCAAAGACTTGGAACCAACCCAAATGTCCATCAACGACAGACTGGATTAAGAAAATGTGGCACATATACACCATGGAATACCATGCAGCCATAAAAAAGGATGAGTTCATGTCCTTTGTAGGGACATGGATGCAGCTGGAAACCATCACTCTCAGCAAACTATCACAAGAACAGAAAATCAATCTCCACCTCTCAGGTTCAAACGATTCTCGTGTTTCAGCCTCCCAAGTAGCTGGGACTACAGGCGTGAGCCACCACGCCCAGCTAATTTTTGTATTTGTAGTAGAGATGGGGTTTCACCATGTTGGCCAGGCTGGTCTCGAACTCCTGACCTCAGGTGATCCACCTGCCTCAGCCTCCCAAAGCGCTGGGATTACAGGTGTGAGCCACCACACCTGGCCAGCAATTTCTCTCTTTAATGTCATAAAAAAAGTGCACACAAATATTCATGGGAATATTACTCACGTTGGTCAAAACCTGGAATAACCCCAATATCTATTAATGAGTGAACAGATAAAATGGGATCTATCCACAAAATAGAGAACTATTCAGCAATGAAAAGGAATGAAGTGCTAATATACTTCATTATATGTGGATGGACCTCAATAACATTATTCTTGATGAAAGAGGCCAGACACAAGAGAACACCCACTGTATGATTTTATTTAAATGAAATGTCCTGGAAAGATAAATACCGTATATAGAGACAGAAAGTACATTAGTGGCTGCCTAAGACTGGTGGTGGAAATAGGGAGTAACTGTAAATGGACACAAAGGATTTTTTTTTAAATAATGGAAATGTTCTAAAACTAGATTGTGATGACCGTACAACTCTGTAAATATACTAAAATTCAATGAATTGTATGCTTAAAATGGGTGAGCTTTATGGTATGTAAATTATACCTCAATAAAACTTTTTTAAAAACATAACAGTTTCTAACTTTTTCCTCTTTAACATTTTAATCACCTACCCACATTACTCAAAATTCTTATGAAATGCTTCTTAGTTGAAGCAACACATAACTATGCTGTTCATCTCCTTCTAGTTTGCATAACTGTCAGGTGTAAAGGAGAGACTTAATTACCCACAAATTACTCTCATTATCATCCCCACCTATTTAAACAACCACAGTGTGCTTATGAGTAATGTCACTAAAAATGTGCTAGTTTGCAATCCCACCGATGACAGGAAATAGTGATGACTAGTGACCTGTGCACCATTGTCCTTGATCACAGGGGCACCTCTAGCTTGCAGCCCTGCCTCTACCTTAGGTCATACCACAATATATCCACACTTTTTAATCTAAAAGTCAAAGAATGGAAATTGGCACTAGCTCTTTTATTTAAAAAAAAAAAAAATCAGAAAAACAAATGCTATATGGTCTCACTTATATAGGGAACCTTAAAAAGGTAAACACATAGAAATAGAAAGTAGCATGGTGTTTGCCAGGGGTAAGGGAGTGGGGGAAATAGGGAGGTATTGGTCAAAGTGTATAAACTTTCAGTTATAAAATGAGTAAGTTCTGGGGATCCAAATCTAATATACAGCATGGTGACTGGAGTTAACAGTACTGTGTTTTTACTTGAAATTTTCTAAGAGAGATCTTAAATGTTTTTACCACAAATAAAGGTTAAAAAAGCCTTTCTTAATCTATCAATTTTTTCTGACTCTCTTTTAAAAATATATAGATAGTCCACCTGTAGGACAGGATGGAAAAGTAGATGAACATGGTTGAATGTCATCAAATACTATAAGAACAAAGAAGATTAACTTGGAGAACTTGGCCAGGTTTAAGATTTTCTATCATGAATATTTCCCCAGAAACTCAGGTGCCTGTTTCTGACATAGCTGTTTTTAATGGAGACATACTCTTTAAACGTATGTCTAGTGTACTATTGTTCTATGGGTTTGTGGGCGTTTGTTCGTTTTTAAAAATAGGCTATTTGGAAAGCCTTTTAGAAAGAAGGTCCTTGATGAAAATGCCTTTGCTTTTCCCTTTTTATAGAGCACGTTATCATCAGTTCTTTCTACCCTGTAAAATAAACACAGCACAGACTGGCATATTTTTCTCCAATCAGTAGTGTGATGCAATGAGGTGAAAGCTGAAAGTCCAAGGCAGAAAAACCACTGGAGTGCATTAGCACTGAAATGCTGCCTAGTTTTCTCCTACTGGTGGTACAGAAGGAAAATGCAACAGTGCAGCAAGGACACAAAATGAATTATTTTCCTCTTTATTTATCACCTTCTATTCAACCTGACAGAGCTGACTGGCAGGATAGAAAACAGCAATCTAGAGAGAGAATTATCTACTTGTTAATAGGGTAATTTAGATTGAATAAGTGTTATTGATCATCTTCTATGTATCCTGGACTGTATTAGTTTTCAGTATTAGGCACTTCCCCTTCTCTCAAATATCCTCCTCTTTCATCTTTTAATAAAATTCTATTTCTTGGAGCCCAGAACAGAAAAAAGAACATCAGTGGAAAAATGGAGAAATTTGAATAAAACCTATAGTTTAGTGACAGTGTTGTATCAATATTAATTTTCTAGTTGTGCCAAGGATATATAAGATGAGGGGGAAATTGTTAACATGAGGGGAAATTGAGTGAAGGATAGGTATAAATTCTATGTGTATTGTCTGCAAGTTTAGAGGGGAAATCATAACCCTCATACATTTGTGGTTGGAACACAGACTTCTGTTACAAAAGACAGATTAACAAGAAAAAAACAAACAGAAGTTTATTAACATGTATATTTCATATATACATGGAAGACACCCAGAAAATGAGTAGTGCTCAAAGAGGTGGCTTTGAATTCTGGCTTATATGGCATTTTCAACAAAGAATAGTACATTCTAAGAGAAGAAACAACACAAAAGAAAACAACTCTGAGTTTCTATGGACAGCAAAGTGGGGAAAGGTAAATATATGGCAGATAAAGACTAGTGAGTAAAGCTTGCTAATATAAATTCCTCTGGTATCATCTCCAGGCAGATAAGGGTCTAAAGCTCTCTTCAGGGGTTAAACTTTGCTCTTGCTCGGGGGAAGAATAAAGGGTAAGGGCAGAATATCTTCTGTGTTTATAAATCTATGTCCTGCTTTCAGGCAAATAGAGGGAGGCAGACAGCTCTGCTATATCTGTTTCTTCTTAAATGCCTTCAACTCAACAGTCCTTCATGCTATGATAAGGCGTATTCTGGTCTCCCACACAAGTCTTCTCTAAATCCAAATATACAGCCATGTGTCATTTAATGCTGGGATACATTCTGAGACATGCATCATTAGGCAATTTTATCATTGTGCATACATCATAGAGCTCACACAAATCCAGATGGTATCGCCTCCTGTACACCTAGGCTATATGGTATAGCCCAGTGGTCCCCAAACTTTTTGACACCAGGTACCAGTTTCATGGAAGACAATTTTTCCACGGATGGGACTAGGGGGTGGGAATGGTCTTGGGGTGAAACTGTTTGTCCTCATATCATCTGGCATTAGTTAGATTCTCATAAGAAGTCTGCGACCTACCTAGATCCCTTGCGTGCACAATTCACAATAGGGTTAGTGGCCCTATGAGAATTTAATGCTGCCGTTGACCTGAAACAGGAGGTGGAGCTTAGGTGGTAATGATGCTTGCCCACGGCTCACCGACTGCTGTGTGGCCCGGTACTCGTACTGGTCCATGGTCCAGGAGTTGGGGACCCCTGGTCTAGCCTATTGCTCCTAAGCTACAAACCTGCATGGCATGTTACTGTACTGAATACTGTAAGCAATTGAAATACAATGGTAAGTATTTGTGCATTTAAGCATAGAAAAGGTACAGTTAAAGTATGGTATTATAATCTTATGGGTATAGCATTTATGTGGCCCATCATTGACCAAAATGTCTTTATGCAGAATATAACTGTAATAAATACTTTCTAAAGAAAAAATTTCAGGAGAGTTAATAAACTCAGAACAATGGGAAAAATTACTGCTCATGTTAAATTTATTAACTGATATTACCTTCCCCATGATGTCTGCTTCTACACCCTTGGTTACAAGTAAAATTGTATAGTACATTCTCTGATGGACTTTTAAAATTTCTTATAGCACATTCTAAATCTTATCACTATATGTTTAATTTCACCTATTAGGTGACATTTGTATATGTTTAATTTCACCTATTAGGAAGGCAGAATGGGTTAGAACCAGAAAAATATGAGTTTAAATCCTAGTTCTACCAACCTAGGTCAAATGACTTACTTTCCCTAAGCCTTGGGCACTTCATCTAAAAAAAGTGAGGATAATAAGTTAACCATAAGTTATTGTGAAGATTAGATGACATACACACATAAAGATATTTGGACAATATCTGGCACATAGTTGATGCTCAAAATATGTATTCTATTGTGGTTCCCATTACCATTATTATTAACTAAGTTTCTTGGCACTGGGACATTCTTGTTGAAGTTCATAGAAACTTGAAATGTGAATGCTCAAAAAATGGGTTAGTGAATTGAAGTGGTTTCAGAGTATGGTTTTTCAGGTTTATATGTTTGTCAAACATTCTCATTTTACCAATATTCTGCTCTAAATTAGAGTTGTCTTTTTTATGCAATTTTCAACTCTCAAAAGTACATATTTATATTCTATCTAGCCCATCCCTTTGAAGTTTCTTGTCAACCTACAGCAAATAAATGACATTTTTTCTACAAAGATGCTGAGTAAATACTAAATGTTTCCCTTTTCTATTTCTCTCTATGAGGCAGGACCTTACCTCCCATTGCCAGCTCACTAGCTTGGGTCCCACTCCTGGACCTGTCAGTACCTTTTCAAGGGGTACTCAAAACCCACAGTGTGTGCACACCTTTGGTAATATCTTCTGTATTAGTATCTTCTCACATTGCTATAAAGAAATACCTGAGACTGGGTAATTTATGAAGAAAAGAGGTTTCATTGGGTCACAGTTCCACAGGTTGTACAAGAAAGCATACTGCTGGCATCTTGTCAGCTTTTGGGGAGGCCTCAGGAAACTTAGAATTATGGGGGATGGCAAAGGGGAAACAGAGTCTTACATGGCAAGCTCAAGAGCAGGTTGGGGGAGGCACTACACACTTGTAAACGACCAGATCACACGAGAACTCACCATCACAAGGACGACAACACCAAAAGGATGGTGCTAAACCATACATGAGAAATCCACCCCATAATCCAATCACCTCCCACCAGGCCCCACCTCCATCATTGGGAATTACAGTTCAACATGAGATTTGGTGGGGACACGGATCTGAACCATATCATCTTCATTCCAAAATTAATAGAATATACTTTATTTATTCCAACCTTATTTTTTATGCCTATGTGCTTTGGAGCTTACAAAAAAAATGAACAGCACTGGAGTGAAACAGGAGGACAGTTTCATTTACTTATATATGAATATTCTGAAAATGTTATTAGCCTAAGCTTAGTTGTTCTCTCATTCATTTGTTCTTTCATAAAGGCTGGTTAAACATTTGGTACCTATCAGTCACTAAGCTAAATACTGAAAATACAAACGACAGTGAAAACAGCTCCTACCCTAAAGGAGCTCATGTCCTCTAGGGAGACAAACTTGTAAACAGCTCATTATAATGCATTCTGGAATGTGCGATAATAGAGATGTTATAGAACATTATGGTATCATAAAAGAGCGTTTCAATCTGAGGAGAAAAAGAGTGTCAGATCAGATAAGGCATCCTTGGAGAGAGGATGACTAAACTGACTCTAAAGCAGTGTTCTCAGCCATAGCTTCCATGGAAGTCACCTGGGAAACTGATTATTCAAACTCTGATTCTTATATTTTTTAATTCACTCACTTACATTCTGTAGTAATTGACCTGGGGTGTTGCCTGTGCAGGACTTTTTAAAGCTCTAATACTCCAAGGAATGAATGGAAACTACCCAAAATGAAAACAGAGAAGGTGGGAAAGGGCACGGAGAGAAGCTATGCCAAGCAGAGAAGAGCATGAGCAAAGGCACTAAGACAAGAAGGAGCTTGGTTACAAGAAAGGCATTCTAAGAAAAGGGTTTGTTTTTTTTTTTTTTAAAAAAGGCCCGGTATGAAAGTTCAGACTACAAGAGTGGGGAGAAATGAGGCATGGGAGATGGGCAGGGATGCCAGTGTGCTGCCGTTAGGACAACGCATTTAAGGCTAGGAAATGACGTGGTCAGATTTACATGATGGATAACTTACTGTGCTAGCTGAGAGGAGGCAGGGAGGTGAAGCAGGAGATCCAGGTAAAACACAGTCAAGAACAGACTCTTGACACAGCATTTGGGAGGGATTCCTAAAAACAGTTTAGGAAGTCATATTAGATGGCCTCAGGTATTGTTTGGAAGTGCCAAGTGAGGTAGAAAGAGCAATCTGGTGAACAGGTGGAAGATTAACACCTACTGAGACAGAGAAGATAATAATAGCAGTATGTTTAGGAGGAAATATGACATGCCTGTTTGGAACACAATGCATTTGAGATGCCTGTGGAGTGTTCAGGTGGATGTATTGCATTAGGCCACCTGGTCCAGATTCAAGAATGGGTGAGAATTATTGACTTGGACTCATGCAAGGTTGCTTCTGCTTGGCTTGCTTCTGAAGCAGCAAATAAGCAATGCAAAGATAAGGATGTAAATGGCTGACATATATCCTCCTTGTCTCCTTTTTATCTTAAGGAGATATTAAAAAAGCACTGTCTTAGCAATGTATATGGAAATTTTGCCCACTAAGACAAAAGAATTATGAACCTATGGGCTTGTTGGCTTTTGTACTCTCAGCCATGTCAGTACCAGTAATTTATGGTAATATTTGAAGCCACAGTTCTGCTATTCCACAAACCACATCACACAGGCCTAAGATTTGAGCTATAGACCTTGAAATTTTTGCTCTGTTAGCACTGGGGAAAAATACCTTATCTACCCAAGTCGACTTGGTCATGTAAAACTCTAAGGTTCTTTTTACTATATCTCAATGACCAAGAATGTGTAGAGGTAGGCGATAAGGACTAAATGTCCCTAAAACTTCAATGTCAGGTTATAAACAGAGCAAGTCTCACGTCAAACTCTGTAGCACAGACAGACATTTATTAGTTTTCTGGCTATCCATTCTCATAACACACCACCCTAAGACCTAATGGATTGAAAACAATTTGATTATTACCTCTTACAATTCTGACATATGACCAATCTCAGCTGGATTGTTTGTTCTTGAGGACTTTCAGGGGTCATTCCAGTTGGGGTTCTGGAGGATGGATTGAACTAAATATCCAAGATGGCTATTCACATGGCTGGTTTTTGATGATGACTTTGTCCAGGAGCTCAGCTGGGGCCGGGACACCTATGCACATTCTCTCCATAGAGCTTGGGCCCCCCACAGCATGGCAACTGGAAGCAGAAACTGCCAGGCCAGTTAAGGGCTATGCCCAGAAATGGCACAGAGTCATTTCTGCCATATTCTAACACCAAAGCATCCACAGGCCTTCTCCAGATTCAACAGGGTAAAGAAAGAGGCTCCTGTATCTTACTGGGAGAATGACAAGGTCACATCTTTCTGGGGAAAATACAATCTGTGCTGGCTGGCTCTGGCAAATACAATCTGCCACAATTAGCAAACAGGCACAGCACAGTCGTATAACCTGTTCTTTAACAATGATGAGAAAAGAAAATGATGAAGTTTCAGCTCTTTATCCTTTAGCTCCAAAAATACTTTTCATGAAAAGCTTCACCTGAGGCAAGTGTAAAGCCATTCCAAAGATAGGCTTTGGCTAGCATTTGTTTTAATCATATGGTATCAAAGAATCCAGACTGCCTGAGGCCCATGGGACACTTCAGGTCCATGGGATCCAGCTTAGAACACCATTACAAAGGTTGCAGCCTATAGAACTCATTAAACTCTTATATTCTATTCATGCAAGATTGGTGAATGTCTCTAAAATATTCATATATATACTTTTGTACTATCTATGAGACAATATTTTAAATCAATATGCAAATGTCATAACAAGGCGGTAGGACTTTGCCATATATGTCTACTTGGGGGCTTCTGAGAGTAAATTTGTTTCTCACCCAAAACAAATGCCCTGTAAACCACTGGATATGAACATCTGAGCCTTTGCAGAGAGCTTAGGGTTGGAGTTTTTGATTTAATAGACCTCTGGATATAAATTTTTGACCCAATTTTTACCTGTTTAAAAAAAGAAACATGGGAGTGGATGAAATAACTCAGGAAAGTTGAGCACAATGAGGAAAGCAGTGATTCTTGGTCAGTCCCTTGGAATCACCAATCTGTAAAAGGCCCCCAGAGGAAGAGGAGCCCTCCAAGGGGTCAGAGAAAGACTATAGTTAAGCAGAAACCATGTAGACAGCCTCCAGAAAGAGGGCCAATCAGTAATTTTAAATGGATTAAGATAGTCTAGTGAAATCAGAATTAATTTTTTTATCTAACCAGCATCGGCAACTGGAAGTCACAAGTCATCTTAGCAGATGTACTTTCAATGAGTCGTGGTCAGGAGACAGATAAATGGGTCTTAAGAAGTGAATGCAAGACAAGGAAGTGAAGACTGAGAATGTCTGGATATAAAAGAGAAGAGAGAAGTGGAAAGCCTCAAGAGGGACATGGGGTTGAAGGACAATTTTTTGACAGGAAGAGGCTGGAGCATGTTTCCAGAGTGATGGAAGAAGAGAGAGAAACATTGAAAATGCTGTAAAAAGAAAAGACATTTCTTATTAATGTTTCAGAGGAGAAGAAAGGGAAGGGATACAGGTAAAGTTTAAGAAATTGTCTTAAGCCTGAAGAAAGGGGGGAAGGAGATAGATGCAATTAAGTGTGGCAAAATAAGTGACAAATTTATGAAGTTGGAATCTGATCTTATTAAATTTTTCTCCACAATAAGGTGGCCAAGCATTTGTGTTCTCTTCCTTAGGGGCATTTGCATAGCGGAAGCAGAAAGCAGAATTTTCTTGAAGACAGAGTGCCCCAGGTTTTTGTGTTTGAAAGCTGAAATGCACTGAGAGAGTCAATACTAGGTCATTTCTTTGGCAAGTAGGGAGACAGGCTGAGTAACTTTAAGAGGAGAGGCTGAAACAGAGAAGAATAGTGATGGAATTTTCCTAAACTTGGAAGGCATGGAGGTGTCGGCTTGTCTGGAGAGAAACCTAGATGATGCTCCCCACCACCACTGCCACCCACTATCACTATCTAGTCTTTGAAAGCATCTCAGGAGATAGTTTAAACTCAGAGGGGAATGAGATGTGGCCAATCTAGGGATGCTGGACATCAGGCAGAGAAATACTCCACCTCTCAGAGTACAAGCAGAGGGTAGAAACAAAATAATGGGGCTGCCAGGCCTCAGGTTTGGACACTGAAGTATTCACAGCAGCCATAACAGATGAAGTCCCAATGGGCCAGGCCCCACACAAGTTCCTAGGATCCTTGATCAATCTCAGGACAAAAATGTGATTGAGTTTTCCACAGTCCTGGTGAATGGGAATGCAAAGGCAAGTTTAATTTGTAATTTAGTTTCAAAACACAAAGGAGAAAAATTTAAAGGGACAAAATCATGCCTTCTGCTCCATGTCTGTCTTGAGTATGGTTCAAAAGTTTATAGTTAAAGGAAGTTAGAGGAAGATTCTTCAAAGAGCTTTTTTTTTTTCCGAAAAGAAAGCAAGATTCTAAGATTAAGTGGGATAGGGACTGAGTAGAGAACATATGAAAGGGGTAAACTGGGAAAAGGTTTTTGAGGTAAATGAGGACGATTCTGACCCAGGACTTCCAGGCAATGCCAAAGACTCCACTGAGAATGGAAATCATGACTTTTTAGTGATGTTACTCAGATAAATTGTGTGATTGTCTCCAGCAATCCTCAGCCATTCTGGCACTGGTATCGAAAAATTGGGTTGCTGAATTGCTCTTGAGCTGGGTTTTGCTGAGAGAACACAGCAGGAGAAAAATGTGCAAAGCAAATAAAGGTGTAGATGAACGATTGCTTTTCATCAACTATTATTTGCTGACTGGCTTGGGAAGGCAGACAGCCAAGAGGAACCGAAAGCTTTGGGGAAATACAAGCAGAAAGTAAAAGCCTGAAGTTTCCTGGAGGGTATTATGGAGTTGTTTTGATTTGGTTTGATTTAAAGTAGAAGAGCAGTGCTTCAGTCACTTTCATCACAGTCCAACATGGTAAACGCAGTTCTCCCTCAAGGCTTTCCTCCAAAGGTGAGTCAGTCCTGAGCTGCTTCTACCTCATAACTCTGCCCAGTCTTGGAGATCTTCATAGCTAACCAATGGAGAAAAAATAAAAAAGTAGGAAGCACCCATATCCACACTTAACTGTCTCAGATGGGAAGTGGCACTTTATATCCGTTTCTATCGACAAGGACTCTGTTTCAACCTAAATACAAGGAAAATGTAGTATGCCGTTGTCCCCAGAAAAGGGAGTTATATGGTGAACATACATCAACTCAGCCACAGCAGCTGCGGAAGGACATGGACATGAAGATTTCTCATATAAAGCAGGGTCTCTGCAATGACAAAGTGCCAAGGAATGTTTTGAGGTTATTGGATGAATGGCATTTGAAAAAGACCTACAGGCTAAATTGTTGAATGGATAGTTGAAGTGGATGCTGTGGTGCACTGCCAACATTCCCCTGGCTGCTGAGACAGCCTTCAGCTGTAAGCTGCCTTTGGAATTTCCTTGGCTGAAAAGAGATTCAGCTCTCCCAAGGCCGTGTTCCTTTCTTGGGAAGTCCCATATCAAATGGCTGGGTAACATAGTTGTTTAATTGCTTGGCTCCTTTGCCTCAATTTGGAACAATTCTGAAAGGCCATCCTAGGATCAGAGTTTTTTATGGGGTTGTTGAGGTCTCCATCAAGACCATATCAGAACTCAGCTCCTCCCTTTGTTTATATCAGAATATCAGCTCCTCCCTTTGCTCAATGCTCTTCCTTCCTTTCACTTCCACAAGTGGCAATACCAAGAGCAATGCCCAATAAACCTCTGCTAATCTTCATCTCAGAATCTCCTTCCTGGGAAACTCGTAACAAATGTCAAGACTGCCTGTATAATTTGTGGGGCCCCGAGCAGAATGAAACTGCAGGCACTTTGTTAAAAAATTAAGAACTTCAAGATGGCAATAGCAGAGCATTCTACCATGTAATGGGTCCTTCTAAGCACAGCTCTGTGTAACTGCACAGGTTGCATACTCATGAAATTGGCCCTGTAATAATCTCCCTAGCTAGCTATCTATATTAGTCCATTCTCACACTGCTATAAAGATACTTCCTGAGACTGGGTAATTAATAAACAAAAGAGGTTTAATTGACTCACAGCTCTGCATGGCTGGGGAGGCCTCAGGAAACTTACAATCATGGCGGAAAAGGAAGAGGAAGCAGATGCCTCTTCAAAAGGCAGCAGGAAAGAGAGAGAACAAAGTGGGAAGAGCCCTTGTAAGATCATCTCATGAGAACTCACTCACTATCACAAGAACAGTATGGGGGAAACCACCCCCATGATTCAATCACTTCCCACCAGGGCATTACAATTTGAGATGAGATTTGGATGGGGACACA